>NC_137104.1:37993121-38438121 GCF_949357685.1 Gobio gobio
AAGCATTACGAGGTGTAAATAGTCCTCACTTTAGATGAGCTCACAAAAATAGTTAATTTATTTTAGTGACAACTTTTAAATTACTGGTTTGTAAATAATGTAATACTTAATTTAGAAATACTTAATTTAGATAAATTGATCATTAATAAAGTGTGAAAATACAATTATTAAACACATTATAGATATGCTCATAAATCAAGAATAAAGCATGTATAGCTGTATTTATAAACTGCTTATTAATGTTTATCAAGGCTTTATATATATATATATATATATATATATATATATATATATATATATATATATATATATATATATATATATATATATATATATATATATATATATATATATATATATATATATATATAATACAAATGTCTTAGACACGTTAGTGTTTTCATGCGAAAAGGGTTTTACGCCAGTTATTCATATATTTTGCAAAATGCAGGATTGTAATAGTAGGAATGTAATCAGTAGGAAATATCAGTTTACATTTCCAAACATTCCGTTTACCATTAATTATAATAATCCAGTTATTTTTGGGTAACACTTTATTTTACAGTGTACAATGTTACATGTACTTACTATAGTAATAACTATACATTATGCATAATTACATGAAACTAACCCTAAACCAAACCTAACAATAATCCTAACCCTATAGTAATGTAACAAACTCAGTACTTAAATGTATGATTACAAAGACACTTTAAAATAAAGTGAAACGATTTTTGTATATGCACAAGGAGTCTGACGTCAGCCGGTCTGCTCCACATGTAGATCTGATCTCACCATCATAGAGTTCATCAGGGATTACATGAAGAAGAAAAAAAATGAGACATAAGAACTTAATCTATAACAACTGCAGAAATGTCTTCAAGACGCTTGAAGAAACCGACCTCCAAAGCTGAAAAAACTATGCACAAGTTTAGGACAAAAGCAGTTTTAAACGCAAAGGGTGGTCCCACCAAATATTGATTTGATTTAGTTAATAGAAGTTAATTAATAATAAAATCTATTTATGACATTATTTTGAAAGCAGCCTCACTTTACAGCATTTTTACACAGGTGCCTAAAACTTTTCACAGTACTGTAGCTTTTCTGGTAGGTTTCTTCAGTGTCTTGGAGACATGGCCATGACACACATCGACTGACCGAGAGCCTGAACACACAGCAGTGTGATGACCAGTGAAACACACACACAGAGATCACACAAATACATAGATTATAGGCATGAATAATCATTAATTTACACTACACACACTGCGTATCATTTAGCTATTTATGTTAATCAAAGTTCTTTAACCCAGTTTTAACATGATAGCCTTTTAATAAAAGTGTTTGTAAAAAAAATTGTGCCAAATAAAAGCTTTTTGAATCATTAATTGTGAGTACATTTCTTGTAGCCATATAAATACTATAATATGCTAAAGTGTGTCTGGATGAATACATGGAAAAAGCAAATAGAGATTCAGTTGAACTGCAGGCAGCTTGTTGCTTTTTCTTGTCTTTCTTTTTTAACCTTGCTTAAGGTGTAAAAGATCACTGATCATCTAAACAGGTCTATAAAATAATTATGAATTACACCAAAAAAATATGGGTAAAAACAAAGGTTTAAAGAGGCTGGAATATATGAGATACATTAAAGACAAAAACAATTCCCCAGGCAATCCACTAATAATTATATTATAGTGAAGAATAGTGGTATTTCATGAGGGGCTGATGTGAAATCTTCATTTTCATTACATTAAGGTTGACCACGGTGAGCTTTGTTTCATATTCATCTTGGATGTATTATATTGTAATAGTTATTCATGTGTAATTCATGTTTGAGACATGATGTTCATTATTTATAAAATATGTGTGTTGAGGAGTGTGTGACTAATGAACATCAGCATTTCACCAGCCTTCTGTATCTGAGTGTGTAAAGTCAGTGAGGTGAATAATGATCTTCAACATCAACATCTGCAGAAGCTCAAAGCTGCAGCGCTGAAGTCTCAGCAAAGAAGGTTTTTGTATGATGCCTTTACACTGTGTGAACACCCAGTCTGGCTTTGCTGGGGAAACTGTCTTACTGTGTTGACTCTGACAGTAATAAACTCCTGAATCTTCAGGCTGGACTCCACTGATGGTCAGAGTAAAATCAATTGAATTTCCACTTTCACTGCCACTGAATCTAGAAGAAACACCTGAAGCTCTCTGTGATGTGTAATATATCAGGAGTTTAGGAGCTTCTCCAGGAATCTGATGGTACCAGGATATGCATCTCTGAGTGGTATTTGTTTTAGTACAGACTATTGCTGGTGTGTGATTACAGTGAATAGTGACAGTCTGATCAGGCGGCACTGTTTGAGCTTCAGATTGAGTCAGAGTTTGTCCCACAGAACCTGAAGAGAGAGACAGAAAACACTGCAGAATATAAAACTGATGAGCATATTTAAAAGTCTAAGACTTTCTGCTTTTAGCATCACTTTCACTTTCAGCATCTGTCAGGCTGAGCACACAATATTTCTTACCGTTGCACTACAAGGACAAAGTTTCCATATTTTGCACATCAAACTCTACTTAACCAATGACAATGAAGGTCTTGAATTAAAAATCAAACCATAGTTTAATGTTAACATATTATGTTTACTTCACATGCAAAGATTAAAAACACTAATATATGAAAGAACATATATTTTCTGAATGCATTTACACTATTTACAATATATATATATATATATATATATATATATATATATATATATATATATATTTGTTGATTACTTAATGTCTGGCTTTCTGTAGTCCTAAATTAGCTGATTATATTTATTTCTATATACTTACTCAAGGTGCAGGTTGTGAGCATCCAAATAATGATCGTAATTAAAGTCATGTTTGCTTTTGTATCTATTTTCATGCAGGAGAGATATCAGTCATAAAATCATAAACTCACAGATCTATAAAGACCTCCAGATCACTGAAGCATGCAGTTCATATGCAAAGTGTTTTCACAATGTAAATCTTCAAGAACCTCTCTTACTGTGAAGAAACATATTTCAGTTTGTAAACCGGATCTCTTTTTTTCTTGAACATTTTAGTCAAAGTCAAATGATCTCAGTTGCTGACATAAAAGTACTGAATTAAGTACTATTGTAAGTATTGTAAGTACAATATTTTAGAAAGATGTATTTTCAAAGTTACACCCAAGTACACAATGTTACAACCGTACATCTATCCCCAGGGCAATATTGAAAAATAATTTAAAAACTAAAGCTAAAACTCTGTAGTTACTTTATAAATTAATCAAATGTATAATATTGTTGCTGTCAGGCAGAAGCTATATATATCCTATATGTAGCTAGGCTATTTATAAATCATTACTCAACTGTCTGTCTGTGGGTTTTGCTAATATTTGACCAATGAAAGGAGCTTGTGAACCTCGTAACTCAAGTGGCCTCTTTCAGCAGGATAATATGCCCTGCCACAAAGCAAAATTGTTTCAGGAATGGTTTGAGGAGCACGAGTTTGATGTGTTGACTTGGCCTTCAAATTCCCCAGATCTCAATCCAATAGAGCATCTGTGGGATGTGCTGAACAAACAAGTTCGATCCACATCACAACTTACAGGACTCAAAGGATCTGCTGCTAACATCTTGGAGCCAGATACCACAGCACACCTTCAGGGTCTAGTGGAGTCCATGCCTCGACAGGTCATGCCTATTTTTGCAGAAAAAGGGGGACAGACACAATATTAGGTCATAATGTTATGCCTGATTAGTGTATATTCACTATATTGCCAAAATTATTGGGACACCCCTCCAAATCATTTAATTCAAGGTTCCAATCACTTTCATGGACTCTAGAGCAGTGGAGACGTGTTCTCTGGAGTGACGAATCACGCTTCTTTCCCTTCTTTCCGACTTTCCTGTAGCTCAAACAGTAGAGTGTGGCGCTAGCAATGCCAAGGTCATGGGTTCGATTCCCAGGGAAAGCAAGAACTGACAAAATGTCAAATGTGTACCTTGAATGCAATGTAAGTCGCTTTGGATAAAAGCGTCTGCCAAATGCATAAATGTAAATGTAATGTAAATGCTTCTCTGCCTGGCAATCCAGTGGACGAGTCTGGGTTTGGCGGTTGCCAGGAGAACAATACTTGCCTGACTGCATTGTGCCAAGTGTAAAGTTTGTTAGAGGGGGGATTGTGGTGTGAGGTTGTTTTTCAGGGGTTGGACTTGGCCCCTTAATTCCAGTGAAAGTAACTCTTAATGCTTCAGCATACCAAGACATTTTGGACAATTTCATGCTCATAACTTTGTGGGAACAGTTTGGGGATGGCCCCTTCCTGTTCCAACATGACTGCACACCAGTGCACAATGCAAGCTCCATTAAGACATGGATGAGTGAGTTTGGTGTGGAGGAACTTGACTGGCCTGCACAGAGTCCTGACCTCAACCTGATAGAACACCTTTGGGATGAATTATAAAGGAGACTGCGAGCCAGGCCTTCTCGTCCAACATCAGTGCCTGACCTCACAAATGCGCTTCTAGAAGAATGGTAAAAAATTCCAATAAACACACTCATAAACCTTGTGGAAAACCTTTCCAGAAGAGTTGAAGCTGTTATAGCTGCAAAGAGTCGGCCATCTCTATATTAAACCCTACGGATTAAGAATGGGATGTCATTAAAGTTGATGTGCATGTAAAGGCAAACGTCCCAAAACTATATATATATATATATATATATATATATATATATATATATATATATATATAAATAATAATAATTTGTTCTAAATATAATCTCTAAATATATTCAAGCAATATTCTCATCAGTGTTCAGCAATGATGCATTTTAATCTAGCATATTTTGTGTAAGAGGCCAAACAGTATCCTAGTGAAATAATGCATATCCATATTTCCATATGATTTGACAGTTTATTTTATTAAATATTAAAAGGTGTGCATCATACCTGACACCTAAATGATCACTTTACAATCAGTTTTATGACTGTCATTCTCTTCAAATGCTATTGAAGTCAGAAACGTGTATAACGTTATCAATGTTGTATGTAACTTTAGAGACGGTCCCTAAATTCGCCAACTTGAGTCATATCAGATGCGCTGTGGTTCTGCTGTGTCGGTTTGAAACCATTTTCGCTGCTGAAATAGAACAAAAACAGTCAACCTCTGTATGATGAGTGAATCTCCTGCGTACAGCACACGTTTATCTCTGCGTTGAGTGAATATTTCAGCGAGTGAGAGCGGCGCGCGCTCTGAACAAAAACTCTGGCTAATCTGAACGCCTCTGATTATGAGACGACATCGCTTTCATAAACTCAATAGAAACACGTGTAAGTGGTTATAATGCGCAACGCGATTATAACAGATGGCTTTTGAGAAGACTATAATAAGTTAAACAGCCAGAGTGGCTAGTGTGCAGCCGAAATAACGTTACACCCGCAAATGGCGGTTGTTAATGTCAAGCCCTGATTATTATCCCTTAAAGGTCCCATGGCATGGCATTTTTCTATTATTTTATAGTGTTTTCTGAGGTGTACTTATATTATTAGTATGATTTTTACATCATAAAATGTCATAATTTAGAAATAAAAGGCATTTTTTCTATAATGCTGTTTGCCCTGTGGCTGAATGCCCTGCTTCAAGAGGCGTGTCTGCTGTGAGACTTCAGTAAAAACGCCCACTGTTGTGATTGGCTGACATCTTTGCATTTTAAATGAGCGGAGGGGGCGTGGTTTAACGAGGCACGAGCAGGCACGAGTCTGCCAGAGAGACGGATGGACCTGTGTTCACTTCTCATCAGTTCTCTCAGCATGTCTCAGTTCAGGGTGAACTGTTGTAGTTACTAGCATATACTTCAGTTTATTAGTTTATTTCTAGTCGGAGGGGCTGTCACTCATGTCAGAAAGTTAGTAACTTTAGTAAATTATGGATCAGCGCTGACTCGAGACGCGAACCGTTCCCATTCAGTCGGTCAACTCGGTACAACACATGACTATGGGATATCGCGCTCTAGCGCCATCTGCTGAAGACACCTTTATTCACGCCTGAAAGGCCAATGACGCATGACGACGTGGGCGGGGTCCCTCGCCCACAGCATATAAATGCAGTCGTATGCGTCATTTCCCTTGTTCTTCAGCTCTTCACCGTGCTGCTTGAACACCATCACGCCACATTTTCGCAAGAAAAGCCCACGGTGGTGATTATTGTCGAAATTAAGGCAAAAAAGAGAAAGCTTATTTAGCAACAAGTTTAGCTTTGCTAACGAAAGGCTAATAAGTTTTTCTCAAACAAAATGTTCAAACTTATGCCACATTCACAAGATAATCCACAGTGATGACTCTTGTTAATGGAAAAGACATAAAAGAGAAGTTTTTGGCTTGAGTTTAGTACAACTAACAAATGGCTAAAAAATTTTGTCATGATAAATATCTGAACAGGTTATCTCCCCTGTCCTATGGCATGTGGGTGTTCATGGTATAATCATAAGTAGGGTGTTCAGCATGCTCGGGCGGCTCTCGAGGGAGCCGCTTGCGAGCATTATGAGAGCTGACACTCTGGCTGCTCCGCTCTCGGCTGGCCGTGTTCGATGAGGCCGGCCAGCCTCGTGAGCCCCGTGGATCGGTCCCGCATCCGCCGAGGCGGTGCGGCGAGGCCGGTCATGGGGCTCACGGATGGACTGTCAGCGGGACTTGGGACTGCTGAGGCATCTTCCCAGTCTTTGTCTAATTAGGCTGGACTAGATCTCTCCAACCCCAGTGCGTGTACGTTGTGCCCTACCGGCAGCTCTGCCGTTCCGCTTGGCGGGGCAGTGGTCGAACACGGCCCGCTCCTGTCTTCAGGTGCTGATCCAGATACGGTGATCGCCGGTTTTGGAGGCCACGGAGAGTTGGGATGATCGGGTATAGACCGAGGAGTGTCGGTGTAGCGTTCACGGGGTGATTCGGTCTCGCTAGAAGCGGGCGAGGAATGCTCTGATGATATATATTTTCAAACCGGGCAGATCGCGTCTCCCCGAGGTGGGTGAAAGTGAAATGATAGCCCTTGAATTGATCTGTGTTGGAGAGCGGCAACAAAGTTTGTCGATAGTCCTGCCGTGATACAGAAGCTTGCGGGTTTGATTCCTGTAAAATCAGCGATGCAAACTCGCCTGCCGATCTATCCAGATTGGGCAGTAACCCAGCAAAATAGCGGGTTCAGTTTAAGTATGTTGTCAATAAAATGTGTGTTGAGCATACAAGACCTCATGTGTTGATTTGTTAAAACAATCAGATTGCACTGGAACCTCTAACCTCACAGTCTGGCCGTATGCCGACAGATGAGAATAATGCAGTGTTATGCAATTTACAGTGATGTTTGCAGAAGGACGCGGGATTCCACAAGTGATGCTTGAGAATCCTCCTCGCTGTCTGCCTTGAACGGTGGCGCGTAAGCGCACTAACAACACCATGGCTTCTTCGCACGATTCCAGTAGGGCTGTCGGCTGCGGTTTCTCTCGCGCCCCTCTCTGGTTTGGCGGAGTAATTGCAACTTCATTGTTTGAGAGGGGAAATCCGTGCTCTCCTCAGCAAAATGGCAATTCAAGTTTTGCCACAAGGGAAAATGGAGGAAGAGATTTTTCAGAGTAAATTCCTCCTCCTCCTCCTCCTCCTCCAAAAAAAAAAAAAAAATACCAGACTTGCAGCAGTTGAACAAACACTTTAGAGTGGTTAATGTGTCAAGTTCAAAAATGCTTGCAGTATGTCACCTGTTCTGCCCTCTGCATCCTCGGGATCGGCTTACATCGGTGTGTTTTTGCCCGATGCATCTTGCCACAATCAAACAGGAGCACAGAAAACATTTCTGAGGTCTCCGTTGATGGGATTGCCAATAGATCCTAATGGCACTGCGCATATCTGAAAGATATGCAGAAGCGGTGTTGGTTCTGCTGTGCCATCAGAGCATAATATTGTTCTCCTATTTGGATGACGTGCTCCTGGCTGCAGACAGCAGGGAACACGCAGTGTTGTAAAACACATGCACTTGTTTTTCCATTTTACGAGCTCTGGGATTTTTCAGATAATCTCAAAAGGGGCTGTTATGTCTCGGTCTGTTATATCTTGGTCTGGGGATAGATTCAGAACCGAACAGAGGGCAGAGGACTTTTGCAGTGCTGAGACTGCTGGGGCTCATGACCCCGATAGCAGTAGTACTGCTGGATTCTCCTCTTTGTGTTTGCAGTTCCGGCGCTGGGCGTTCGGTAACTTGCTATATGCCATGTGACATTTAAGCATGGTTCAGTAGCGCTGTTGGGCGTTCAGACCATGGTCCCCTGGGAGTCCTAGATCTGTTAACAGAAGGAATTCCCCTGGGCAGGGTTACGGCATGTTCATTAGTGATGACAAACGTCACAACATGGACGAGAAACTCTGTAAGAGGAGAGTGGTTGACAGCGCTGTAAGAGCTTCACATACATTTATGTGGAATAGTTCTCCTGGTGCTGAAACACTTGACCCAGCAGGGCAAGCATTATTCAGAATGGAAAATATGACAATGGTCATATATATGTAGGCAAGGAGGTACTCCCTCTCTGCTGCAATTGGCATGGATGCTCTTGATACAAGGCAGACCTGCGGTGGCTTATGCACTCTTGAATAGTGGTGCAGATCGGGTGCAGAAATGTGTATCTTTTTGCATCTGCAGAAAACATGCGCCGCCCGCTGTTTTCTTGATTATGGACTGGAGTGCCCCGTAGGGGGTGGATGTCCCAACACGTATAGCCCAGGATTCTGCTGTATGCAGAAGGGTCCATCACTGATTTTGGTGGCATCTTGCTGGCCAGAGAAAAAGAAATGGTACACAAGCATCATGGCATTGCTGTTAAGGACACACACCATGGTGTCTTCCCCTATGCAGGAGGCAGATTCTGCACCCTCGGCCGGAACTGTGGTCTCTAAGGGTCTACATGTTAAGAGAGGGAGAATCTGACTATAGCTACAAAACAGGGCGCTTGCTTTCTGAAGCACACCGTGTTGTGTTGAAGTAGCGCATGTTTGAAGTTTGGTGCAGGTGAAAATCTGTATCACTGTGTCAGTGCCTGATTGATACTGTTTTCTTCTCCGAAGAAAAGTCACTCCCATTCCATGCTGGAAGTTTATTGGGCGACTGTTTTCGGCTTTCATGAGGGCATTAATGGTGCTGCGCTAAAGCGCGCATTTTTCGGTTCCTTAAGAGGGTCCTGGCATACTACGATTTTTGCTCCGTTTCGGGCACAGTCGAGAGTGTGAGTTTTTCAAAGTATAGCCTACTCCATTGCCCACATCAGTGGAAAGGTGCTTTTGGCGCATGTGTGCACTATCTAGTGCATTTTTGGTTTTCGAGTGCTTTGGTTTTCAAGTGCTCTCTCTCTCCTCTCCACCTATAGTTGGTGTGTGGTGAGCGCGCTGGTGCCATTGTACTGTGACTGCCCTTGCATCATCCAAGTGGATGCTGAACACTGCTGGTGGTTGAGGAGAGACCCCTGACATGAGTGTAAAGCGCTTTGGGTGTACAGTAGTGCATAGGAAACATGCTATATGATTCATGTCACTCGCACATGTGCTGTTTTATGTGCACCGTCCGCGGTCCCAAAAATTGGGCTGCACACGGACAGTGTGCGCGGCCATCTGCGGACTCTCCTAATGGTGATTATTACGTCACACGGACAGTTCACGGACTGTCAGGGAACTCTCGCGTTCCACTCCATCTGTTGAGAGTGTGAGCTGGTCACGGTATACTCCTTTGGCCAGGAAGGCCGGGTATGGTTAATTTCCCGCATCCAGATGCGTCACACACGCAGTCGAATGAGCGCGGATGACCAAGTTCAATACATGTGCAGTATAATTGTTGTGACTCTTCTGTCGCTTCTGTTTTTCTTGCACATGCGCTGTTGTATGCGCACCTTCCATGCATTCTCAAAAACAATTGGGCTGCATGCTGACGGAATACTTTGGACTTAAGTGTAGATGGGTTCGGAATGCGTGCTTCTGAGTGAACTTTGTCCGCAAGTGGTCAAGTCACTCATACGCTGTGGCATGCGCACCAAAGGCCCTCCTGTTGACGAGATTTTACGTCACACGAATGGTGCGCAGAACGCAGACATCCAAAGTATACCTGGAGCTTTAAGGTCAGCGTTTTTAGGCTCGTTACAAACTGTAATGGTCATGACCTGATGGTTGATCTGGAGGCTAGGTGTGAACCTCCGTTTAAGCCTTTAGAATCCTTGAATATAAGGATGATTCCTTGTCATGGATACTGGCACCAGAAAAGCATGTTGGTTATCTTCATGCGCTATTGGTGCATCCCCTTTGCAGTTTGCACCCAAGCTGCACTTGGTGGTGTTGCATCCAAATGCGGCGTATATGCCTAAAGTCAGGTTGGGAGTATGCTCTCGTTCGAGCTGTCTGCCCTATGAAATCTCTGACTCAGAGAAAAACAGGATACTTGCTTTGTGCTTTACGCCATTTGCGATTCGTACGCAGGTGCGTTCGGCAGTTGCAGGCTATGCACTCGCCTGACCAGCCTTTTGTCATGTTTTCCAACTCAGCCAGTGGGAAGCCGCTATCTGAGCGATGTCTTTCACATTGGATTGTACAAGGCTATTTCTATAGCATGGAAGGAGTTGGTTCTGCCTGGTGAGGTGTGTGAGCACTCTACAAGGGCATGGAGATGTCAGGGGCTTGGTTTAATATTCTCGTGGGATGCCAGCTGGGCATCACTGTGCACAATTGTCCGGTGTACCCACTAGTTGCCACTACGGCAACAGTAACTCAGGCTGTGCAAACCACAGGGGTTTTTATAGGGGCCATGCATCTTTCCCTCGGAAAAGGGTTATGTGGCGGTGCTGGTCTATTACGTTTAGTTCAGCGACTTGGCGGGGCGTGAATATATGTCCCATAGTCATGTGTTGTACCGAGTTGACCGACTGAATGGGAACGTTGAGTTATGCATATAACTACTGTTCCCAGAAGGAGGGAAACGAGGTACAACACCTCTGGGCCCCGCACAGTCGGGGCTCGGTGAAGAGCTGGACTGAACAAGGGAAATGACGCATACGACTGCATTTATATGCTGTGGGCGAGGGACCCCGCCCACGTCGTCATGCGTCATTGGCCTTTCAGGCGTGAATAAAGGTGTCTTCAGCAGATGGCGCTAGAGCGCGATATCCCATAGTCATGTGTTGTACCTCGTTTCCCTCCTTCTGGGAACAGTAGTTATATGCATAACTCAACGTTTAGAACGATTCAGTCCGATTTGGTGAACTGGTTCGGTTCACTAAAAAGAACCGATTCAAAAGAATGATTCGTTCGCGAACCGGACATCACGGAGACGAAGTGATTGCTAACAAAGTTATTTATAGTAACTACTGAGTTATGAGAGCGCTGTCAGTCAGCGCGAGTTTATTTTGTTTGTATCTGAGAGTTCTGAATAAACACGAGTCGCAGTCACACCGAGTCCTCATCATTATTCTACCAACTTTGTAACACATGCAATGTACCATTACAGCGAGATGAACGAGTTAGTAAGTGTTGAGTATAGCATTATTTCTATATATATATGTGTTCCAATCATATGAATAGCGTCATTGACGCGCATTGAGTAACGTTACACAGCGCAAACAAAGACACAACAGCTGTAATCGAATGTAATCCAGTTTATTGTGGGGAAAGCTGGCTAGCCTAGCCGGATACCCTCACGCTTACCCTCCTTCACGCCGCGTTTGGTGCCTCCGCTGTGGGCCAGATGCAGTACTGGGGGTCGGGGATGTTGGAGGCCGAGCTTCGGCGTGTGTGAAGTTTATCTCTAAAGATGTGACTGCTGATGTTAAACAGAAAAGACTGTATGCACATTTTAGAACCGATAGACGCGACGAGGACGTACAAAAACACTGACTCACAAGATAGAAAACACGAAAACACTGTTCTGTCGGGAGAGAGAGAAGCCGCTGCGTGTCCACAAATAATAAATAATAAGCTACACATAAGAAATCAATGATCACAGATCAGAAGGAACTGAAGAAAGACTTCTGTTTTCATTTGTACATCCAAACACTGAGAAACTGCCAGTGTTCACTAGTTCACAAGTAACGTTAATGATCTCGAGTGTTTGCATGGGCGTGCCAGATTCTCTGGGTGGAGGAAAGGGAGGGAACCGTTCCTGCTTGGACGTCAAACCAGGAGACTTCAGGATTGGCTCGTCTGGCCTGTCATTTTCTCAAAGGCAGAGAAAGACAGCCAGAACTCGGTTTTACACCGATCAACATTTCTATCCACTTGGGGACAATATTCAGGCTAGGGGAACTCATATTAATGTTGAAATACCTCATAAAATGAAAATTTCATGCCATGGGACCTTTAAATGTCACCCTAGTCTTGACTGAATTTGTTCGTTCGCTTCACGTTATTATTTCTCAGACGTAGTTTTGGTATTGAGGTCAAAGTCCACTTGCCTTGCGTTTGTAGTTTTGAAGTGTTTCCATTACAGCGACTTTCTTCTGGTATGTTCTGCAGACAGGATGACCATCTTCGATGAAGTTTCCCTCAGGACTTTTGTAAAAGCCAAAATATGACCACACCTCAGATTTGGTCCTTTCAGAAGTCTAAAAACGGCAATGTCACTGCCTTCTGCCATTTCTTCTCATTCAAAAGACAGCGCTGTGCCTGCACCTGCATCAGACTGACGCTGACTGGACAAGATTTACCGCGAGTTTTCACAATAGTGATAATCACACGCGGTTTTAATGATAATTAAATTTTATACGATATTACTAACCGTCACTAAATTTTATCGTGGTTTATCGTGAAACCGGTAATCGTTTCATCCCTAATTTAAGACACGTACACACTTTGAAATCTAGAACACTTTAATGTACTATATCATTATAAACATTACAAAATAAATTCCTTGAGTACATTAAAAAGGTACAGCAGCATACATAATCTCTTGACAAATACATTATAATAAATGAAAGATCAGTGAAATGCTATGGCAGAGCTATTTTCATCCACTTGTAGAACATTTAAGTTATACCTATATTACTGAAAAGCACACTAATATGACATTGAATAAAAGTCAGAAACAAAGCCCAGGTGAAAAAGACATACTATCAAATGTATTAGAAATGCAATTAAAATTCAAGTAGTATGTTTTTGAATTGTACTAAAAACATACAAGTACATTTTTAATACATTTAATAGTGTCTTTTTCACCAGGGACTTTTTTTTACATTTAACAAACAAGCCTGCAAAAGGCTGAACCAAACAAAGAAACAGAAGAGTTTATATGCTACATCATCTTCAAGTGGACGCTCACTTCGGAGTACGACTTGCATTTTCTGCAACTGAGGGCTTGCGATTCAGACTCTGTAATGTTTGAAGACTTCTTTATCACAGGATCTGTGAAAGCGATAAAAATATTTATATAAAATGAATCAATGATGTTAGATCAACGATGAAGTTTTGCATCCATGTTTGAATATAATATTTCATATATAATTTACATAGATATGCATTACAATTCTGTGACTTCTCAGTTTACCTTTCAAATCTTTGACTATATCTTCATCAAGCTTGTCCATTTGTATCCTCTTGTCTGTCGTCACTAGACAGACCTCTATGAGTTACAATGAACATAAGATTAGAAGAAGACCAACAACACCACTTACAGTGAGCAGAGATTCATCAGTCACTGATATTTTTATTTGAACCAATAATGCAACCTGTGTATTTCAGGTTATATACCAGGTTCAGGTATTTCAACATATATAAATGCAGTCCAATTACCATTGACATCACTTTGTAGGCCAAAACATGGAAGTGAGTTAGCATTTGGCACTTCCGGTTCTCTCGTACGGAAGTCAATGTGTTTTTTGAATGCGATTTTGTTTAAATGGCTGAAATAAGGTCTGTGGTGAACACAAGCTCAAGACACTTTCACGTTTTATTCTTCGACATAAAACATCAGTATTACCCCTGCGCCACTTTATTGTGTTTTATTTTAACCTATATTTCCAATTAATGTGTCTATTGTGGTCATGATAACATGCATTCTTCACCTCTGTTGCAGATATTTAAGGAAATAAGAAGTAGTGCAAAATGGCATGCCAGGACGACTATGAAAAGTGACCTGGGGCTTTACCAAAAAATAAAAACAATTAAATAACAGACAGATTTTTACATGAATGACTCAAAGGAAGCACAGAAATGAGCCATTTGGAGCCAGTTGTGATATAATTTTCCTATCAAGACTGACCGAATCACCCTCCATTAGGCATGATTCAAAATCTGAACAACATTGGTGATACGAGATTAAATCATACTTACTTCTCTCTTCTTTGCTTGTCTCTGCACTCTGTCTTCTATAGCAGCTGATCTAAAGGGAAAAACAAATTAATTAATATTTCACAAAAAACAGGCAGACAAATGATGATGAATGATTTGTTTTCTTTTTAAGAATGACGAGAGTACAATGAATGTACCTGGTGGGTAATATAACCAAAACCCTTCACAGCCTCAGCAGTTTCAGATGTACACTCTCTTATAAGCATTCCTTTTTACAATTTATTCTTTGTACATATCTGAAATTAAAAATATATTTTAGAAAATAAACAAAAAGGCAGGTTGTCAAGCTTGAACAAATATAAACACCAATCAACGTTGCCATAGTTGGCTGATCAGCTCAAGACAAAGTAAATGTATGTTCATATAACATGGTTATTTCAAACTTGGTAACACTTTACAATAAGGTTCATTGGTTAACATTATTAGTTAACATGAACTAATAATGAACTGCACTTATAAAGCATTTATTTATCTTTGTTAATGTTAATTTCAACAGTTACTAATGCATTATTAAAATCTTGTTAAGGCGAGACACGGCAGGTGAAAACATCGTTTTTTCATGCAGTGGTCAATTTTGAGATTTTGGGCCAGTTTGCTCCCTTAACATGTAAGCTTTCATGTCAAAATAAAAAAAATGTCAACATTACACATTAAGTTGGTTATTTCATTATATTTTGTCACCGTGCGCCTTTAGATTTCTACCCGAAATCATCAAAAGTTATTCTAGCGCGATCTCTCGTGCCGTCTCCATTCACAGAAACATGTCATGCTTGGTCTCATTATAAAGCTCGCAGTCTCACACACAGCACTGTCTAATCCAAATATGGACATTTCCTTTGTAGAACTAACCAACCGCGAAAGTTTGCAGCCGAACACCACATCTGATTGGTCGATGTGAATTTCTCACGCGCTGCCGCTTGCTTGTGTATTCTCTGCTTGAGAGAAAGTGCAGACAACGCTGAAATCGGCTCATAAACGCTCACAGAAAAGACCAAGTAGCAAGAGCAAGTAAAAAGAAAGTAAACAACAACAGATTAGACGACGAAACCCCGTCAGAATTAGATTCAAATAGTTATAGATGGACATATGCAACAAACAGGGACAGTTCGTCTGCAGTTTTTGTGATTGGTGTTTGTTAAGGTAGTTCTCTTAAGGTAGTTCTCTAATAGCTATTGCTATTAATAATTTATTCATTTATCAATTTCCACGTGTTTTAAATATTATACACTACTGATATTAATTAACTGAATATATATTTTGTTTGTAGGTTGGGGTTTTTATAGAAATGTATGCAGTTATACAGTATAAAACTTTAAAGGCCGTTTTCTCAGAATTAGTTTTTTCTCACACTCAGAGTCAGATATATCCACTTCAAGAGCACCTACAAGTACCAACTTTAGCAGTCTTATGCTGAACTATATTCTGAAGGCTTTTACAGAGGGATTTGTTGATATATCATTCCTATCCTGAGTTATAGGTCCTTTAACTCCAAAAAACATGGCGAAAATTGATTTTTTAAGGCTATTGTCAGTATTCTCTAATTTACTAAAGCACAAAATAAGATATCCAGAATCCCCTCTGTAAAAGCCCTCTCATCTAACATGTCAACAAATAGAACCAAGAATTTTAAACATGGTCCTTTCCAATTTCCAGATTTTGTTTTTGGAAAAGTATGCAAATGAGCGTATATTTAAGTATATAAGGCCTCATTTGCATATTAAAACATTAATTTACACAAAACTTGTAATACATTTTTTTCTTATGTTTATGCCAGTAATAAACTGGAGAAGTTTCACAGTGATATCTTGTAATTAAAAAAAAATCCCTATTCACCAGGGCTGCGTTCAGCCCCGACAAAACGTTGCAAAACGTTTTTTAAACGGAAACGGTGCTGCGTTGAACACCCTGTTCTGTTGACGCAAGAGTTGTAACTATGGCAGCCGAGAAGGCCATTCTTTGTGTTCTTTTTGAGGAATTATATCTTTTTGAGGCCTGATAAAATCGATATAAACGTGTTTAATACTGCAAAATACATGCAATCACTTCCCTTGCCATCCAGAATAAATGACAACACCCCAATCACATTAATTTAACTTTTTAATCTCCTGGTAATCAATTCTAATTTAAATCATTTTATTTCTAGTTCTTACTTTTTTAATAGCTTGTATTTTCTTTCTCACTTTATATCAAGCAATTACCATATATGAAATTTGGTATATAAATAAACTTGCCTTGCAATGAAGCTAAATATATAAATAAATACATCATCATGTTGAATATATATATATATCTTACGACAATCATGTCTTCTAATATCTTCAATTGTTGTGTATACTGAGCTGCAGCGGACACATTTGTAAACATCTTCACTTGGACCCATTGTGTGAGCTATCTCTTTAATACCGCGTGGTTTATATACATGTTGCTGCTGATTGGACTGACATATTTGACACACCCACCAAACGAGAAAAAACGCATCTCAAACCCGTTGCACACCGGTGCGCACCGTTTCCAGGAAACATGACGTTCAACCGGAAACCGTAGCAAAACGTTGCGCACCGGTTTGAGCGTTGAACGTGCCCCTGTAGTGTCTCGCCTTAACATTAGTTAATGCACAGTGAAGTGAACTAACATTAACAAACCATGAACAGCTGGATTTTTATGAACTAACGTTAACAGAGATTAATAATGCTGAACAGAGGTGTTGTTCATGGTTAGTTCATGTTAACTAATGCATTAACTAATGTTAGCTAATACAACCGTATTGAAAAGTGTTACCTCAAACTTTTCAAAGATCATTTACCTCATTACCATGAATCCAAATGTATCAGGAAATCAGAAATAAATACACAACTACATTTTGCAAATAAAAATAATGTTAATGTAATGTTGTAACGTTACATGTTAAAATGACAAATTATGTTTTCTGCCGATGCATTGGACAATGTTTTATAGTTGTTTTAAGACAGACAAATGTCACCAGGTCAATTTTAAACAGATTCATCAAAGTCTTTAGAAAGGGACTTTATATATGACTATAGTGCTGAAGTTGCTAAATATCTAACATTAGCTGGTGTCAGTATCATGTTACAGCGGTATTCCACTGTTAGCTAGCAAATGCATAGCAGCCCTATCCACCTAGGACAAAACTAAACAGTGAGCTATTTATTTATGCAAACAGCTTTTAAAACTTACCAGAAACTTCTGTGGGCAGAATCTTCATCTCTTCGTGTTTGCTTCGATTAAATGTAGCTTTGGCTCTGATTGGTCAAATTGAATGTACATTAACTGAAAACGAAAAAGTGTCAAATACATTTGATGTCAAAAATACGACTGGCATAGAAAATAACGTTGATTAAATACAAATCTTACCTGGAGTCACACAATAATGAGAGATTTATAACACTCCGATGAAAGACAAGTCGCCAAAACTGATCACGTTTCAAAATGCACATCGCAAAAAACAACAACAAAAAAACATCGCCCAAGTAATCCATATGAATCACATGTTTTCCTCAAAGTCCTCTGAAGAGACACGATCGCTCTATATGATTTACAGTTTAAATTTAGATTTATAATCGCATTCAAGCAACATACACGCACAGCATCAGATAAACGGAATGTGAGGTACGAGCGAGGCTGAGCTCATTATTATCATGAGAACCAATCAGAGCCGCTCTCATCGGCTCTGGAACCAATCAGGAGTTTAATCATGTGTGGTTTGAATTTAAACACAAGTAAAAACAGGGATTTTTGTATTAAAGATTTATGATTTATGATCACGGTTCTCTATATAGATCAGTGTTTATGATGCATTTCAAATAATATGATGTTGAAATCCTTATGGGAATTTCAGTATAGCCTATTACAAACAGATAATGTAATGAACAACATGTGAATCTATGATATGAATAAGTATGCATATTCAAATGCTTAATAATAGTTTGTAAATGTTTATAATACATATAATTTGGTACATTTCAAATGTTAAATGTTTTTAAAAAAATATCTTTTGAAAATATTAAAAAGATAAATGCATAAATATATTATACATGTATTATATATTGCATAAATATATTGCATATATAAATACACTAAAGATATGTTTCTTAAAAGTATAATTAAGCATATATCTATTACCAACGTATTTCTAGTATACTTTTTTGAAATATATTAAAAGGATGCTTGTGTTTAGCATATTTCTTAAAAGTATAATTAAGCATATATTTATTCCCAAAGTACTTCTAGTATACTTTTTAGAAATATATTAAAAGTACGCTTGTGTTTAGCATATTCCTTAAAAGTATAATTAAGCATATATTTATTACCAAAGTACTTCTAGTATACTTTTTAGAAATATATTAAAAGTATGCTTGTGTTTAGCATATTTCTTAAAAGTATAATTAAGTATATATTTATTACCAAAGTACTTTTAGTATACTTTTTAGAAATATATTAAAATGCAATTCAATATATTTTTAATGCACTTCAAATAAGCATGCTGGGAATACAAATGTATTATAAGCATGCTACATGAATTCCAAGTATATTTTTAATATATTTAATAGTACGACTTTTTCACCTGGGAAGCGACGCACCTGGTCATCCACATGATGTAAAAGAAAACGTGATTCATCAGACCAGGCCGCCTTCTTCCATGGTCCAGCTCTGATGCTCACATGCCCACTGTTGGTGCTTTCGGTGGTGGACAGGGGTCAGAATGGGCACCCTGATACCCCTTTTCCACCAAAGCAGAGCCAGAGCTAGATCGGAGCCAGAGCCTAGTTTCAAATCGGTTCTTTGTGTTTCCACACCCAAAGCTCCAGCTCCGAGCCAGGAAAAGTGGTTCTTAAGTAGCACCAAAACATTGCTGGGCTAGAACAGGGCTAGAAGTAAGAACCGATTACGTCAGGCGCTGGGGGCGGGGTCAACAAGACGAACACAAACTTGAGATCCGCCATGTTTGAAATAGCAGCTAATGGAGCTAACAGCTGCTGTTCGTTTGTAATCTCCGTCTATACAAATTACGGCGAACTACATGAATGCGTTGGATTCGCTGTGTTTGCGTTGTGTTTTGATGCCGATGTAGGATCATAAAGCCATGTGAATCAATAGTAACGCAACGTTTGCATTGTTGATGGAAGGCTTGTTCGCAGCGGTGCTGTGCAGAGACCGATCGCCGTATGATAACGAGTCCAGCGAGAGCATACGACTCCTTATGCTTTTGATTCACTCATGCGTTTTTTTTATATCATACGTGGATCGGTCTGCGCAGTGACGATGCATCTCGAACAAGCCTGGTGTGTGTTTCCCGCTGCCCAGGGTTGCCAGCAGGTTTTCACAACAAACCCGCCCAATTGCTACTCAAAACAAGCCCAATCGCGTTCCAGGGGGGGGATTCCCCAGTAAAAATCACATTTGGGGGTAAAATATGTGTTTTTTGGCATGGTTACCTACAAAAATTCGCAATATGGGGCTAAATATCACACAATTGGGGTCGCTTCATCCCGCGGACATAAAAAAAACAGCCCGCGGCAAAACCACATACTTGGCAACATTGCCGCTGCCTCGCTAGCGTTGCTGAGAGAGATGAGACGTAAACAGTGACGTAAGACCTGGCTCTGTTGTGGCTCTCAGCCCGTGGAAAAGCAAACCAGTTCTTAGAAGGCTCCTCAGTCGAACCAACTATGAACTGGGACTAGCTCTGGCTCTGAATTAGCTCTAGCACTGCCTTGGTGGAAAAGGGGTATGACTGGTCTGCAGCCCCATACACATCAAATGCAAAGCACTGTGTATTCTGACACCTTTCTATCAACAATTTGTGCTACTGTAGCTCGTCTGTCTGACAACGCTCCCCACGTGCATCAATGAGCCTTGGCCGCCCATGACCCTGTCGCCGATTCACCACTGTTCCTTCCTTGGAGCACTTTTGATAGATACTGACCACTGCGGACCGGGAACACCCCACAAGAGCTGCACACTGAAAAAACAGGAAAACACATGTTGTCCAATTTACTTAATCGTATTATTTGTGATCTACGCAACAAATTTGTGTTTCTCTTCTAAACATGATTTCATTGCTTTCAATTAATGTAATTCTCTAAAATGTGCAATCTACTAGATTAAATTATTTGGGGTGAATGTGAACCAATTAAGTACTCGAAAATGATTTTTGCTGAAACTGTAGTTCCCAGCATGCTTTGCTTGGGACTTGACAACTAGAGTAAAATTGTTGAAATTAAGTGTTATTTTATGTGTTTTTGGGCAAAATGAGAAAAAGGGGGAGACTTTATATTGTTTATTAGTGTGTAATGTTTAATTATGTTGGAATTATTCGAACCAATTAAATTACACTGGGTTACCATAGTGGAGAAGAGCGGAGCGATTGCTTAGGCTGTGGACTGACTCAACACATGTCTATAAAGAGCATTTCACACTTAGCACATTTATGATGTGCTATTGCTGGCAAATACAATGAAAGCTACTGAGTACTGTGTTATAGATCAGACAAGTGACAACAAAAATAAACATGTGTTTTGATTAAAGAGGCAGGGTCTCAAGCCCCTGTGTGCACCACTGTTGTTAGGGAGCCATATCAAAATCATTGTGAGACTACTCAATTTGGTTACTTAAAAATTACTTAAAGGGGTGGTAAAACACATTCTTTTGAAGGCTTGACTGTGTTTGTGGGGTGCACTGTAACATGTGTTCATGCTTCGTTTTAAAAAAAATTGCCTTATTTTTCATATATTTGACCTTTATTCTACACTGCTCTGTCCCTCCTTGTAAAACGGTCTGATGCTTTCCGGGTTGTATGAAGCCAGTCCCTCAAAAATACGCAGTGGGCTCTGATTGGTTAGCTGGCCTAGTGTGTTCTGATTCGCTAACCGCAGTGCACGGTTGTCGGAAACGTCACGCCCCATACCTGGAGGCTGTGCTTTGGTCGGCGTCAATAAAACCATATGAGAACATTTGAGTGAAGATGATCGAGCAGAACCTGTTCAGTCCTCAAGTGTAAAGACTGCGGATCTATAATGATCGCTACTGAATGGCACTTTAACTTTTGTATTTTTAGAACAATTATAGCCAAATATCTGTCGCAAGAACTATTAACCCAAAACGAACACAAAGCACTGGCTTTACTATAGTAGCCAAATCACAAACAGAACCATGTTTAGCATGCCTGAAGATAAACAATACATAAAAGCTCTAATCAAAGAATCATTTACACTAATGTCAGGTTCGCTGTTGAGATTTTAACGTTAGTGTTTGTAACATTAGGTGTTCGTCGGATAACGTTAAGTATGAATGAGCATTTAACAGACTGGTTTGCAGAACAGCGCTGTCATCTGTTTACTTCCTTGCTACAACCTATTACAGGAAAACACATCGATGAAATATAAATCAGACTTACAGGTTGTGGCCCTGCTTCTGTTTGTAAATTCAGCTTTCAGGACAAGCCGTTGTGCATATCCTGTATTGAACTCGCGAAGTTTGTGGAAGTTTGTGTTGTCCTCCGTGAAATGTGCAGCGCGCCGCGTCGTGCATCCACGCACCGGCAGTGTTTTTTTCACGCAGCTGACGTTGTGCAAATCTGGCATTGAAATCGCGAAGTTTGTGTTGTCCTCCGTGAAATGTGCAGCGCGCGCGTCATGCATCCACGCACTGGCAGTGTTTTTTTCACGCAGCTGACGTTGTGCAAATCCGGCATTGAAATCGCGAAGACGGTGGATGTTTTCCTCTGTTAGATGTGCTGCAGGAGCCCTGCGCGCCTGATTCCCCGCTGACTCAAACACACGTGCATATAACATGCTGTGTGTTAAACGCTCTGCAACGCACCCCCGTCCCAAGGAAGGCTGAACAGAGCAAGTACCCCAGACCTGCAATCCGGATGGAAATAACAGCGTTTCCTCGTTATCGCGGCAACAACACTCCAGCCTAACTAACTTATACCACAACAGCGCCGCGATACAAAATGGCCTCACCCTCCCTTATTTAATATTCTCGGAGGAGGGGTTTATGTAAATATTGAGCCTGGTGATGTCACCAACCCTGGAGGAATGTGTGTAGTCGCCTACTGGCCGTTTGCTGTAGTCCTTAGAAACTGATTTCTTTAAAAGCAAATATCTCCCTTTGCTTTAAACTTTGAACGTTGTAACTTTGCAGATGTTGTTTATGCTCAAGCAGCAACATTACACGCTAGCTAAAGTTAGAATAGTGAAATCGTGGTTTACCACCCCTTTAATTCCATTATGTTGAAATTATGTGAACAAATTATGTTTGTTTAACTTAATTGAATCATGTGGAACCGATGTACATGATTAAATCATGTAAATCCAACACACCATTTTTTTCAGTGCAGTTTTGGAGATGCTCTGACCCAGTCATCTAGCCATCACAATTTGGCCTTTGTCAAACTCGCTCAAATCCTTACGCTTGCCTATTTTTCCTGCTTCTAACACATCAACTTTGAGGACAAAATGTTCACTTGCTGCCTAATATATCCCACCCACTAACAGGTGCCGTGATGAAGAGATAATCAGTGTTATTCATCTATCAGTGGTCATAATGTTATGCCTAATTGGTGTATGTATATACAGTAAATGTACTCAGCAGAAAAAGAAATATCCCTTTTTCAGGATACTGTATTTTAAAGATAATTTTGTAAAATTAAAATGAGCTTTACAGATCTTTATTTGAAATGGATTAAAATATGTTTTTCATGCTTGTTTAAAGCTACACTGTGTAACTTTTTTAGTCTATTCTTAGCTAAAAACACTTAGTTCTTTCAAAATATATATGTGCTCATAAATGTATATTTACTTCTTTCAAGTAATAAAGTATTCTCGTAAGTTTATAATATGCCATTGAAAATACATAAGGTAATGGGATCTAACGGTGCACTGAAAAAAATTGTGTGTTGGATTTACATGATTTTATCATGTACATTGGTTCCACATGAATCAATTAAGTTAAACAAACATAATTTGTTCACATAATTTCAACACAATGAAATTAAGTAATTTTTAAGTAACCGAATTGAGTAGTCTCACAATGATTTTAATATGGCTCCCTAAAGATTTGAATATGGCTCCCTAACAAATGGTGCACACAGGGGCTTGAGACCCTGCCTTTTTAATCAAAACACATGTTTATTTTTGTTGTCACTTGACTGATCTATAACGTAGTACTCAGTAGCGTTCATTATATTTGCCAGCAATAGCACATCATATATGTGCTAAGTGTGAAATGCTCTTTGATGACATGGGCTGAGTCAGTCCACAGCCTAAGCAATCGCTCCGCTCTTCTCCACTATGGCAACCCAGTGTAATTTAAATGGTTTGAATAATTCCAACATAATTAAACATTAAACACTAATAAACAATATAAAGTCTCCCCCTTTTTCTCATTTTGCCCAAAAACACATAAAATAACACTTAATTTCAAAAATTTTACTCTAGTTGTCAAGTCCCAAGCAAAGCATGCTGGGAACCACAGTTTCAGCAAAAATCATTTTCGAGTACTTAATTGGTTCACATTCACCCCAAATAGTTTAATCTAGTAGATTGCACATTTTAGAGAATTACATTAATCGAAAGCAATAAATCATGTTTAGAAGAGAAACACAAATTTGTTGCGTAGATCACAAATAATACGATTAAGTAAATTGGACAACATGTGTTTTCCTGTTTTTTCAGTGTGGTCGCCATGTTGCCCCTCCATCTTGAAAGAACATTAGCCAAAGAGGGACATACCCGTAAATTCAAGCTTCGCCTTTCGCGTTTTCATCTCAGCAGCGTCCAGTAACAGAGTTATACGGAGTTTTCCTGGCTTGTTTATTCCTCAAATGTCTGTTTTTCCTTGTGTGGTATTTCTGTGCGTTAATAACTCCGTAAGTAATAATATTGTCATTGTAGATGTGTTTCAGAGTGTGTCATCGCGTAATTCAGTTGATGTCACCTCAGAAGTATTTTTGTGTCAACATACAATAGCGTAATGCTCACCTATTTGAATAATCATTCAGTTATTTTGTTATCAACAATGTTTATTCGTTTATAGAAAATATTTGCTTGTAATGTATGTTGATGGAAATATGTATCAGGTCTGATCGGCATATTAACAATTGTTATACAGAGCGCACTGCAGTGCTAACGTTAAAGTGGCGCACACACTTTTGTAATCCGACACCGCTTGTTAGCAGCAGCAGCGGCAGCTCCGCTCCTTTTAATGCAGCTGCATTTAGCGCCTATATGGTAGCCTACAATAAGCTCTGGTTTACGGTTACATTATACAAATGTAACTTATAAGTAAGTTATACAGTTCTTAACTGTGTATGTATATTTACCATCCTTATTTGTTCTCTCACAGAAACCACATTTATGTACATATCCACGCAAACCTGTTTATGCCTTGCAATTGGATGACTGAATAAACATCATCAAAGTTCACTCTGGATTAGCTGCAGTTCTTTCTAGCCGAATAATTAGGCCAGTTGAGTTCCAACCATCCCACTGCGCACAGAATATCCCACAGGCACCGTGTCGAATGTGGACGAGGACGAACTGGAAGCCATGTTAATCTTGGACTAAATCGGCCACCGTAGAAGTTAAAACGAAATCGGAATTGAGAGGAACAGAAACTAAAATTCCCTGGATGGTCATATACCTTTTCACCACTAGATGGGGGGAAATATCACACAGTGTAGCTTTAATGAACCATAAACAATTATTGTACATGCACCTGTGGAACAGTACTTAAGACACTAACCGTTTACAGGTGAAAAAAAATTCACAGTTCCAATTACTTAGGAAACTAAAGAGACCTTTCTATACTCACTCTGAAAAACACGATAAAGTTGGCTAGGGTCTCTGATCACCTGTGTGAACATGCCATAGTCCTGCTGCAGGAGACACGAAGACTGCAGATGTGGCCAGAGCAATAAAACGCAGTGTTCATAATTGGACTAAGACAGTGCTATAGGGAGACAGGAAGGACAGCTGATCATCCTTGCAGTGCCAAACATTGTGTCCTCCCAGATATTTGAAAAGTTGAAAATGCTTTGGTGGAAGAGTGGAGTAACATCTCACAGCAAGAACCGGCAAATCTTCTGCAGTCCATGAAGATGAGATGCATGTAAGCAGCTGGTAGCCACACAACATACTGACTGTAATTTTGATATTGACTAGTTTGTGAAGCACTGTACTAATTATGGAAAATAGAACACAACTGATTTGTCCGGGGAAAAAAAAGAGATATGTAACAGGAACAGCAAGAAATTCAATGATTAATAGGGCAGCTCCGGGTTGGAAGATTAATTAGATTAAACAAGAATATATAGAAAGAGGATATCTGTGTGTATCGCATTGCTAACTCCTGTTTTTGTTCTCATTTCAGCACCTGTAGGTCTCAGATGAATCAGAATATTGTCAGTTATCTTATCACTATATCAGTTTGATTACCTTGGATGCAGTAAAATGCCTGGATGAAGAAAACCATATTGGCTTCTGTAGAGTGGACAGATCTTGTGTGTTAAAATCGTTGACAGGACTATAAACACTCCCAGAGCACTGAGGCATGAGACGCCAATGCAAAATAACATTACAGTGGAAAAACCCTTCCTCAACTGAAATATCTTCTCTGATATGATGATTGCATTTTAATAATTGCATATTTTCATCATGGTTTAATTAAAACTTGTAGGGTGCTTTCAAAATATTCTGGAAGTTTTTGCAATGTGAATTATTGTGAAGGATTATCGGTGGAAGAACCAAGTGTTGAAAGTAAGTGTGGAATAAAATAAGAAGATAAATAAACACTAATGAAATGTGGATCTAAATAGTTAGCATATTTAGATATTACCATTATTGTTTTGTTTTTTTATTACATACTGCATTGACACTACTTAGATAAAACTGGACTGGACCATATATAAAATATAAATATAAAAGCTGTGTAGAAAAATCATATAAGTGAACTAAATGCTTAAGAGAATCAAAATATAAATGTATTTGAAACTGACTGACGTACATGTAGGCTTGTTCTTAATTGGTAGTTCAGATGTGTTTCTAGTAATAATTATCTAGTAATAATAATAATACTAATAATAATAATCATTTTAGTAGATTTGGGAAATTATCAAAATAAACTGGTTTATTTTTGCAGCTTTATCTGGTTTGTTTGTTTATTTAATCTGCTATTAGTTATAAAAGAGCAAACTGGTTATTGTCAGTGTCAGTTTTAGTGCAGGAGGTTTTTGTACAGCCGCTGATAGGGTTTGTATCACTGTGGTGGACGTTCGGTGGAGGAACACGACTCTCAGTTGGCAGTAAGTAAATCTCTATTTATTTCAAAATGAAACACTGAATGAGAAAAACAACAGAGGATTAAAAAAAAAACATTTAAAAATAATACTAAATACTAATATCAGAATAAATCATTTGAAAGTTTTATTCTGGTGTGACATTACCAAATACATGCACACTTTCCTTAGCTCTCCTCCAGACAAGTTTAAAACTCTTTTTTTAATTATTATTAAAGGGCATTTTATCCATTAGAAAGCTATTTTTGGTATATGTTTGCAGTCTTTTACTTGCCTCTATTGATTTCTCCAAAGCAAACAAGATGGGCTATTTGAACAATGCAATGTGAAAAAAAAGAATATGCTTGAAATGTGTCAGTATAGAGCGTAGGACAGCTTAGGAATCATGGAATGTTCAAAAATATCTTATTATTGTATTTAATTAACCGTTTACATTTAAAAAAAAAGAACTCTTAATTAAAGAAAATTATTTTTAATAAAAAGTAGTTTTAAGTGAATGTCACATGAGACAAATGTGTCTTCATCTGGTGTTGCTTTCAGTGTATAAACAGATACAACTGTTTAACAAGAAATAATTTAATAATAATTTGAACAAATTAAAAATAGAAACCTTAAAAGTTAAAGATCCATGATATAACATTATGTATGGGCTAATGATTTTTATTTTATTTTATCGAAGTATAGATGTGTGATTGCTGGTAAATGTGTTTTTACAGGCTGTTGCACTCGAGATCTGCTTGATTAACTCTGAATCTCTTAAAGGGAAGTGAAAGACTGAGAGCTGTTTTTAAGAAGAATGAAACTCTCTCTCTCTCTCTCTCTCTCTCTCTCTCTCTCTCTCTCTCTCTCTCTCTCTCTCTCTCTCTCTCTCTCTCTCTCTCTCTCTCTCTCTCTCTCTCTCTCTCTCTCTCTCTCTCTCTCTCTCTCTCTCTCTCTCTCTCTCTCTCTCTCTCTCTCTAGCTGCCACTCGTCCCACTCTCGCGGTCCTGCCGCCCTCCAGAGCCGAGCTGCAGCAGGGTAAGGCTACAGTGCTGTGTGTGGGCAGTAAGGGATTCCCCTCTGACTGGAAGCTGAGCTGGAAGGTGGATTGCAGCAGCAGGAGCTCTGGTGTGAATCTGAGTCCCAGTGTGCTGCAGAAGGATGGACTGTACAGCTGGAGCAGCAGCCTGAGCCTCACTGAGAGTGAGTGGAGCAGAGTAAAAACCATCAGCTGTGACGCCATGCACGCATCCCAGAATGCAGTGACCAAGAGCCTGAACACACAGCAGTGTGATGACCAGTGAACACAGTGGACAACACCACTGTATATCAATTTACTCTGTATGTTGTTTAACACGTATGTATTAAACAATACTTTTCTGCCAAATAAAAGCTTTTTGAATCATTACTGTAATTGTGTATTTATTGTTTATAAGTATGAATATTATAGTTTTAAATACCTTCTTTTGTCCACGTTATTTGACAATTTACCAAAAGAGTTAATTTAGATTTTTTTATTAATTAACTTGTTATCATGTGAATGGACATTAGTGTTACACTAAAATAAAATAAACTGCTAAAGATTTGATGTTTAATAATATCCAGATAAACTTCAGATTGTTCGGGATGCATAAAAAAAAAGAATTCATGAATTTAGATCCAAGCCCTTTTCAATTCCAATACTTTAGACATGGCAAGTCTCAAACACAAGTCCGTTCTTTGTGTTCTTAGAAATGAGAAACAGCCTTAGACTGAACTAAACTTCTCAGGGAGCTAGTTGAAGCATGTATGTGCGTAATAAACTTTTTTAGTTTTTTTCAAATGATTTTCATTTGTACCAAATTAAAAAATAGAATAGATTACAAGGTAAAATATACAAAATACATTAAAAACAAATAGTGAAATATGGCTTTTCATAAAGGACTGATGAACTTCCTCATTTTCATTATATTAGCTTTGGACTTTCTTTCATCATGATGGTTGGATGCATTTTAATGGATTGTAATCAGAATCAGAATCAGAATCAGAATGAGCTTTGGTTTACACATACTAATTTTTTGTAGTGACAGAAGCTCCACAGTGCACAGAATGAAAGTGACAAGACACAGATAATAAAAATAAAAAATAAAAATTACAATATACAAATATACTGTCAGGGTTCTGTCACTTCTGTCTAGTTTATTCATGGTTTTGTGACAGAGCCCTGACACTCCTGTATTGTTTGTCTTGTCTTGTGTGAGCGCGCAGCTTTGAGCATGCTCGAGCTGCGTACTCTTCTGTCCTTGTGTTTTGTGTGCGGGCGTGGTGTTCGGATCCCAGCACTTCGGTCTAGTTTGGGTTTCAGTTTTGTGTTGGGATTCGGACATTCATGCTCCGCGTGTTTGTTTTGTCACTCTGTCTTGTCACGTGAGCGTGTGCTCTTCTGTCTGTGTAGCACACGGTTCATGTTTACATCGGCCGTGTGCTTTCATGTTATGTTTTGTCTTATGTTGTGTAGCACGTGGTTGGTGTTTTTCACTGGCTACGTGCTACGTCATGTTGTCATGTTTGTGTGAACATGCATCTTATGAGTTCTCATTAGCTGCATGTTCATGTCATGTTTGGTGTGAGCACATGTCTTGTTAAGTGCTTCTTTGTGCCATGTGCTCGAGTCCATTGTCTAACCCCGCCCACCTTGTTTCCTGATTATTGGTTCATTTGCCCCACCTGTCTTCCCTCGTTACCCTCTTTTGTTCGTTCCCTATTTAATCTCCTTGTGTTTGCAGTCCAGTGCGGAATTGTCGTCAAATTTCCCTCTTGTTTCCCTGCTCAAGTCAAGTCAAGTCAAGTCAAGTCAAGTCAAGTCAAGTCAAGTCAAGTCAAGTCAAGTCAAGTCAAGTCAAGCCTAGCCTAGCCTAGACTAGCCTAGCCTAGCCAAGCCAAGTCAAGCCTAGCCAAGTCAAGTCTGTTTTTCCCCTTCGGGGTAGTTTGTTTTGCTTTGTTTTATTTTATTATTATCATTAAAAGCCCATTCCTCTGCATCATTGAGTCCTCGCTCCTTTCCCTACAACAACCCTGACATATACAGACAATGTGCAAAAGAGCATAGACCCAATATAAAAATTTAAAATAAATTATATAAGCAACATACTATGTACACGTATTTTAGGTTTAAATTAGAAATGTAAATAAGTGAATAAAAGGAATGTACAATTCTGTGTGTGTGTTTGTGTGTGTGTATACGTGTGTGAGTTTCTCATTTATTGTGAAGTGTTCATGAGATGGATTGCCTGAGGGAAGAAACTGTTCCTGTTCCTGGTCGTTCTGGTGCTCAGGGCTCTGTAGCGTCGACCGGATAGCAACAGTTCGAAGAGGGAGTGTGCTGGATGAGAGGGGCCCAGAGTGATTTTGCCAGCCCTTTTGTACTCTGGATAAGTACAGATCTTGGAGAGTGGGGAGGGTTGTACCAGTGATAGTTGAGCTGTGCCAGACGGTAATTGAAGTGCATAGGATGGATTCAATGATGGCAGAATAAAACCGTTTCAGCAGTTCCTGTGGCAGATTGAACTTCCTCAGTTGGCGGAGGAAGTACAACCTTTGTTGGGCTTTTTTCCCAATGGAGTAATGTGAATGTTCCACTTCAGGTCCTGAGAGATGGTGGTGCCCAGGAACCTGACTGAGTCCACTGTTTTTACAGTGCTGTCCATGATGGTGAGTGGGGGGAGAGCAGGGGGGGTTCTGACTACACCAGACAGCCAGCTCTTTAGCCTCCTGTCTGTAAGCAGACTCGTCTCCGTCCCGGATGAGGCCGATGACTGTGGTGTCGTCCGCAAACTTCAGGAGCTTGACAGATTTAGAGGTGCAGTCGTTGGTGTAGAAGGAGAAGTGCAGTGGGAAGAGAACACAGCCTTGAGGAGCTCCAGTGCTGATGGTGCGGGTGCTGGATGAGAATTTACCCAGCCTCACAAGCTGCTGCCGGTCTGTCAGGAAGCTGGCGATCCACTGACAGACAGAGGTGGGCACGGAGAGCTGAGTTAGTTTGGGCAGGAGGAGGTTTGGGATGATAGTGTTGAAAGCCGAGCTGAAGTCCACAAACAGGATCCTTACACAAGTCCCTGGTTTATCCAGATGTTGCAGGATGAAGTGCAGACCCATGTTTACATGTTTATCATCCACAGACCTTTTTCCTCTGTAAGCAAACTGCAGGGGGTCCAGTAAGGGTCCGGCGATGTCCTTCAGATAAGCCAGAACCAGTTTTTCGAATGACTTCATGACGACAGACGTTAGCGCCACAGGTCTGTAGTCATTAAATCCTGTTGTCTTGGAGTTCTTTGGAACGGGGATGATGGTGGAGCCTTTGAAGCAGGAGGGAACCTCGCACAACTCCAGAGATCTATTGAAGATCTGTGAAAAGATGGGGGCCAGCTGATCAGCACAGATTTTCAGACAGGCTGGTGTTACACCATCTGGGCCTGGTGCTTTTTTCCTTTTGTTCTTCCTGAAGACCTGCCGCATGTCATCTTCACTGATGGGGAGAGGGGGGTTGTTGGAGGTGTTAATGGTGTTCTTTCAAACCTGCAATAGAACTCGTTCAGTTCGTCTGCCAATTGTTGATTCACCACAGTGCTGGGGGATGGGGACTTATAGTTGGTGATGGCTTTCAGACCTTTCTACACTGATGAGGAGTCGTTGGAATATAACTGGTTCCTTAGTATTTCGGAATAGTTCCTCTTTGCCAATTTGATCTCCTTTTTTAGTGTGTATTTGGCCTGTTTATACAAGACTCTGTCCCCATTCCTGTAGGAATCTTCTTTGGCCTGACGGAGCTGTCTGAGTTTTGCAGTGAACCACGGTTTGTCATTGTTGTAAGTTAGATGAGTCCTGGTAGGAATGCACATATCTTCACAGAAACTGATATATGAAGTAACAGTATCTGTAAGCTCATCCAGGTCGGTGGCAGCAGCTTCAAAAACACTCCAATCAGTCCAATCGAAACAGGCTTGTAAAGCCCGCTCTGTTTCAGTGGTCCATCTCTTTACAGGCTTTGCTACAGGTTTAGCAGATTTAAGTTTTTGCCTGTAGGTTGGTATGAGATGAACCAGGCAGTGATCAGAGAGCCCCAAAGCTGCCCGTGGGACAGAGTGATATGCATTCCTTATTACTGTGTAACAATGGTCCAGTATATTACTTTCTCTGGTGGGACATGTAACATGCTGTCTGTATTTTGGCAGTTCATTGGAGAGATTTGCTTTGTTAAAATCTCCAAGAATGATTAAGACAGAGTCCGAGTGCTTTTGTTCGGTCTCTGTAATCTGATCGGCAAGTTTCTGTAACGCCAGATTCACGTGCGCTTGTGGTGGGATGTAGATGCTTACGAGAATGAACGAGCAAAACTCTCGTGGCGAATACAACGGCTTGCAGTTAATGAAAATCGCTTCTAGATCAGTACAGCACATTTCACAATTCATGTGAAATGATTGAGACATTCTGATGTTTATTATTTATAAGTAGAATATGTTTATGAGTGTGTGTCAACATCAAGTGGCAACCTCCCGCAGTTTCTCTTGAAGCCAATACGGAAGTGACATAAACTGCAATTCATCGACTGGCCGCTAGGGACAGGCTCCAGAAGTGAGCAGAATCTCATTGAGTCCCATGTTAAAATGCCCAACTTTACAGCAGATTAAAACATGTTTACAGCCTGGTACAAATTGTGGTTTTGGTCTATACGGCTAATTTTGCCCTTCTTGACAACTGTGAGGGGGGTGAATTTTTTTATAACTCATTCGTTTACATATAAAGCATTAAAGTTCTGCATAATTAAGGGCGTGGTCACTTCGAGTGACAGGTGAATAGCCATTTATCAGCTGTCTTTTAGTCACTTCAGCTCTGCCCACATCCCGCCTTTTTGCCCATGGGCTTCTCCCCATGCCTCTTCCTTGACTTTATCGGACTTTATGCCTCCACGTCCCCCTGATTGCCTCATAGACAGTAAAAGATTGCCTGCGAGATTCTCCTCCTGTCTATACGGTAATTTCTCTACTATGCGCCGGTTGTAGCGTGGTTATGACGCAATCGTTAGCCCATTTTTACAAAAACGGTAGTGTAAGATACAAGGTAATGGAGCCTTTTATACATTGTCGTGTTTCTTAAGAAATGAACATTGGTCAAATGGAGACTTTATCTATTTTTGCTGCATTCATCTCATACATTTTTATATTCATCATATAAATTTTAGAACCTTCTGGAGGAGCCCTGGCATATGGAAGCTAAACTATCACAGGAATTCATTGAAAAGTTGAAACACTCACTTTACTCTGCACCGCGCACCGTTATTATGATTGTCCGTGCGGCCGTCTGTGTCTTAAGCAGCGTTTCCACCGCAGAAACTTTCCCCAGGAACTAGAAACTTTGGGGTGGTACTCGGTGTGTTTCGACCGCAGGAACCAGGGTCTAAATGAAGTTCCGGGTAAATATTTCCCCCTCCAAACGGCCTTGCTCCCGGGGTAGTACTTTTTCAAAGTTCGGGAACTTTCGGGGGTGGGACTTGGGCGCTGAACATGCTGATTGGTTGAACTTGCGCAGTATTTTATTTCAACCGGCATTTTTAAAAGTCTTTTGCGAGGTTTGTTCGTTCTGCGTCCAGTAAATATCAGTCTTGCTCTGATTGCTTAGTAATAGCTGATAATAACATACGTTGTCTTATTTTAAATCTAGCTTTACGAGCTTTCAGAATAGTATCAGTGCTCGTCTCTTTTACGCCGCTTTGTTAATTACCTCTTTAGTAAACCAATACATAACTACCAAAAGCAGCGCTGCTTGCATCTCCTCGTTATTGTTGCAGACAGTGTCGTGTAAAAAATATTACTGTCCGTCGCTGACTCGGAGGAGCAGCCGCGTGCAGTCCCACGTCTCTGGACTAATTTGCCTAATCTTCCCGGTACTTTAGACCGTAGTGGAAACGCAGACAGTAGCAGGTCGGGGGGAAAAAAGTCCCTGTAAAAAAGTTCCTGGTACAAATTGTTCCGGGTAATTTTGGTGGAAACGCGGCTGTAGTGAGGTTTGTGTGGGTGTGGGAAGGAAGAAGTCGGGGTCGGCGTACTGGGACTCTCTTTTATTTAGTTTTGCTCAATACTCAAAAGGGTGTGCACATCGCACAACATAAACGTTCACATAAACTCTTTCTCTGGATCAATTGTCTGTTTGGGCAGGTCCTCTCTGCATATGTCGTCGTCTCTCGAGTCCCAGTTTCCATGTGTCTCTCTCTCCCTTTCCCTCGTCCCGCAGCGGCTTTTATGCGGTCTCTCCATGCCAATTACTGCAATGAGACACAGGTGTTTGTGATCTGCACTTGACCTACTTACTCACCGCTTGGCACCGCCCTCTCTCTCCCGCTGCAGACCTTGCGAAACCACGCCCCCTCCGCCACATACCCCCACCGCCCGACTCAGGACGGGGAGCCATCCGGCCTGCAGCCCCCCCCCCCCCCCCCCCCCCCCCTCCTGGAGAGGAAGTCAGCTACAGCCATCTGTGCACACGGCCTGTGGATCACCTTGAACTTAAAAGGCTGTAAAGCTAGATACCAACGGGTGATCCGCGCGTTGGTATCCTTCATGCGGTGGAGCCACTGCAAGGGGGCGTGGTCCGAACAGAGGGTGAACTCCCGCCACAGGAGGTAGTAGTGAAGGGTGAGAACGGCCCACCTGATGGCCAAACACTCCTTCTCTATGGTGCTGTACATAGTCTCTCTCTTAGAGAGCTTACGACTGATGTACAGCACCGGCCGCTCTTCACCCTCCACCTCCTGGGACAGGACTGCGCCCAACCCCCTGTCCGAGGCGTCGGACCGCCAACTGGATGGCCTGGCTCGCTTCCGTCGGCCATCAGCCACTTGCGGCAGGAGTCCCGGAGCTGGTGCGCAAAGGCGAAGGGTCGGCCGGACTCATCCAGGGACAGTGTGCGGAACCTCTGGCGATGCTGTTCGGGGCTCCGGCCGACCCGCTGTAGAATCGCGTGCTTGAGGTCATCATAAGCCAGGAGATTCTGGACTGGCAGTTGGTGGGCGGCTACCTGCGCCTCCCCAGACAGTAGCGGCAGGAGCCACATCGGCCAGTCCGCTTTGGGCCATCCCTGGGACTCAGCGGACCTCTCGAAGAGTTCGATGAACGCCTCCGGATCGTCCTGCGGGCCCAACTTCGAGAGGTGCAGGGTGGCTGCCGAGTCGCTGGTGGGTTGGGGGATGGCCGGAATCCCCTGGCTAAACCAGCTCCGGAACAGCTCCCGGTCTTCGTGCTGGGCGCGAAGGAGGGCTTCAAAGTGCTTTCGTTGCTCCTCCCTCACAGCCAGCAGGTCCTGATGTTGCTCCTGGTGAAGACCGGCGAGCGAGTTGACGAGGTCCGCAAGTGGCGTCTTTGGCGGGGTCTGCATGGCGGCGGCGATCTTCTCCCTTCCCGGGTTTCGGCACCAGTGTAGTGAGGTTCGTGTGGGTGTGGGAAGGAAGAAGACGGGGTCGGCGTACTGGGACTCATGAGTTCTCTTTTATTTAGTTTTGCTCAATACTCAAAAGGGTGTGCACATCGCACAACATAAACGTTCACATAAACTCTTTCTCTGGATCAATCGTCGGTTTGGGCAGGTCCTCTCTGCATATGTCGTTGTCTCTCGAGTCCCAGTTTCCATGTGTCTCTCTCTCCCTTTCCCTCGTCCCGCAGCGGCTTTTATGCGGTCTCTCCACGCCAATTACTGCAATGAGACACAGGTGTTTGTGATCTGCACTTGACCTACTTACTCACCGCTTGGCTCCGCCCTCTCTCTCCCGCTGCAGACCTCGCGAAACCACGCCCCCGAGTGATGTAGCAGTGCTATCCTCATATTTATAGGCTGCAGTAGATCACCAACCATGCTAAGTTTTCACCATACTGCAATTATGCCTCATTTTCCAATAGAATATGAATTGTTAGGTGTGGTGTGGAATTGCTTGTTGTGTAAGTAATGATGGCAAAATAAACTAATTCTGCTCGATCAACTATGTACTGCTATTTTTTTTGTTTCCAGGATCACTGTTGAAGTATTATGGAGCAAAACCAACTCTACCTGCCCCTAATGTTTCATTGACTGTCAGAGCCTCCACAGCTGATGATACAGCAGGTGAGGTTTTTCTTGATGGCAAATGGTTACATAGCCTGTTAATATGACATGACACATTTAGCTTTTTATTTATTTATTTGTTTGTTTATTTATTTTATCATTGCAGGTTCATCCACTGCAGAGTTACATGCGGCTGAAAGCGAGGAGCAGTTACATGCGGCTGAAAGCGAGGAGCAGTTACATGCGGCTGAAAGCGAGGAGCAGTTACATGCGGCTGAAAGCGAGGAGCAGTTACATGCGGCTGAAAGCGAGGAGCAGTTACATGCGGCTGAAAGCGAGGAGCAGTTACATGCGGCTGAAAGCGAGGAGCAGTTACATGCGGCTGAAAGCGAGGAGCAGTTACATGCGGCTGAAAGCGAGGAGCAGTTACATGCGGCTGAAAGCGAGGAGCAGTTACAAGCACTTACTATCACTGATACATCGGTTTCAAACTCAGCCGGCCTGACAGGTCAGTTAATCTAAAAGTTTTTGTTTTGTGTTGGCTTTACTATAAAATATTCTGTGTTATGTTATTTTATAATTAAAAAACTTTTAATCTAATGTCCCTACAGGTCCTTCTACATCTGCACCCACTGCTATGGATTTCCCATCCACTCCCTCAACAAGCTCCAGCTATCAAAATAGATCAACAGCTCCTCCAATTGACCCAGTTGAATGGTCAGCATTCCTGTCAGACTCAGAAAGGACTGATCTGGTAAGAAGAGGGCCAGTGCCAATAAGTGACACCTTTACCTTCCCCAAGAAATCAGATTTCACTTTCACTACCACTATACATGCAGACAATTAGTTAATGGGGAAAAAATCAAGCGAAGCTGGCTAATTTATTCAAAGAAAAATGATGCAGTTTACTGCTTCTGTTGCAAATTATTCTCAAGAAAGTCCACAAAACTGTCAACAGAGGGACAGCGTGATTGGGTAAATGTAGGTGCTTTGCTGAAACAGCATGAGGGTAGTCAAGATCATTGTAATAATATGGTGAAGTGGAAAGACTTTGCCCTCCGTCTTTCTAAGCAGAAGACTATTGATGCAACAGAAATGGCCCTTTTGGAGGCAGAAAGAAATCGTTGGAGAGATGTTCTCATCCGTTTGATTAGTATCATTCAGTCTTTGGCAGAGAGGAATCTTGCACTCAGGGGGTCTGTCGATACTTTGCATCAGGCCAACAATGGGAACTTCCTTAAAGAGGTGGAACTGATGGCAAAATTTGACCCGGTTTTAAAAGACCACATCAGACGAATTGATAGTGGAATGCAGCACAACACGTACCTGGGTAAGACTATCCAGAATGAGCTGATAGAGTGTGTCAGTGACAAAATAACTGAGGTAATGGTGGCAGAAATCAAGGACTGCAAATATTATTCAATTATTTTAGACTGTACACCTGATGTTAGTCACCATGAACAAATGTCTGTTGTGGTGCGCACAGTCACTCTGGGCAAAACACCAGAAATAAAAGAGCACTTTTTAGGATTTCTGATAGCTCCAGAATCCACTGGCCTGGGTTTGTCCAATCTAATCCTTAACAGGCTTGAGGAATTGAACATCCCTTTTCAGGATTGTCGGGGGCAGTCCTATGACAATGGGGCTAATATGAAAGGAAAAAACAAAGGTGTGCAGGCTAGGCTATTGGTTAAGAATCCAAGAGCTTTTTATGTGCCTTGCAGTTCTCATACACTAAATCTGACAGTTTCAGATGCAGCTAAAGCATCAACGGATGCTGCTTGTTTTTTTGGAAATGTGGAGAAGGTGTACAATTTGTTCGCTGGGTCCACTCAAAGGTGGGCCATCTTACGGAAGTGTGTTGACATCACCCTCAAGTCCTGGAGTGAGACACGCTGGGAAAGCCGGATAAAAAGTATTGAAGCTTTGCGCTACCAGTCAGAGAAGGTGAGGGAAGCCCTGCTAGAAGTGAGAAATAAAGCGACTGACCCTGTAATGGCTGTTGAAGCAAACTCCCTTGCGGAAGAGATAGGTTCATTTAGCTTTCAGATTTGTTGTGTTGTCTGGTGTGACATTTTGTCTAAAATTAACACCACGAGCAAGCTTCTACAGTCAACCAACATGCAGCTTGATGTAGCGGTTAACCTTGTAAAAAAGAACAAAGGCGAACTTATCAGTTACCGAAAAACGGGCTTCTGTGATGCACAGACATCTGCAAAAGAAATTTGTGACCGGATGAACACAGAAGCAGTGCTGAAAGAGAAGCGATTGCGTTCTACAAAAAGACACTTTGCCTATGAGGCTGCAGATGAGCCGATAGTGGATGCTATGAAGAGGCTGGAAGTGTCCTTTTTTAATGCTGTAGTGGACTGTAGCATTCTGTCATTGGAGGATAAATTTAAGTCTCTAAGTGAGGTTAAAGAGAACTTTGGAGTGCTGCTCAATTTTAGGGAGCTAGATCAAAAGGTCTGGAGGGAACAATGTGAGCTTCTTGGGGAAAAACTCTCTTGTGGAGAGGAGGCGGATATTGATGGTAGCGCACTGGCAGTAGAGATGGAGAGTCTTCCTGAACTTCCACGAAGACTGCCTTTGAGCTTCTCACATACCTCTCACAAAATGAGATGTGTGAGCTTTACCCAAATCTTTGGGTAGCTCTCAGGATAGCCTGCACTCTGCCTGTGACAGTTGCCTCAGCAGAGAGGAGCTTTTCCAAGCTCAAATTGATAAAAACATACTTGAGATCATCAATGGCCCAGGAAAGACTCAGTGGACTTGCAGTCATTAGTATCAATAACAAAGTTGGCCAAGCAATACCATACAATGATGTCATCAGTGACTTTGCATCCAGAAAAGCTAGGAAGGAACGATTTTGAGGTCATTGTTGTCATTGTCATTGTTGAACCCTTGCTGTTCTTATGTTTGCTTTCATTATTTAAGTATCTATTTTTGTAACATTCTATTTTTGATTATATTAATGTTTTTCTATTTTGGTTTTATTTAAAAGATTGCACATTTAATGCACATTTGCAAATAATTTATTTAATGTTTTGTGACAGTTTGTATTAAGAAGTTTTAATAAAAGAGTGAAGTATTTTAAGTATCGTTTATTTCTTAATTTTGTATTAATACATACCCTCACTGTATTCGATTATAATATTCGCTATAACATTATAGCGTGACATTTGTGTCAATAATCTTCTAGCACAGGTGACTCTGCGTGGTGGGAGGGGGGCCCCCAAATCAAATTCTGCTTAGGGCCCCCAAGAGGCTCGGGCCGGCACTGTTGTCATGTTTATCAAAATAAAACTGATTAAAAACGTAGACCCCACTTCATTGATAGTGTTGGCTTATATGTTGAACTTTATTCTTGTACAAACACACGCTGTATTAAACAGTACATAAAGTATTACATGACAATAATGTCTCTGAAACATCTGTGTATTGCCATATGTTGCATTTATTTCACTTCAGTTGATAAAGTATGCAAACACAGCGCGAGCGTCACTGCGGGAAGCAGAAAGTGTCCGACTTCACGTCTCCGTTTGCAGCTCCTCCCCGCCTGCACGCAGCTACTCTACTCTCGCCTATCAGTTGCATCCGGCCGCAGCCGATATCGAACACAGCTATAGCTTCACTGAAAATCGTTTCATTTTTTTGACACACGCTTCAAAGCTTTGGTGTCACTGTTAACATCACTAGTTTTGTGTAAATAAAGTAAAGCTGCTTTGTTTAGATCCTTTTTATCTTTCTTATTTTCAACCAGCTGTTACAAGTATAATTTTATTATATTAACAACTAGGAGTTGTTTGAATTGTCCGTGGTGATGTCAGATTAGCTTTTATTCATATTGAGAATTTCCACAACAGGATCCACTGGAATATTTACATAAGGTGTGTTTGCCATAGGTTTCAATTTGCATTGCAAATATGAGCAATGCAAACATAAGTATGCTCCTAATATTCTGGTAAAACAGAACATTTGCAGGTTAAACTTCCCCTTACTTTTGGCATTTTCATATAACACGAGTTTTGTTCATTGTCCATGATAGGGGTCTAAATAATATTAAAAATACAGAGGTTGACAGTGTTTAATGACAATTCTCCTCCCAAAAAGAACAAATAAAATTACAAATTACAAATAAAAAAGTATATTTTTCAGTCATGTAATAGTTACAATAATTTGCTGTTATTATTTTTCTGTGATTATGGAAATGAAAAAATTGTGATATCACCATTTAATGTCACATCTGATTATGCATAGCATTACAGTCATATACAGTTTTTACAACATTGTATCCTGTAAATTAAAATCTAAATGTGAATCAAAGTAAAAAAATAAAAACAAAAAAGGAATCCAAGCACCAGGAAAAAACAATAGATGGTTTCTGATGGTCCAATAAGAATATATAAAACAGTATATATGAAATGCAAAATACACATTTCTGGAATTATTTTTTAAAATGTAAAAAGCAATATTTCTTATCCATATTTAAAAAAATCTACATTTACACAATTTATTTAATGAGGACAGAACTGATTTCCAATAGATCTCTACCAGATAATTTCAGATAATTTCATATTCTTGATAAAAAATTACAAATAACAAAAAGACATTGTAAGATGTCCTCTATAAAATATTGCTCATGTGTCGTAACCCGTGTCGTAACTATTTAAAAAAAAAAAAAAAAAAACCTGGACAGTGACTCCTTGTGCCTCACGTGTAAGGGTGTGCACAGCAACAGGCATGGTCTCAAAGGTCTCTAAAGCAATTGCACACACCCAGGTATGAGTTAATCTCAAATGGCAAGATGTTCTCACTATAGTAATGAGAGTAAGAGACTACTCTACCCCAGCCCTAACAGCAGTATCCCAGCTTTGCAGTTTCACGTCAGGAATATTTAGAGGGGAGGGAATTAAAATGAAAGGAAAGCGAATAGAAATACAGAAATACATAATTTCCAAAATGCAGGTTATTACATAATCAACTAAGCTGCTTTGCCTTTGCTTTTTTAACTAGCTTGATGATTGACATTTAGATGGCATAGCACAGCTATGTACAAAATTATTAAACTATTAAAATGAATAAAACTATACTCTTTATTAATGCAGGTTAAATCGTCTAACTACACTTCACTCTCCAATAAAGCCATTAGAACATTCCTGGCATCTTCTGCTATGTCATCCAGAGCTTTCTTCAGCATTATTGACACCGTTAAATAGGACATTGCTCCTGCTACTACAGCGCCTAAAAGGGGCACAAACCTAAAAAGGGACTCAACAGCATCTTCTGTTACCAGAAGAGATGAATCACTCAGTACTGATAAGATTGAACTTGTGCATATTCCTTTATGCCAAACGGAAGTCATCAGACTCTCTACAGTCTCTATGCTCTTCCCAGACCTTTCACAGAGCTGCTGCAGAGATTTCCTATCAAGACCAAAGGCAGTGCAGTACTTCTGTATCTCAGTCGCTATGATAGCTAAATCCACAACAAATGAAAGACCAGGAACTGGGACTGCAGCCACACAAGCAGACAGGAAGGCTACTCTTTTAATGTTTTCCTCTAAAGCTTTCTTCTTTTTCTCATTAATCTTTAGTGTGATATTCGGCACAGCCAACATCAGCACATGCCGCTTATGCTGTGGAAGCTCTTTCTCCATCCTCTCCTGCAGCTGATTTATGTCATACTTGTTGAGCTCCCAACCAGAGATCAGGAACACGACAGGATCCTCTATACCGATCTTTCTCAGCCCTAGACAGAATCAGGAAATGTATCATGAATGATGCATTCATTAACAAAATATTCTATTATTCATGATTAATACTTATAATTAATTCTACAATTGTGCATATTGATGAGTTTTATCATGACCAAGCATATAGTCACAACAAACATACAAATCATTGTTATGTCATGCATGTGAACTGAATAACTAACCATTTTCACAGTCCTCCCGGATGGTATCCAGTGTATTTTTCTCATCAAAGTTTTTTTTCCTCTCTTGAGCAGAAATGCTCAAGTCAGTCTTAGAACGAACAAAATAAAACGTTTTCCCCATTCTCATGATCTCTTTGGCCAAAAGAGTGTGGCATTCTCTGAACCGATCTGAAGCAATGATAATGAAAAAATCGTAGCGGTCAAACTTAACCAGTCTGAGATACTCATGAGCTTGGAAGTTTGGTGTTCCAATGCCAGGAAGATCCCACACTTTAACATTTTTGAATTTTGGGTGATCGTAAACCTCAGGTTCCATGGTAGTCTCAACTATATCTGTTTTAGCAGAGCCCTCTTCTTCATCCCCTAAACCCCTGAAAGCATTAACAAATGTAGACTTTCCAGAACCTGACTCTCCAGTCACACCAATGTTTAGCTCAACACAATCTTGCTGTTTGAGGAAATCTTTTATTGTGTTTGTTGCTGACTGAATATCTTGATTAGATATTGTTTCTTGAAGCTCTTTCAGCTCCTCTTCTGTTATGCCAAACTCGTCCAACATCTTAAAAAAAGGACATTGGCATATAAAAATGCTTTCAATTGATTAGCTGGCATTATCGCATTATAGATTTTTGTATTTAACACAACTAAACATACTCGCAAAAGAGGCCATTTCTTACCTTTATGCTTCCAGATCTTAAGATTGAAGGGTGGTAGGTGTAAATACACTCTAAAAAAAAAAAGGTTCTATATTGCACCAAAAATGGTTCTTGGCTCGTAATCATAGGGGAACCTTTTTTAGTGCTATATAGCACCAATTTTGGTGCTTCAGTGGTTCTTCAGCGGTTCTTCAGAGGTTCTTCACCGGTTCTTCAGAGGTTCTTCACCGGTTCTTCAGAGGTTCTTTGACTAAGGTGCTATATAGCACCTCTGAAGAACCACTGAAGCACCAAAATTGGTGCTATCTAGCACTAAAAAAGGTTCCCCTATGATTACGAGCCTTTTTTTTTAGAGTGTAACTAATAAAAAATAAGTCTTGTAAATTTGAAGAATAACATGCACATAAATGATGAATGTACATATCATTACAAAGCATGTCCTCAGTATTTTTAATCTATGTTGATTATTTAAATTGCAAAACAAAAGTGATAAGAAATAAAGAGATACAGATTTTCCATTCTTACCAAATATTTCTAAGCAAGACTCCAACACAGAACCAAGCCTGTGGGTGTATGTGTTTAAACTCTAAAGCTGTACAGAGATAACAAGAGCAGCCAGTATCCACCCAAACATTTACTTTCACTTTCACAAAATTCCCATAGTAACAAGCTAGCAAAATACGCACAACCGGCGCAATGTCATAGAATGTCTCTGAACAGATTCACACCCACTTTTAGAGGAAAATAAACTAGACTCCCATAGACTTCAATACAAAATAGTGGCACAAAACAACGTCCGTACACAGCCGGCAGGCTTGAATAACTTCAGAAATCACCAAGATTAAACATATCAAGTAATTATATGTCCAGCCTGCCTGCCTGCCTGCCTGCCATAGAGCTGAAAGATAGCCTACAGCTTACATTGACGCTGGGAGAATGAAGGGACATGTTTTTAAATTGACCAAATTAAGTATGTGGATGTATCTTTCACGTTCTATGGCAGGCAGGCTGGACATGTAATTACTTGAAATGTTTAATCTTAGTGGTTTCTTACGTTATTCATGCCTGCCGGCTGTGTACGGACGTTGTTTTGTGCCGCTATTTTCCAATCCAATCCAATCCTTTATTTATAAAGCACTTTAAAAACAACACTGTTGACCAAAGTGCTGGACACAATCTATAAATAAACAATAACAAACAACAAAGGCGCAACAAAAATGATAAAACAATCAATAGCAATAAAAGTAAATACAACAGTAATATAAAACTAAAAAGTCAACCCTCAGACTGTGTTAAAAGCCAAAGAAAAAAAATGAGTTTTAAGACGGGATTTAAAAACAGGAAGAGACTAAGTCAGTCTGATGTGCAGAGGCAGCTCATTCCAGAGTCTCGGAGCTGCCACGGCAAACACACGGTCACCTCTGAGTTTACGTTTGGTCTTGGGGACGACCAGCAGAGCCTGGTCAGCCGACCGGAGCGAACGTAAGGGGGTGTAGGGCACAAGCAGATCAGACAGGTACTGGGGGGCCAGGCCATGCAGACATTTAAAAACAAATAAAAGAATTTTAAAATCAGTGCGAAAATGCACAGGGAGCCAGTGGAGGGATTGGAGGATAGGTGAGATATGGTCAAATTTCCGAGTTCCAGTTAAAAGACGAGCAGCTGCATTTTGGACTAGTTGTAATCTTGCCATAAGTGATTTGCTAAGACCAGTGTAAAGTGCATTGCAATAATCTAAACGAGTGGTGATAAAAGCATGGATTAAAATTTCAAAGTCATGTCGAGATAAAAACGGTTTTATTTTGACTAGTTGCCTCAGCTGGAAGAAGCTGGTCTTCACCACTGCACTAATCTGTGCATCAAGTTTTAAACGACCGTCCAACTTGACTCCCAGGTTTGTAACCACAGGGCTAATGGCTCGGGTTAGATAACCCAGGTCAACAGGAACCGCAGCAGCTGAGTCACTAGGAGCAAAAACTCAGTTTTGCTCTCATTTAAAAACAAAAAATTCATAGCCATCCATGCTCTCACTTCATTTAGACACTCTAAAAGGGTTTTTGACTGACTTAGCGGAACATATATTTGGCAGTCGTCGGCATAAAAATGGAACGAAACATTGTGACTTCTAAGGATTGACCCCAGAGGCAACAGGTACATTGTAAAGAGCAGCGGCCCAAGGACAGACCCTTGAGGAACTCCGCACGACAGAGGAGCTGAAGAGGACACAGCATCACTGACCTGAACTGAAAAACTTCTGCCTTTCAAATAGGACATAATCCAGGCCAAGGCCAAACCCTTAATGCCCACACAGTTCTCCAGTCGAGACAATAAAATTTGATGGTCAACTGTATCGAACGCAGCCGTAAGGTCCAGTAGCAGCAGAGCAACAGTATCACCAGAGTCTGAAGCCAGAAGAATGTCATTAAAAACCCTCAGCAGAGCTGTCTCAGTGCTGTGGGCTGACTTAAACCCAGACTGGAAAATTTCAGTTATACCATTTTGTATTGAAGTCTATGGGAAGTCTAGTTTAAATGTGGTTATTCATAAATGATTACTCAACTGTCTGTCTGTGGGTTTTGCAAATATTTGACCAATGAAAGGAGCTTGTGACTAAACCTCGTAACTCAATTGGCCTCTTTCAGCAGGATAATGTGCCCTGCCACAAAGCAAAATTATTTCAGGAAGGGTTTGAGGAGCACGAGTTTGGTGTGTTGACTTGGCTTTCAAATTCCCCAGATTTCAATCCAATAGAGCATCTGTGGGATGTGCTGAACAAACAAGTCCGATCCATGGAGGCCCCGCCTCGCAACTTGTAGGGCTCAAAGGATCTGCTGCTAACATCTTGAAGCCAGATACCACAGCACACCTTCAGGGTCTAGTGGAGTCCATGCCTCGACAGGTCAGGCCTGTTTTTGCAGAAAAGGGGGGACAGACACAATATTAGGTCATAATGTTATATCTGATTAGTGTATATACACTATATTGCCAAACATTTTTGGACACGCCTCCGAATCATTGAATTCAGGTGTTCCAATCACTTCCATGGACTCTAGAGCAGTGGAGACGTGTTCTCTGAAGTGACGAATCATGCTTCTCTGTCTGGCAATCCAGTGGACGAGTCTGGGTTTGGCGGTTGCCAGGAGAACAGTACTTGCCTGACTGCATTGTGCCAGGTGTAAAGTTTGGAAGAGGGGGGATTACGGTGTAGGGTTGTTTTTCAGGGGTTGGACTTGGCCCCTTAATTCCAGTTAAAGGAACTCTTAATGCCTCAGCATACCAAGACATTTTGGAAAATTTCATGCTCCCAACTTTGTGGGAAAATTTTGGATGTTGGATGGCCCCTTCCTGTTCCAACATGACTGCACACCAGTGCACAATGCAAGGTCCATAAAGACATGGATGAGCGAGTTTGGTGTGGAGGAACTTGACTGGCCTGCACAGAGTCCTGACCTCAACCTGATAGAACACCTTTGGGATGAATTATAAAGGAGACTGCGAGCCTGGCCTTCTCATCCAACATCAGTGTCTGACCTCACAAATGTGCCTCTAGAAGAATGGTCAAAAAATCCCATTAACACACTCCTAAACCTTGTGGAAAGCCTTCCCAAAAGGGTGGGCCAACTCCATATTAAACCCTACGGATTAAGAATGGGATGTCATTAAATGTAAAGGCAGAAGTCCCAAAACTAGAGTGTGTGTGTGTGTGTGTGTGTGTGTGTGTGTGTGTGTGTGTGTGTGTGTGTGTGTGTGTGTGTGTGTGTGTGTGTGTGTGTGTGTGTGTGTGTGTGTGTGTGTGTGTGTGTGTGTGTGTGTGTGTGTGTGTGTGTGTATATATATATATATATACATATATACAACAATCAGCCATAACATTATGACTTAATATTCTAATATTGTTTTGGTCCCCCTTTTGCTGCCAAAACAGCCCTGACCCATTGAGGCATGGACTCCACTAGGCCCTGAAGGTGTGCTGTGGTATCTGGCACCAAGATTTTAGCTTTAAGTCCTGTAAATTGCGAGGTGGGGCCTCCATGGATCGGACATCCTACAGATTCTCGATTGGATTGAGATCTGGGGAATTTGAAGGCCAAGTCAACACCTCAAACTCGTTGTTGTGCTCCTCAAACCATTCCTGAACAATATTTGCTTTGTGGCAGGCTGCATTATCCTGCTGAAAGAGGCCACAACCACCAGACAATTCAGTTTCCATGAAAGTGTGTACATACTGTCAGTCACTAGATAAGGAAATAGATCCAATAGCGAGTTAACAGACAGGCTTTATTGAACAGATTATACTCAGCTGCAGAAAGCGAAAGTCAAGTAGATGGGTAGCAGGTTGGTGATAGGCTTGGTGACGCAGGGCTGAAATGGGCACAGAGTCAGAAGGGTAATCCAACCCAGAAAACAGTGCATCCAAACAACACGACGGAAGACAGAGTCCAGGAACGGAGCATCCAGGCAAGAGCCACCACCACCCAGGAAGGCTTGCAACGATCTGACAAACACGACATGTTGGCACACACATTAAATAGACCACACAAACAAGACACAGCTGCCGCTGATGACAATCAGCCGCCAACAAGGTAACGCCCACACCACATGAGGGCGAGTCCGTGAACCCTGACAGGTACACAGGTAGGTGGTACGTGTCAAAGTAACATCCACATGTATAGCAGGACCTATGAAGGTTTCCCAGCAGAACATCACACTGCCTCCTCAGGCTTGCCTTCTTCCCATAGTGCATCCTGGTGTCATGTGTCCCCCAGGTAAGCGACGCACCTGGTCATCCACATGATGTAAAAGAAAACGTGATTCATCAGACCAGGCCGCCTTCTTCCATGGTACAGCTCTGATGCTCACATGCCCACTGTTGGTGCTTTTGGCGTAGGACAGGGGTCAGCATGGGCACCCTGACTGGTCTGCAGCTATGCAGCCCCATACACATCAAATGCAAAGCATTGTGTATTCTGACACCTTTATCAACAATTTGTGCTACTCTAGCTCGTCTGTCTGACAACGCTCCCCATGTACATCAATGAGCCTTGGCCACCCATGACCCTGTCGCCGATTCACCACTGTTCCTTCCCTGGACCACTTTTGATAGATATTGACCACTGCAGACCAGGAACACCCCACAAGAGCTGCAGTTTTGGAGATGCTCTGACCCAGTCATCTAGCCATCACAATTTGGTCTTTGTCAAACTCGCTCAAATCCTTACGCTTGCCCATTTTTCCTGCTTCTAACACATCAACTTTGAGGACAAAATGTTCACTTGCTGCCTAATATATCCCACCCACTAACAGGTGCCGTGATGAAGAGATAATCAGTGTTATTCATCTGTCAGTGGTCATAATGTTATGCCTGATTGGTGTATGTGTATACAGTAAATGTACTCAGCAAAAAAAGAAATATCCCTTTTTCAGAATACTGTATTTTAAAGATAATTTTGTAAAATTCAAATAAGCTTTACAGATCTTTATTTGAAATGGATTAAAATATGTTTTTCATGCTTGTTAAATTAACCATAAATAATTATTGTACATCCACCTGTGGAACAGTACTTAAGACACTAACCGTTTACAGGTGAAAGAAAATTCACAGTTCCAATAACTTAGGAAACTCTATACTGACTCTGAAAAACACGAGAAAGTTGCCCAGGGTCTCTGATCACCTGTGTGAACATGCCATAGTCCTGCTGCAGGAGACACGAAGAATGCAGATGTGGCCAGAGCAATAAACCGCAATGTTCATAATTGGACTAAGACAGTGCTATAGGGAGACAGGAAGGACAGCTGATCATCCTTGCAGTGCCAAACATTGTGTCCTCCCAGATATTTGAAAAGTTTAAAATGCTTTGGTGGAAGAGTGGAGTAACATCTCACAGCAAGAACCGGCAAATCTTCTGCACTCCATGAAGATGAGATGCATGTAAGCAGCTGGTAGCCACACAACATACTGACTGTAATTTTGATATTGACAAGTTTGTGAAGCACTGTACTAATTATGGAAAAAATAGAACACAATTGATTTGTCGTGAAAAAATAGATATGTAACAGGAACAGCAAGAAATTCAATGATTAATAGGGAAGATCCGGGTTGGAAGATTAATTAGATTAAACAAGAATATATAGAAAGAGGATATCTGTGTGTATCGCATTGCTAACCGCTGTTTTTGTTCTCATTTCAGCACCTGAATGTCTCAGATGAATCAGAAGATTGTCAGTTATCTGGTTATCACTATATCAGTTTGATTCCCTTGGATGCAGTAAAATGCCTGGATGAAGAAAATCATATTGGCTTCTGTAGTGGACAGATCTTGTGTGTTAAAATCGTTGACAGGACTATAAACACTCCCAGAGCACTGAGGCATGAGACGCCAATGCAAAATAACATTACAGTGGAAAAACCCTTCCTGAGCTAAAATATCTTCTCTCATATGATGATTGCATTTTAATAAATGCATATTTTGATTATGAGTTAATCATCATGGTTTAATTAAAACTTGTAGGGTGCTTTCAAAATATTCTGGAAGTTTTTGCGATGTGAATTATTGTGAAGGATTATCGGTGGAAGAACCAAGTGTTGAAAGTAAGTGTGGAATAAAATAAGAAGATAAATAAAAACTAATGAATTTTGGATCCAGATAGGTTGCATATTCAGATATTACCATATTTTTTTATTACATACTGCATTGACACTACTTAGATAAAACTGGACTGGACCATATATAAAATATAAATATAAAGCTGTGTAAAAAAATCATATAAGTGAACTAAATGCTTAAGAGAAACTAAATATAAATGTATTTGAAAGTGACTGACGTACATGTAGGCTTTTTCTTAATTGGTAGTTCAGATGTGTTTCTAGTAATAATTATCTAGTAATACTAATAATACAAATTATTATTATTTTTCTTAGTAGATTTGGGAAATTATCAAAATAAACTGGTTTAATTTTGCAGCTTTATCTGGTTTGTTTGTTTATTTAATCTGCTATTAGTTATAAAAGAGCAAACTGGTTATTGTCAGTGTCAGTTTTAGTGCAGGAGGTTTTTGTACAGCCGCTGATAGGGTTTGTATCACTGTGGTACACGTTCGGTGGAGGAACACGACTCTCATTTGGCAGTAAGTAAATCTCTATTTATTTCAAAATGAAACACTGAATGAGAAGAACAACAGAGGATTAAAAAAAACATTTAAACACTAAATACTAATATCAGAATAAATCATTTGAAAGTTTTATTCTCGTGTGACATTACCAAATACATGCACACTTTCCTTAGCTCTCTTCCAGACGAGTTTAAAACTCTTTTTAAATTATTATTACTGGGCATTTTATCCATTAGAAAGCTATTTTTGGAATATGTTTGCAGTCTTTTACTTGCCTCTATTGATTTCTCCAAAGCAGACAAGATGGGCTATTTGAACAATGCAATGTGAAAAAAAAGAATATGCTTGAAATGTGTCGGTATAGAGCGTGGGACAGCTTAGGAACTATGGAATGTTCAAAAAGATCTTATTATTGTAATTAGTATTAACCATTTAATTTTTTTTTTAAATAACTCTTAATTAAAGAAAATTATTTTTAATAAAAAGTTGTTTTAATGAATTTCACATGAGACAAATGTGTCTTCATCTAGTGTTGCTTTCAGTGTATAAACAGATACAACTATTTAACAAGAAATAATTTAATAATAATTTGAACAAATTAAAAATAGAAACCTTAAAAGTTAAAGATCCATAATATAACATGGGCTAAGTTTATCCAAGTATAGATGTGTGATTGCTGGTAAATGTGTTTTTACAGGCTGTTGCACTTCAGATCTGCTTGATTAACTCTGAATCTCTTAAAGGGAAGTGAAAGACTGAGAGCTGTTTTTAGGAAGAATGAAACTCTCTCTCTCTCTCTCTCTCTCTCTCTCTCTCTCTCTCTCTCTCTCTCTCTCTCTCTCTCTCTCTCTGTCTCTCTCTCTCTCTCTCTCTCTCTCTCTCTCTCTCTCTGTCTCTCTCTCTCTCTCTCTCTCTCTCTCTCTCTCTCTCTCTCTCTAGCTGCCACTCGTCCCACTCTCGCGGTCCTGCCGCCCTCCAGAGCCGAGCTGCAGCAGGGTAAGGCTACAGTGCTGTGTGTGGGCAGTAAGGGATTCCCCTCTGACTGGAAGCTGAGCTGGAAGGTGGATGGCAGCAGCAGGAGCTCTGGTGTGAATCTGAGTCCCAGTGTGCTGCAGAAGGATGGACTGTACAGCTGGAGCAGCAGCCTGAGCCTCACTGAGAGTGAGTGGAGCAGAGCAACAACCATCAGCTGTGACGCCATGCACGCATCCCAGAATGCAGTGACCGAGAGCCTGAACACACAGCAGTGTGATGACCAGTGAACACAGTGGACAAACACCACTGTATACCAATTTACTCTGTATGTTAATATTTTAACACATATGTATTAAAAAATACTTTTCTGACAAATAAAAGCTTTTTGAATCATTAATTGTGCATTTATTGATTATAAGTATGAATATTATAGTTTTAAATACCGTCTTTTGTCCACGTTATTTGACAATTTACCATAGTAAGTAAATTAGTTCATTTAGATTTTTTTTATTAATTACGTAACTTATCATGTGAATGGTCATTAGTGTTACACTAAAATAAAATAAACTGCTAAAGATTTGATGTTTAATAATATCCAGATAAACTTCAGATTGTTCGGGATGCATTATATATAAAAAAAAAAAGAATTCATGAATTTAGATCCAAGCCTGTGCGTAATAAACTTTTTTAGTTTTTTTCATCAAACAATGCAAATAGATTTGTTCAAATTGCAGAGAGCTTTTTAATATAAACAGGTCTGTAAAATTATTTTTATTTGTACCCAATTAAAAAATAGAATAGATTACAAGGTAAAATATACAAAATACATTAAATATAAATAGTGAAATATGGCATTTCATAAAGGACTGACTTACTTCCTCATTTTCATTATATTAGCTTTGGACTTTCTTTCATAATGATGGATGAATTTTAATGGATTGTAATTCATGTGAAATGATTGAGACATTCTGATGTTTATTATTTATAAGTAGAATGTGTTTATGAGTGTGTGTCAACATCAACATTTATCCAGTCTTAAAGAGTCTCTGTGTATCTGAGTGTGTAAAGTCAGTGAGGTGAATAATGATCTTCAACATCAACATCTGCAGAAGCTCAAAGCTGCAGCGCTGAAGTCTCAGCCAAGGAGGTTTTTGTATGATGCCTTTACACTGTGTGAACACCCAGTCTGGGTTCTTTGAGTCTCCTGTCTTACTGTGTTGACTCTGACAGTAATAAACTCCTGAATCTTCAGGCTGGACTCCACTGATGGTCAGAGTAAAATCCATGTGGTTTCCACTTTCACTGCCGCTGAATCTAGAAGAAACACCTGAAGCTCTGTCTGATGTGAAATATATCAGGAGTTTAGGAACTTCTCCAGGAATCTGATGATACCAGGCCATGCAATACTGAGTGGTGTTTGGTTTAACACAGTTTATTGCTGGTTTATGATTACAGTGAATAGTGACAGTCTGATCAGGCGGCACTGTTTGAGCTTCAGATTGAGTCAGAGTTTGTCCCACAGAACCTGAAGAGAAACAGAAAACACTATAGAATATAAAACTGATGAGCACATTTAAAAGTCTTACACTTAGTTATAAATCATCTGTCAGACTTAGCACATAATATTTCTTACTGTTGCACTACAAGGAATAAGTATCTTTTGTGGATTGCTTTTTCTAGTTTCCTCTAAATCGGCTGATGATATAAATTGCTACTTACTCCAGGTGCAGGTTGTGAGCGTCCAAATAATGATGGCAATTAAAGTCATGTTTGCTTTTGGATCTGTTATCATGAAGAAGAGCTGTCGGTCATAAAATAATAAATTCACAGGTCTATAAAGACCTCCAGAGCACTGAAGCATGCAGCTCCAATGCAAAGTGTCTTCAGGGGCGGAGCTAGGGGGTTGACCGGCGCTTGGCCACCCTGCTCACAATTGCCAATTCTGTCTCTTTATCACTGAAGAGTTGGGTAAATACAACAAGATTAAATGCGGAGATGATTAAAGCAGTGTCACAACTTAAAAAAAAAAAAAAAGAAGCATGTATTTGTTATGCGTCACATTTATGAACATCAGCCTCAAATGTATAAAACCTACTGCTTTGTGAGCTCACAATATAAGGCATTTTTTTATCTGTAATTAAGGGCACATATACATTTTCTGTTCATTTGTACTCGGAAACATCATTTTGCACTAGTTGCAGGGTGCAAATGGAAATGGAACGCATTTAATTGTGAATAAAATTACAGATTTTACATTCTGGCATTTGTTTTATGTGCTGCTGCCTTGATCATATCCACATTGTTGCACATGCGATTCAAAAGATAACTTTTTTTCTTTGTAATGAGTTTCATTTAAGTATGCTTGAATTGTTGCAATAAAAAAAAAAAATTGGCAACTCATTGAATGTTAAACATTCAGTGTTTAATTTTTCAGTTGACATTTCTGAAACCAATACAGTCTAAAATTGAAACCCAGAAATGAAAATTAGCCCATGATTTACCACCCTTAACCCTTAAGTCATCCTAGGTGTATATGGCTTCTTTCCGTCGAATACAATCAGAGTTATATTAAAAAAATGTCCTGGCTCTTCCAAGCTTGATAGTGGCAGAGAATGGCTGTTTCTGTTTAAGTCCATAAAAGTGCATCTATCCATCATAAACGTCCGGGGGGTTAATCAATGCCTTCTGAAGCAAAGTGACGCGTTTGTGAAAGAAAAATAACCATATTTAAAACTTTACAAACTGTAATCTCTAACTTCCGCTAACTATCGTATGCGCGTTCACTAGAGGTGTTCCAGCGTATGACGTAGGACACAGACATAGTGTAAGTTCCGGTGACGAACGCTGAAACACAGAGGATAGAGCAAAACAAAACTTGGTTCTCGCGAGAACTAGCATATTCTCACCGGAGCGTCCATATGTCATATGAACGCCAGTCTCTCAGAATGCACGTACGACAGTTAGCGGAAGAGATTACAGTTTGTAAAGTTACAAACTGGATATATATATATATATATATTGTATATTTTTCTTACACAAATGCATCACTTCACTTCACTTCAGAAGGCCTTTATTACAGTTTTTCTCAATTGCTAAAACACTAAACCCTATTGTCTGAACCAAATGCTCAGTTGCCTGAACCCACTGATTGAATCAATCACTCTTTTGGCAAAACCATAAGCACTTTTCACCTGTTTAGACACAACTTGCCAACACATTTTCATTGTGATGCACCCGTGCTACAAAATGGTGAGCACAGGTGACAAAAGTCAAACATAATTAAAGCACAGATGTCACCACTTGAACACAACAACTCAAAATTGATCACACTTGTGGCTAATGATGTGAGGGAACATATACAGTAAGCCAGTTCAGAGAGCACTGGTTTGTGAGGCCCTACAATGGATAGAAATCTGAGAGGAAGAGTTCGTGTGAGAGGAGGTCAAGGTGGTCGAGGTGATCAGCGAAGACAAAGAACAGTAATTCCTGATGAAATCAGAGCTACTGTAATTGACCATGTTCTTGTCCATGGTATGAGCATGAGGGAGGCTGGACAAAGGGTACAACCAAACATCAGTAGATTCACTGTGTTCACTGTGTCCAAGAGAACAGGTAATTACCTTTTTTTGACATTATAGTACAGTATGTAAATGTTGACAGCAATTACTGTATGACATACTATATACTGTACCACAGTATACTGTAAGTAAATATATGTTTCAGTACATCACTGTACCATATACTGTAGTATTGTAATGGAGGGTTGGTCTAACTGTTCGTAGGCCAAGTATTCCATGTATATTTTTGTACTTTATTTTCACATGGGCTTACTGTACACAAGTGGCAAATGCATAAGATTTATGTTTTGTCTTTTTGTACAAGTGCTAAATGAACAGGTTTTTTTGTTTTTGTTTTGCAACATGCATTTAGCCTACAGTGAACAATAAACATTTATTTCTCCAGCTTCATGTCCTGAGCATTGCGTTTTCTATTTTTCTACGTAGTGTTTAGTGACTGTTCAGTAGTGTTTTTTATTTTGATTGACGCGGGGCACGATTTGACAACATAGTTCAGTTTTGAGCACAGATTGAACTGTTTTGAGGTGAAAGTTTGGTTTTGCAAGAAGAGTCTGAGGTTTTGTGAATGTAGCTTGAAAATTGGGTTTTGTGTTCACAGTTTAGAAAAAAGGAGAGCAGCTTTCAAGAAATGTGTCTTAGCAATCGAGAAAAACTGTAAACCCCCTGTGCCCCATTCACTGCCATTATAAAGCTTGGAAGAGGGAATTTTTTTTATATAACTCCGATACGTCTATTAGTTTGAAAGAAGAATTTCATATACACCTTTGTAGGATGACTTGAGGGTGAATAAATCACGGGCTAATTTTCATTTTTTGGGAGAACATCCTTTTAAGAAAAAATAGTCAAATTCACTCAGTGTTACTTGATCTATTCCAACACTAATTAAAATTAAGTACAATTAATTGTATTCAGTTGTGTTGTATAAAACAGTCCAATACTTTATAGTCAAACTAATTTTTTATGTTTGAATAAAACATTTCTGTGCCACCCAGACTGGTTGCTGGCTCCTGCCTGGCCACCCATGTGAAAATATCCTGTCTCCGCCACTGGTCTACACAATGGAAATGTCCTTTCCAATAATCTCTCTAACTTTCAAGGAATAGTTTATAGGCTGAGGCGGTAGGCTACTGTTGATTATTCTTTCTTGATCATCTCAAAAATTCTAATGATCTCACTTGATGATCAATAAAAGTTATTAATGAATAAATTGTTCATCTAACTTTCACAACATTTTTCCAGAGACTTCTGTCACTGGGGGTATTTTAGAAAGATGTATGTTCAAAGCTACTCCCCAGTACACAATATTACAACAGCCACAAAATTGTATTTATAATATTCCAGTCAAAAATAAGATCACATACTTGGGAATAACTATTACAAAACAGTTAAGGGACAGGGAAGTAAATAATATTCAAGTTGTTGTGCAAAAAAATTTAAAAAAAATATTAAATAGCTGGTTACAACAAAATATTTCCATTTTTGGAAGTATTTTATTAACAAAGATGGAAGGGATATCAAGATTTATTTACCCAGCATATTCATTAGCAGTACCAGAAAGGTGCATTAAGGAAATAAACCAAATTAATTATAATTTTATTTGGAAGAATAAGCAGCATATGATTCGAAAAGGTGATATGGTAAAATTAGCAGAAGAAGGAGGGATGAATGTAATTGATTTTGGGGCAATGAACGGAGTTATTAAGTCAAGATGGTTACAAACATTTGTAAAAGATGAAAACTCTTTATGGTTTAGTCTTCCTTTTCATCTTTTCCAAAGGTTAGGGGGGATTTCTTTTCTTTTAAGATGTGATTTTGAACCATTAAAATTGCCTTTTAAGTTATCTGATTTTCATATGCAGGTGTTACTGGAAAATGCTGTACAAGCATAATTTTACTCCACATAAGGCTATAATTTGGAATAACAGATGTAGGCTATTTTACATAAGAGGAAAACTTTATTTTATAAAGACTGGATGGAAAAAGGATTTTGGGCTGTAATACATTTAATGGACGAAGATGGTATAGGCTATATTAAGTTATGATAATCTTAAAATAAAGTTTAATTTGGATTGTTCTTATAGACAATATTATTTAGTTGTCAAAGCTATTCCTGTAGCTTTGAGAAATCTAATTAAAGGTATATTACAATACTTTTCTATAATACCCACACCAATGGATTTATTTATTGACAAGTATAATTTCTTGGATGAAAAATGTAATAATAAAGTTTTGAGATCACTTTTTACAAAATAATATTTTCCTCTTCCTGTTAAAAGAAAAAATCTATCTCCAAGGTTTTCCAAAGTTGAAACTAGAACCAGATACTTGTCATTTACATTGTTCCCTAAAATGAAAGAAGTACATTTCAAAACAATTCATGACATTTATCCGTGTAACAAATTTCTAAAAGTAAGGTTTAATTTGGATTGCAATGTCTGTAAATTTTGTCAAAAAGATATTGAATCTCAGGAACATCTTTTTGTATAATTGTACGATTGTTAAATCCTTTTGGGACAGATTGTATGATTGTATGGTTGGAGACAAAAAATGTAATACCTGCCTTTGACTATCATATTGTTAAATTTGGTGTCTTTTTGGACAACAAAGACGTTGAATTTTTGTGTAATAACATGATGATTGTAGCAAAATTTAACCTACACAAATGTAGATTTGTTAAAGTTTCTCCATGTTTTGAGGCATTATTTTAAAAATTACTTTAACATTTTATTTAAATCCTAAAACAACTAAAAATGAGGAGTGCCTTAAAGCTCTCTAAATTACTGTCAATATGGATTAACCCCCCTTGAAATTTTATTTATTCTGTTATAATTTGCTTTTCATGTTTGTTAGGTTTTTATTTATTTCATTTTATTTTTTAATTTTTTTTTTCTTGTGTAATATGTTACTAGTATCTTGTTTACAATGTGCTGCTTGGTTTTATTGTTGATGTCTATCATTGATAATATGTTAATGCCTGTTTGTTATTTGAAATTATTCAAAAAAAATAAAATAAACAAATTTTACAACAGTACATCTAACTCACACAGTCTCGTTTGAAAAGAATCGAAATTAAATAGGCCTACCGCTTCTATTTTTAATAATAAAAGACAATGTAAAAAACAATGTTCACTAAAGAGCTCCACATCTGCTGGTCAACCACTAGATGTCACCATTATAGTCACTCGATGTCACCAGAAATCCAACAGAACGAGCATCCCCACATCCACGTAGTCAAAAATCTGGTCTGGCTCTTCTGTGTGAAACCTGACATATCATATTTCCAAATGTGCACATGGCTCGTTGGTCTAGGGGTATGATTCTCGCTTAGGGTGCGAGAGGTCCCGGGTTCAAATCCCGGACGAGCCCAATAGATTTTTGAAAGGCTTTCAAATCTTGGAACTGACAAAACTTTACATTAACTGATCTACAGGCAAAGGACAGTCTACTAGTTCTACATACGGGTCTGCAGTAGGACCAGTGTTTTCCAACAGCAACATAATAATCTGACAACAAATCTTAAAATAATGATAATAACTAGACATTTTGTTTGTTGTTGTTGTTGTTGTTGTCGTTGTTTTTTGAGAACATGAACCTCTTTTAAAATCAACATGAAATCAAAATGGACAATTCTTATTTTTTATGTAATGTCCTTAAGAAAAACGTGCTTTTCACTATACTCTCATGATTGCAGGAAAAAAAATATTTATGCAACAGATTTTGTGTGTGGGTGGGGGGGGGGCATAAAAGTGGTTTATTTTGTTTAAAAATCTTATAAATGTAGAGCCGTTCAAAGTTTGCAAAGTTTGTACTATCTTCTGTTTATTTTGATTAATAAAATAATAGTTTTTGTTCAATAAATATATCTGTCATTTAAAATGTGTTAGCATAATATACAAAAACAAAATAGTAAAGATTCTGAAAGTAGGCCTATTGAAGAAGATAATACATAATATGATAATTAAATTATTATATTATAGATTTGCAGCAACAATAAATACTATTTGAATATGTATGATTAATATCATATTTTTAAATATTATGGTTTCATTATAAATATGGGGATCATCCCATAACCCAGAAATATGGTGGACACCCAACTTAATATATGATATTTACCTTCTGAATCTAACCATGTCATGTCAACAAATGAAAAGTCAGCCAGATATTTATTGTAATGTAAATTATTGGTTCTTTAGCCCCAACAGCAGGGGCGCTTTTTACCCCCAAAAACATACTTTTACGTATTCTTCCATTATTGAAAAACTGTTGCTTTAATTAGCCTACATTGAACAAAACTGAAAATCCTTAAGAAGACCTTTGTCTCAAAATATATTCAATTGGACAATTTTTTGTGAATATTACATTAAATATTAGATCAAATTAGTACATAATCAACTTTGCACGGCTGCCTGCGATCATGCCATGGATCAGCCAAATTTCCACATGCATCTTGAAAAGCAGATGTTTTTGGAAAGTGCTGTGGCTCAAAGGAGCCTTTTACTCCAGGGTGCCTTTAGCCCCGTTATACCCATATGTTTAATCAACTTCCCTCCCACTTGCAACAGCATCTCTTCTCTGATGACGTGCTTACTGGCGCAAGGGCGGGACAACCTGACACTCACATGAGATCGCAGCAAACCACAACGATCCAATCAATCAATTCGAGACAAAATCATGTCCTGCCCACTGATCTACTAAATGATGATTTCTCATTGCGAACTGCCAGCAGGCGGTGAAGCCACTGGAAGTGTTCGAGCGGCCATCTTACAATTCCCTTACCGACAGAGGGCATCATTGGCAAAACATTGACCTAAAATCATCAGATTTTCAGCATATTAGTCACACATGAATGGTTTTTAAGATATATTAACTGATAGGCCTAACATTGTCTGGGATGTTTATGGTCTTTTCGGGCAGGATATATCATTAAGATGGCTTTCTTCCATGGCTTTTTACTAGCAGTTTGCGAATTAAGTGTTATTTGTATTGTTGAGCTAATTATTAATTTAACCAACATTTAACATTACTGCTTCGAATTACATGCTGTTAACGAAAACACTGTTAAATCATTTACAGTTACTGTACAAATAAAAACAGTAGGCCCAACACAATATTACATAATCTACATAACCAATTAAGTTGTCTTATGTGTGCATGCCTTAAAGCAAGGGTAAGGAACGTTGATCCGGGAGGGCCCTACCTTTAGCTCCAACCCTAATCAAACACACTAATCAAGGTCTTCAGGATTAGGCTACTAAAGTTACAGGCAGGTGAGTGTTTTTTTTTTTCTTTTCAGGGTTAGAGCTAAACTCGGCAGGAGAGTGACCCTCCAGGATCAACGTTCCCAATTTCCTAATTCAATAGAAAGTAAGGGAATACTACAGTGCATCTGGAAAGTATTCACAGCACTTCACTTTGCAGCTTTATTCCAAAATGGATTATAATTCATTCTTTTTTCCCCTCAATTCTACAAACAATACCCCATAATGACAACGTGAAAGAAGTTTGTTTGAATTCTTTGCAAATATTAAAAATAAAAAATCACATGTAGGCTACATAAGTATTCACAGCCTTTGCCATGACATTGCCTAAGTTTACGTTGCTAAGAGTGGTTGCTAAGGGTGTTGTGCAGTGATACAGGGTAAAGCGGTCATCTTGGATGCGTCCGAAAAGCTGACTCGTTGCCTCACTGCCTTATCAGACAATGGCTTCGGACAGATTGGAACTAACCGTTTTATAAATCATATTTTATTCAGCAACATTGTTTATAGTCTATGTCTTAATGCCTTTGTAAATGGTAGGCAAAGTCTAATGCAGTCCAGTTGGAAATCAGCCAATGGGTTTTTTTCAAGCAAACATTCATATTCTTATTTTGACTTTCTCAAAACGTTTTCAGAACACATGGACATTAATCTTTTTAATGATTTTCAGACTTTCAAGCATTGCTATAATCCAGCCTCAGGATCGCAAACTAAGTGATAGTTGGCTATTTAACGTTATTCAACTTTGTTCTAAAGGCCACTGAACGACCTCTGTAACTGCAGGTTGATTCCACCAGATGGCGCCATTCGTCAACCACCGAAATAAACATCCTAAACTCACTCCATCGTATGTCCTATGGTCCTGTACTGCCTATGCAACGTGGCACACCATACTCCCTAAAATTTCTATGGCTCGTTGGTCTAGGGGTATGATTCTCGCTTAGGGTGCGAGAGGTCCCGGGTTCAAATCCCGGACGAGCCCAATAGTTTTTTTAAAATGCTTTCAAATCTTGGAACTGACAAAACTTTACATGAACTGATCTACAGGCAAAGGAAAGTCTAGTGAGTTCTACATGCAGGTAACTTACGGGTCTACAGTAGCTAGGAGCTGTGTTTTCCAACAGCAAAAAAAATTTCTGACAACATGAACCTCTCTTAAAGTCAACATGAAAAATTGCAGTATTTATTATAAATTATTTATTTATTAATAACATTATATTTAAAAAAAAAAAAGGAAAAAAAGAAAATGGGTAACAGGGCTAAAGGCACACCTTAAGAAAAAAATTGCTTTTCACTCTCAGTGTATGATTGCAAAACATTGTTTGTATTGATCATTGATGGAGCAACAGATTTTGTGTGAAAATAAATCATAAAAAAATCGTATAAATGTAGTATGAGGTGGCGAGGGGGGCCTTTATACCCCACACACAGGTTAAAAGGCTCACCAGCATGTGGCAAAAGGCACAAAGTATATTGATACAAATACTTTAGCTAAAATAATGTTTTTAATAATGTCTAAGTAAATAATTTAGCAAAGTTTGTTTTCTGTTTATTTTGATAAATAAAAGTTCAATAAATATACTGTAATTTAAAATATGTTTATATAAAAATATATTTGAAAAATATAGAAACAAAATCATTTTAAAAAGTAAAGATTATGAAAGCATTGAAGGAGATCCCATAACAATTTAATATAGATGTACAGTAGTAACAATAAATTATATTTTATTATATTATGAGCTGCGGCTCATCAAGCCCCACCAAAATATCTATCCAAACATAGACCTCAATTAATTAATAACACTGAATTAATAACACATTATTAATTCACAATTAATCTGTTCAGCATTCTGCAACAAACATTTTGGGATTTTTTATTGGGACTATTTTAAGTCGTAAAGTGAGCAGGATATATTAAAATGTAGCGCATGGATTCGGCAGACATCTTGATATTATAATATTAAGTCGGGCAGTTGGTCTCTGAGCCCTCCCCAGCTCTACTGTGCCTCACAAATGTCCAAATCTGCGGTGAAAAATGAAATTGCAGCCTGCTAATTGAGAGCCATTTGGGGCAGATTTCAGACTGCTCTGCTTCTTTTCACGCTACCTTACGTAAACCTTGCTCCAGAACAAGACGAGATCAGTCCCCTTTAGCTATGTGTTTAGCTTACAGCTATCAGGTCAGTAACTAGTTAGCATGTCTGTTCTTTCTATGTAGAGTACCAAATTAATGAATTTATAAATCCTTTAGTATAAAGTGCTCATGTGAATAGCCTTACAGTATTTCTGAGAATAGACATGATTGTTTTCCTCACTGGAATTCCAACTCAACTTGCAATATTCTAAAGCAACATTCGGAAGCAATAAATACATTAAAGGATTAGTTCACTTTAAAATGAACATTTCCTGATAATTTACTCACCCCCATCTCATCCAAGATGTTTGTGTGTTTCTTTCTTCAGTCGAAAAGAAATTAAGTTTTTGAGGAAAACATTCCAGGAATTTTCTTCACATAATGGACTTCAATTGCAACCAACGGGTTGAAGGTCAAAATCAATGCAGTTTCAAAGGGCTTCGAAGGGCTTTAGAGGCTCTGCACGATCCCAGCTGAGGAATAGGGTCTTATCTAGCGAAAAAATAATTCATGATATATATATAACATATTCAAAATAAAGTCTTAACATATTACCATTTCTTTTACTGTCTATGCTTAGATCTTACAGTGCATACTTTTTAACCTAAATTGCTCATCTTGCACTGCTCTGCGACACGCCACAGATTGTACGTTGGAAAGGTCATGCTAGAACGAAGGCGAAAGTATCCGTGGTGTGTCACAGAGCGGCGCAAGAAGAGCAATTTAGGTTAAAAAGTATTTTCATTTTTATTTTTATTCTTATAAAATGACTGGTGGTTTTGCTAAGACCCTATTTCTCAAATGTAGATTTCTTTACCACTGATGCTCAAAGCTGATCGGCCTTGGTGGTTATATCGCGGAAAATGGCAAATTGAAATGAATCATTTAATCTTTATAAGATGATACCTGATTTATTATCCTCCCTTGTGCCTTTTTCCACGCATTTTGGACAGAAGCAATGACTATGGGATTCATTAGACTGAAAGTGCCTTGCGAAGTGGACGCTTTTGGGCACAAATAATTCCACGGATTATAATAACAATAATAAGAAAAACTGTTCATAAAAAATAAATCTCATATGTATGAAAGAAAACGTTGAAATTAAGTTCGTTCAACTACTCAATAAATGTGTTCAGATCCGATGTGCGCTCACGCGCTCTGCTCGCGCACGCAACTTCAGGTGTGATTGATTCGAATTTTAGTTGCTACAGCGACGCGTGTTACGAGCTGCATAGACAAACTCGACCCCCGACCGATCGCTGTCTGTTGTTGAGAGGCGAGGCGAATCCAGAGACTTGCAGATTTTTCTGTGCGAATCTTGTGAAGCTGTTTGGAGGACTTTTTGATATGAGCCTTTTATTCTTGAAGACCGGAGGATATATCCTCTACATAGTTTTGTTTTTAAAGAGTTCATATTATTATTTTCGAGGACACTTTTATTTTATTGTTCTTTTCTTATTTTAAAAGGAGTTTGGGAGCTTCATTTAACTTTTTTTTCATTTATTTTTTTATTTTTTATATTTCTGAGGTGTTGTATCTCTTTTTTTCTGTATTGTTTTTTGTATTGTTTTTTATTGCAGATTGGAGGAGAATGTCGATGCCTCACATGGGTGAAAGAGGAGGTGAGTGCTTGATTTTCATTTGTTTATGGTCTGATGTTGTACAATGATTGGCTTAATCAATGTGAAGAAACTTGTGCGAGGTAACCCATTTTATCCCCCAATTTTCACCCAAGTGGTCACCTGTTGATTCCTTTCATATGAAATAAGCTTTACAGTTTGAGTAGTTAACTATAGTGCAAATATCCTAACTATGTGATGTCTACAATATTCCAGCTTTGGGCCGCTCCAGATCCAGTAGAGCTACTTTCTCGCAGAAGGCTGGTCAGGAGGTTTTGAGACCCGCTTCTGGTGACCGTGATCAGGAGGAGCCGCTGCAGGACCCAGAAGAGACACAGAAGATTCCTGGATATTTAACCCCCCTGTCTTGTGAGTAGTCTGCTTCTGTGTCCACAGTTCAGGCTGATAGACAGTGGAAGTGGCAGAGCGGCAGCCGGCAGAGCCCATGGATGGATGTCCGTCCACTTCATTTAGATGCTCTCGCAGAGGTCAGAATAGGCTTTTATTAAAGAAGTTAAGGCGAGACACGGCAGGTGAAAACATCGTTTTTTCATGCAGTGGTCAATTTTGAGATTTTGGGCCAGTTTGCTCCCTTAACATGTAAGCTTTCATGTCAACATAAAATAAATGTCAACATTACACATTAAGGGGGTTATTTCATTATATTTTGTCAACTTGCGCCTTTAGATTTCTACCGGAAATTTAGTTAGCGTTCTAACGCGAGCTCCCGTGCCGTCTCCATTCACAGAAACACGCCATGCCTGGTATCATTGTAAAGCTCTCAGTCTCATACACAGCACTATCTTATCCAAATATGGGCATTTCCTTTGTAGAACTAACCAACCGCGAAAGTTTGCCGGGGAATCTATAGCCGAAACCCACATCTGATTGGTCAATGTGAATTTCCGACTACATGATTGGTTCTCACGCGTTACGCTTCTTTGTTTATTCTGCGCCTCAGAGAAAATGCCGACAACACCTAAATCAGCTAATAAACGTTCACAGAAAAGACGGCAACAGCTGTCACTTGCAAGAGATAGTAAAAAGAAAGTAAACAACAGATTATGCGATGAAACCCCGTCAGCGAGTGCCTCATCGCGAAAGCTATCCTTTGGAAAGGGAAAGAGAGAGTCTGTTGGAGAGAATGACAGCCCTGCCACACAGGAATGGCTCATAATTCACGTCGCACGATTGAATGCATTAGTCAGTGATTTGTGTTGTCCTAAATGTGCTGGATCAGGGCTGAAAATTGACATCGATCCACAGAATCATGGGTTCTGTAGCAGTGTGTTGCTGGAGTGTAGTCTGTGTGAGAGAGATAGGTACTGCAGAAGTGTTTACACATCTACGCGTCTGCAAGACGAGTCCAGGAACGACGTTGCATTTGATGTGAATGTGCGGATGGTGCTCTTAGCACATGAATTAGGAATGGGGTATGCAGCTCTCAAAAAAATCAGCAAGGTGTTGGGGATACCTTCCCTTCACCTTAAGACTTATCAGAGACACAACAGAAAAGTGACAGGTATGAAAAAGGTTGAGCCAGAAAACCACGCAGTATAGTGTCTAAATGATTTCGTCTTGTGGATATAGTGACTTTACATTTACACTTCACCTCATAATGTACATTAGATCATAAAAATATAAACATATTTATAAATAAAATATTAACAAATACATTTTATGATATTCAGTAGGCTACATTTTGTTGGACATATTTACTTTCACGCACACATACACATAACATGGACAATACAATCATATAAGAATCCACTGTCTTTTACAAAGTAAGTTGTTATATGTGCACTATGAATAAAACATGATTTTAAAAAAAATGTCATTGTAGTTGCAGAAATTGAGAGAGGCTTGGGGTCACTGCACAAGGCCAGGGAGCAGATCAGGCAGGCTTATGCTGAGGTTGATGCAGATGTAGCAAAGTTACTGATGGAGGATGAAGATGCAGTTATAAACATCAGTGTGTCTTTTGATGGAACCTGGCATAAAAGAGGTTTCACATCAAATTATGGCATCGGTGTGTGCATTGACGTCCTTACAGGTTTAGTAATAGACTTTGAGGTCTTGTCCTCCTACTGTCACGCATGTGCCTTAAAGAAAAGTGCCAAGCGAGAAGGAAAAATAACAGGCCAGGAATTTGAGAGCTGGAGGGAGACACACACTGACTGTGCTAAAAATTTTGCAGGCTCAAGTAAAGCAATGGAGCAGGAGGCAGCTAAGAGGATGTGGGCCAGGTCAGTCAGTCGTTACCAGGTGCGATATACTGAGATGCTGTCAGATGGAGATAGTGCTGCATTTAAGGAGGTGGTTGCCCTTAACCCATACCCTGAACATGAAATTCTGAAATTGGAGTGCATAAATCATGCCCATAAGCGCATGGGTACAGCACTTAGGAAACTAAGTAAATTAGGTAAATTAGGGGGCAAGGGTCTGGGCAAGCTGACTGCCCCTAAATGTAAATCCTTGCAAAATTTTTACAGGGGTGCTATTATTAACAACCAGGGCTCCGTGGATAAAATGAAAGCTGAGATCTGGGCAGGTCTCCTTCACAACATGTCTAGTGATGACAATCCATTACATACAAGGTGCAGTCCATCGTGGTGTTGGTATAGGAGAGCAGAGGAGAATGGAGAAACACCAGAGTCCCACAAGCATCACACTAAAAACTTTTTGTCACGTGAAGTGGGAAAGAAGCTTATCCCTGTGTACCACCGAATGTCCAGTGACAGTCTGCTAAAGCGCATGCAGCATGGAGGCACTCAAAATGCAAATGAGTGCCTCAACTCTGTCATATGGGCCCGATGTCCAAAAACAGTATTTGTGGGGAAAAGCAGGGTTGAGGCTGCAGCCAGTATGGCTATTGCCACTTTTAATGAAGGTGCCTCTGCCATGCTGGCTGTCATGGATAAGTTGTGGCTTCAGTGTACAGTTATCACTGTAAATACATGCAGTTACACTGACATGGTTAGAATTTCAAAAGCGAACATTTTTCAGTCCACCCGTGTGAAACGCAGGCGCCAAAGCGTAAGCACAGCCAAAAAGGTGAAAAGACACCGACAGGAGATCGAAGAGGGGCCTACATATGGTGCAGGCATGGACATTTAGGCTGTAAATAGACAGGGAGCTGTTTATTAAATTTATTTAGTTATAGATGGACATACAACAAACAGACACAATTCGTCTGCAGTTTTTGTGACTGTTTTTGTGTATTTGTTAAGGTAGTTCTCTTCAGCTTAAGGCTATTGCTATTAATAATTTGATCATTTATCAATTTCCATGTGTTTTAAATATTATATACTGCTTATATTAATTAATTGAATGTATATTTTGTTTGTAGGTTGGGGGTATCAATAGAAATGTATTAAATTATACAATATAAAACTTTAAAGGCCGTTTTCTCAAAATGAGTTTTTCCTCGCACTCAGAGTCAGATATATCCACTTCAGTAGCACCTACAAGCACCAACTTTTGCAGTCTTATACTGAACTATATTCTGAAGGCTTTTACAGAAGGATTTGTTGATATACCATTCCTATCCTGAGTTATAGGTCCTTTTACTCCAAAAAACATGGCGAAAATAATTTTTTTAAGGCTATTGTCAGTATTCTCTAATTTACTAAAGCACAAAATAAGATATCCAGAATCCCCTCTGTAAAAGCCTTCTCTTCTAATATGTCAACAAATAGAACCAAGAATTTTAAACATGGTCCTTTCCAATTTCCAGATTTTGTTTTTGGAAATGTATGCAAATGAGCGTATATTTAAGTATATAAGGCCTAATTTGCATATTACAAAATTAATTTACACAAAACTTGTAATACATTTTTTTCTTATGTTTATGCCAGTAATAAACTGGAGAAGTTTCACAGTGATATCTTGTAATTAAAAAAAAATCCCTATTCACCTGTAGTGTCTCGCCTTAATAAAGGATTTATCCTTGAAAATAGAAAGTTGAAAAAAAGTAGCAATTTGATGTGACCACTGACATTATTAAAAAAAATCTCTTCTACAGATTCACCAGGGATCATGCCATCATCATCTTTGTCCCTCCCTGAGATCTAGAGAGGCAGTTAAACAATCTAGAGAGGCAGTTGTTAAGCCCTAGCAGTGGTATAAGCTGGGAGAGCCGATACGAACAGGGCAGTTGCAGCGACTGCTGTTTGTCCAGGTCCGACAGCCTCGAAAGGGTGGCTCTGCCCTCCGCTGCCAGGTCAAGTTCCTGTCGAGCCAACAGAGACCTCAAATGGCCGAACTGCTCAGGGAGCCAAGGAGGCTTCTCCTGTGAACATCAGCTCAACAGGTGAGATTGATATAAGGCTGGCCAGTGTAAAGTGTACAGATAGAGATTTTACTATTTCATGAGTACTTGTTAATGTCCGGTCACATTTACTGTTCCTCAGCAAAATTTAGCTGAAATATTCCTTCAGATTTTTTTTTTTAAAGAGATATTTTAATTAGACGTTCGTCTAACATTTTCAAAGAACGTTCAAAAGTAACGTTGCCATAAATTATAAAACAGAAATGTTCCTTTAACCAAGAAAAACATTGAAAAAAAACCCATTTTAAATGTTCAGGGAACATTTTCTTAACTTAATGGGAACCTTAGCAATGTTCTCAATCAGCCATGAACTCAATGGTACTTGCACTGTCTGACACACACCCGAAACACACGCACAGAAAGCCGCTTCTCAGACAGCAAACGATCCCCGATAGAATTATTTTTCACAACTTATTGCTCTTGAATTGTCAAAGGCAGATAGCTTGGAAATAGGTCCATTACTTTGGATTTGTGACATTACAGATAAGAATTTAACAGTAAAATAAGTTTTGTCATTAAATCATTCCTCAATTCGACATCAGAGATGTTTCTAATAATATTTTCAATTGAATTTCTTTATTTCAGAAACGCCTACAGAATGCAGGAAGAGGAAAAGGATTCGTTCTTTCCTCAGGAGGCTCTGGAAGGCCATGAAGAGTCCTTTCCGCTGCTGTTGCCTCAGTGCCGTGAATGTTGTGGAGCCTTTTGTCCCTCCACCAGATCTGGAGCCAGAACCTGATCCTAAGCCGTCCTCACCTGTGCCAGATCAGTCCGGCGTCGAGCCAAATAATGGTAAATCGCAAGTCATTATTTCTCCAACAATTCTAAACCGCATTGTCATATTGTTTTCCTCTAAAATATCTTAAGGCTTGTTTTCAGAGAATATTATTCTTATTTTCTCGACACAACCAGCACTGATATTTAAAAACAGTAATAAATAAAACAGTTGATCTAGCAAGCTCATATTTGTCTGTTTGTTTTTCAGAGTCCTTTGAGTCTCTCTATAATGTGAGAAAGATGATTGGATCCGGAATGTTTGGCAGTGTGTATGAGGGAACACACAAATTTGATGGCAAAAAGGTAAATCTTACCGGAAAAAAGCATTTTGCTTATGCATGCATCAAAACATATGTAAAACAATTCCATCACAGATGGTTTAATACTTTGTGCAAGGTCAGGTGCTTGAATACTGTTACTGTTATTGAAACCGTTTTTTTGTTTGTTTGTTTTTTTGCAGGTTGCCATCAAGCGGATGAGCAAACTTGACAATTTTCTTTATCTTGATATTGTAAGTTGGCCAAAACCTGAATATGTATTTAGTTGTTTAAGTGCAGATGACTGTAGTTAATACACCTGTAGGAAGCATTAGGTGTAAATGTGATATGACAAATGAGCCACCAAATATTTTTGAGCAGAAAAAAAGGCTCTTTTGAATATATCTAAAAAGTACACTTTAAAATGTTTGTATGTTTTCTTCCGATTTTTTCCCTGCTAACCTTCTGTCTACTCCTTTTCTCTAGCCTGGGCATCCCGAACCTCTCGTTACAGAAGTGGCGCTGCTGCTTATGATGAGGCGGGGACCCATAAGCCCCCACGTCATTCAACTATACGAGTGGTTTGAACACCCTCGAAAATTCTGGAGTACCCCGAACCCTGCGAGAGCTTGCAGGACGTCATCACTCGTCATCCTGAACTGTGTGAAACAGCAGCACGGGTCTTCATGCGACAGGCTGTGCTGGCGGTACAACACTGCATCGAGCATGGTGTTTTTCACAATGACATTCATGCACAGAATTTCCTGTTGAAGAAAAACACCTTCGAGCTCAAGCTGATAGACTTTGGCTGCGGTCAGCTATTTAGCAGTGATGGCTACGAGAGCGACGTATACGTTGGTGAGCATTTTGGAAGTGTGGAAACCTGAATGTAGTGACTTACTAATTATTCTGATGCTTTAAAAGAAAAGTTCAACAATGTGCAAATGTCTTGCTTACAGGATTACAGGATCACTGCCCACCTGAAGTCTTCAAAGAACCTAGATTCCACGCCGTACCAGCAAACGTCTGGGCTCTAGGAGTGATGTTGTACGAGATGGTGAACGGACGTCGTCCTTTTCGCAATAGAATGGAAATCATACAGGCCAAAGTTAGATTTCAGAACGGCAATTTATCCATAGGTGAGTGAATAATATCGATAAGGCTCTGAACAGAAACATTTAAGGTGAAGCATGTATGTACGTATAGCGTGAGTTTGGGGCGTTGCTACTGTAGCAGGCGGAGCCACGGGGAAAAAAATTCAGCTTTAGTTAGAGAAGTGAAAGCCGAAATTCGCTCCATTTATACCTTCAAAGATTAAACGGGTCTTGACGACGTCAAAAGTGAACAGAGCATTGTGGTGCTATACGCGCTACAAAGCATTTGACATTTTATTAATCATGTTTTAGATGGTCATGACTAACCAGCTTTCTCCTTATTCAAATTTGTACAGGATGCACTGATCTGATTGGGCAGAGCCTAGCCCGGGATCCAACTAAACGGCCGACGTTAGAGCAGATGTTACGACATAAATGGATTACAAATGACTGCTCTACTGTATATAGGAGAAGGTCAGGAGATTCAATCGATCAGTGATTTCAGGTGTGAAGAAGTGTAACAGACAGAGTAGGATTATTATCATTTGTCTTCAATTCTGGATTATTTGTAGTGAGGTTTTCAAATTTGTGTTCATTGTAATGTTCTTGCTATAGTCAATTCACGTCACCCTCATTTATATAGCGCTTTATACGATACAGATTGTTTCAAAGTGGCTTCACTGTAATAAACAGGAAAATAACAGAACCTGTGATTCAATTCTGTTGTAAATCAGCTCTAAAAAAACATTAATGATTAGAGTTGTTCATTTGATCTTTGTATTGGATAGGAAATAACATACTTGCTGACCTTGGTGGAGGGCTTGAGCTCGAGACTTGACCCGAAGCCTGAAGTCCAGCCCCAACCTGGCAGGGAACTCAAGACGCCACACCAGAGATCTCAGAGCCGGTCCACGTCTGACCAAGAACATGACTGAAGACTGGAAAGAAGTCATCAAGTCATCACAGACACGTTTACTCTGTTTTTAGAAGTCAAGTCATCTTTATGTATATAGTGCTTTGTATATGACCAATCTGTATGACCCCTGTAAATAAATGCCTTCAATGAATACAAAAGAAATGCTTTAAAACAGTCTTTGCCCGTGAGAAACCTTTGAAGTGAAAAGGCAAAGGACTATTTTGTGCTTCCTGAAATAAAATCTTTATCTACATGGTTGCAAACTTCAGTGCATTGTAGAGCCTTTCTAAAGCATAACCCTACAATAAATGAGACCAGAGCCTATGGACAATAAAAGTAATAATGATATAGTTTGTTGCATGACACCCCCATTCGTTATTTAGGTTAAAGAATCTATTCTTGTATTGTTAGAAAGATTTAGGTCAATCTTGAAGTATATCAGACTAGTTACCCAAAAGCAAATAAAAAGTTATGTCATGAAACTCTAGATGGTACAGGTTGAGGTTAAGGTCCTTAAAATTTACCCATGGCTGTTTTTCAAATGTACAAGTGTTCAAATTTATGTCATAACAGATTTTCAATCAAATATCCAAGTCTCCCAGTCAATGACTTTTACTAAAATTGTATTATTTACAATCCCCCATTGTTAAAAATTGTTTAGATAAAACCAGATTTATAAAACCGCCAGCAGGTCAAATTTACCCCAATACAATTCCTTTATCTCTATATATTTTCCTCTCGCCTGAAGCTTAGAATGACATGCATTGGAACATCCACACAAATGCAGTCTTTGGTCTTTTCCAACTTTTTGTTCATCCAAATGTCCATTGATCCAAAAATATGCAGTGTTGTGCCAATTTTCTACACCATTGCTTCTCAAACATGTCCTGGGACTCCCACCTTATCCAATAACTGAGTTTTTTAATATCAAACAGGTAAGATAGGGGCACACTCGTTAGGAAAAGGTATGTATAATGTGCAGAAACATATCCATGCCCCTCTTGTGGACATACTATGAACTGCACTCAAAATTAATAAAATAAGACATAATAGACACTTTATATTATAATGGTATCTGATGATTTCTTAATTGCATTTAATAGATTACACAGTCAATAAAACAGTTTGGTCTGTAAAGGGTGTTTTTATGCATGTTTTTGGGCTGAGTTCTCGCTGCATTTGCACTCTTTTGACCAGCAAGTGTCACCATCGTGTGGCGTTTGGCACTTCGAAACGGTGAATCATTTTGCCAATCAATTGGATCAAATGATTTAAAGTTTTGAAAAGCTTGGTTTCTCCCAGCATACAATGATGCTTTAGAAAGAAGTCTCTTCTGCTCACCAAGGCTGCATTCATTCATTAATACAAATGCAGTAAAAACAGCAATAGGCTATTGTTAAATAGTATAATTCAAAATAATATTTTTAAATACATCTTAAAATGTAATTTATTCCTGTGATGTAATATAAGGATTTATCTTTCTCTGTGCTGTTGAGAGTAATCAATCATTGTTCACTCTCTATTGGATCTTCCTGTTTTCTCTATCAGTGAACGTACATTGAGAACCAAACCAAAAAAGTTATGTGCACCCCTGTCTATAACAGCAAGACCAAGAATCAGGCTGTCAATCAGTTCGTGTACTATTTCAGAACAGGAGCCTGTAAATGTGATACATGCACTCAACATATTTATTAAGGCCCTTTCTGCCTGAAAAAAAATTAGTCAGTTTACCTCCCTTTTTGTTTGAGAGATTAGCCAAACAAACTCAAAGTACACCTCTACCACGTTGGTACAACTGTGAAAATCATATTTTATTCAGCAACATTGTTTATAGTCTATGTCTTAATTCCTTTGTAAATGGCATAGACAGTAAAATAATGGTATAAAGCTGTAAATGGTAGGCAAAGTCTAATGCAGTCCAGTTGGAAATCAGCTAAAGATAGTTTTTTTCAAGCAAACATTCATATTCTTATTTTGACTTTCTGTTTTCAGAACACATGGACATTCATCTTTTTAATTATTTTCAGACTTTCAAGCATTGCTATAATCCAGCCTCAGGAATCAGGATCGCAAACTAAGTGATAGTTGGCTATTTAACGTTATTCTACTTTGTTCTAAAGGCCACTGAACGACCTCTGTAACTGCAGGTTGATGCCACCAGATGGCGCCATTCGTCAACCACCAAAATAAACATCCTAAACTAAATCCATCGTATGTCCTATGGTCCTGTCCTCCCTATGCAACGTGGCACACCATACTATTTTTCGTTTTTAAGGCTCGTTGGTCTAGGGGTATGATTCTCGCTTAGGGTGCGAGAGGTCCCGGGTTCAAATCCCGGACGAGCCCAATTGTGCATAGGCTAGGCCTATATATATATTTTAAATTACATTTATTCATACTCAGTAAGATGGTATTGGAGTGTATATAGTGTTAATGTATAGGCCTGAAGGGTTTTCTTTTGTTACAGTTATAAAATAATCAGCAATAATATTCTGTTATGTATGTTCAAATTTTTAAACTAATGTTTCAATCTTTATAAACTACATATACAGTCAAACCAAAAAATATTCAGACACCAGATTTTTTACTAGCAGGACACTATAGTTAATTTATGTAAGTGAGGACAAAAATAAAGTAAACTGTGAGATTTTATACCAAAAAATTCTTCATACAGTGGACTACCAGTAAAATTGATTAAAATGTGGCCCAAAATTATTCAGACACTTTGACCTGACCATGTTTTGCTTAAAGGTGCAGTGTGTGAATTTAAGCGGGCATCTAGCGTTGAGGTTGTTAATTGTAATAACCTGCTCACCCCTCTCTTTCGAAGCACAGAGAAGCTATGGAGGACGACACAAGACAAAAATGTCATCGTTGGAGAGAGCAGAGAGTGACTAGCACTCTGTAGAGAAGTTTGTCCGTTTAGGGCTACTGTAGAAACATGATGGCGCAAAATGGCGATTTCACTGTAAGGGGACCCGTGGTCTATATCCGTAAGGTCTTTATACACAACAAACATAGTTAAGTATATTATATTGCATGTCTGTCAATAGATCCTCATAAATACTACTTTAAGTGTTTTTTTCTTTAATTGTGTAAGGTGGAAAATAATCAAAGATATTTGAAATATGACAAAATCATCTGCTTTGCTGTTAGCAGCCATCGTCGTGATCAGGATATTGAAATTGACTCAACCCCCTCCCCCTTAACGCCATCAGAGGGGCCAGTTGGGGTTTGAAGAACAAAAGGCCGGCTGGTCAAAAGGTTTTCGCACCTGTGATACAATGGGGGAAAGTTTTGTCTGATTGGTTACTTTCAAATGTCTCACGGTTTGGTCTGATTGGTCAGTTTTACAAGAGTCAGATTTGAATTTGGTGACTTCAGGGAAGAGGATAAAAGAGAATTTCATCTGTAGCTCGCGCTCTTTGGATTCTCTGGCTTTCTCTGGAGAGAGCTATTCTTTAGCTCTCTCTCTCTCTCTCTTTCTTTCTCTCTCTCTCTCTCTCTTCCTATCTATCTCTCTCACAGGTAACATTCTAGGCAGAGGCCTACAGAGCATAATTAAGGGTTTATGTTTTACATTTATTTGAAACCATTTTAAGTGTAACCATAACCAGTATTTGTGTTTCCTTTTAGAAGAGATTTATGTCTATGATGTAATTGACATTTTACATTTACTTGATTGTTAATAAATTGTTACATTTTGATCCTTTCTGAATTAATCTGTAATTATTAACTATCTCCAATGTGGAACGGTATAATTGCAACAAAGGGTTAAAACGGAACGATCAAATGTATGATTAACTACCAAATATAGATGACCAAACAACCGGTTGGGATTCTCTTCTAAATGCGACAACTATGATAAATGGAGTCAGATAAAGAATATTATAATCAAATCCATTCTTCCAGCTGAGACACTGAACGCGTAAGGCCTTCACCGCGGTTCGCTACCGATCCTTGGAGCGAATTCATGCGGTCTTACAATTGCTAATGCAACCTTTTTACACCACAGACTGAACAAAATGAAGCGTTGCTTGGTAATTGGTTGACCTAAATTGGTATTATCTAATTGTGTACTTAAATTTAACGTGATCCATTACATAGCCTACCTTTCTATCACAGTTATCTGACATTATCAAGATGAATTTGTTCTAACAAAGTTTAACTCTGCGTTCTTGTTATATTTTATTACCATTTTCTAAACTATAGTGAATAAACTGATAACGCGAGAAACTGTTGAAGGTGTCTGAATACATTGGTTTGGCTGTATATCATGTAGCCCGCATCAAATCGTTGAATGTAATCTTCAAGCTATTTGTATGTGTGTGTATGTGTTGTCTGGACAATTATCTAAAACATTCTCAATAGTGAAAAAAGACAACAGAAGACATCTTAATTTAATACTGTAATATATACTCTTTATAAAAAGACATTTGTGACATAAAAATGAAAACACGATACAAGCTAAAAATATTTCACACTGGTACATGTCGAGAGGGAATATGCATTATTTGCACTTTATGCACAACATCTTCATTCTGTTTTGGAGCGCACCACATTTATATAGTAATAGATGGTGTTTTAATACAGTGTTAGACCTACTCTCCTTAGGCTTCACATACTTAGAAGAGTGTGACTGCTGCATATGAGCCAAACACACAGGTGAAACAAACTCAAATCACCCGTGTTAAAAAATAAAACCCCAAATCAATACCACAATGGCATAATCAAGGTAGGGGAAGGTAATATTTCACATGCATGTTTGGCATTTCATAATTGTGAGCCACACAACAGCACAGGTCTGACGAAAATAAGCATCATCCAAACACTTTAAGCTCGATTTGGACAAAACGAATCAGCGTTCACACTTGCGTATTCCAGTTAGAATATACGTTTTCAGGCGCCCAGCTCGTGCAGGCTAGAATCGTGACTAAATTACTAAAATTTAAACAACGTGATGATAGCCAACCACAATCCCAGACACAGACACTTTCGAAACAATTTACAAATTCGGTTTACTTATGAAGCGGCAAGGAAGCGATAACGTAAAATAAGGCAGATCAGAGTCGTAGCTAACATCTGAGATGAAAAACGTCCTTAAAGCATGTCACACAAGTTAAACCGCGTGAATCGTATGCGAAAATGAAAAAAAAAAGGTGCTTGTGTGGTATCATAAAGTGTTTCACAATCGCAGTGTGCATCATATACACACTCTCGTCCTAGGCGCGTGTGGTTCTAGCTCAGCAGTATAACAGTCAGCTGTCAGAGTTAGCATATAAAAAAAAAACCATAGCTTAGTCTTGCTGGGCCAGTGTTGGAAGGGTAACAAGGCGGATGTCGGGGACAGGAGACTGCTGAAGTAGCGCCGCAGGTAACCGTACACCACCCTTTGCCGTTAACCTCCTTGTAGCAAAGCTGGCACGCGAGATAATCTCCTCAACGCATTATGTCACACAGCCCCGGAGGATTACACACACTGACGTGACTTCTCAAAGTCCGATCCCTGCAGGCGCTCAGTCCGGGCCTGGCCTGGCCTGTCACTTTTAGGGTTTTAACATGGCTCAAGAACAGCACAGTGATTTGAAAAGGCAGTTGTTAAGCTTCGAGCTATACTAACAGCTAGGTATGTACGCAAAGTAACACGACCTCGAGTCATTGTAGGAATTTAGGAAACGAATAATAATAATAACCCTCTTGAATTGTGCTCAGGGTGGGATATACGAGGCCTGGGTCAAGTTTTAGTGGCACTAGGCCCGAGTCAAGTTTTTGATGCCTCCAAATGTAAACTACGAACAATCGATATGGCATTTCAATGCCCGGGAGCGAAATCTGACAGAAAATAAAGCAAATCCGTAGGCCATTGTCTTCCTAAACAGATTAACATGATATGGATAATTCTCAAAAAATATTAATGAACACATCGTGTTGATTGTTAACCCTTGCGCCCTAAACACTATTGCTACGTTCTGAGTTAAATCAGTTCACTCAAAAACAAAAGTCTATGATTATCTTATCTTCACGTTGTTCCAATCTGTGAAACACAAAAGAAAATATTAGAATATTCAAATATGAATATAACTATATTAATACATGTATAATGTATAAATATATTATTATATATTGTGTTTTTTTTTAGGACTCTGACTTTTATTCTAAGGAAAAATCACATTTTTCAAAATATCTTCTTTTGTGTTCCACTGAAGAAAGACTGTCATACACATTTGGAACGACATGACAATTTTGAGATTACAATTTTCATTATTTGGGTGAACTGTCCCTTTAAGCTACGATGCACATCTGTGGCATAATGTCAATTATGACAAATACTTGTTTGACTGTTTGGAAACAAATTGAAAAACAAGTATGTTGATTGAAATCTACATACAAAGCAAGTCCATTGAGAAAAAGAGGGTTTGTTTGTTACCCCATAGAGTTGCATTATAAGCAGGTGACTGCTGACGCGCTTTTTTTTTTTTTTTTTTCAAAGTACATTTTCTGTTGTAATCTACAGCATGTGACGGATAGTGTCCATGTAGCTTAAGTTATATTTAACCCAGAACATTCCTTTAAGGCAAAGCTCGATTAGAACTCCAAACTTAACTAATTCGTATGCTGGTAAAGCATAGCAATCAAGTATAATTTAATGAAGTGCAAGTCTGCCACCCCTTGCGGCTAGTCCCTCCTTGCAGACATAAATGTATAAAAGTCCGGGTTACGTTATTTGGCTGTCACTGAGGATGTCGCACCTCAAATGGTCATTACTGTCATTGCCTTTGCACTAATCCCATCATTACACAGGGAATCCCCAGGAAGAGTTTAAGAAGAGGACAAACAACAGAAAGGGTGAACAGTAGGAGGAAGGCAAATGGGTAACAGTTGTTGCGGTAAGCTCAGGATGAAGTGGATCACCTGTTTTCAGCTTGAGAGTGCAAAATGTTCAGGTAGGAAATAACATAATACATATCAATTGTCATCAAGTAAGTCCCCACAGACACACCACGCGAAACGGCCGTCCCGGTTCAATCAGTTTATGGGGGGGGGAGGTGTGTCTACTGTCAAGTCCTGAATGATGAAAAAGTCTTGAATTCAGTGAAAGTTCACGAATATCACCACAGAGACTGTAAAAAACAAAACAAAACAAAAAAACATCAGGCACCCATGTCAAAACCAAAGGACAGGGTGTCTGGGAAGTTGATTTTGTCCCATAATTATTCCCAAACATTTTTATGCTAATCCCAGAGCAGTGATAAAAATGGAGATCATTTTCATGCCCATGGGTTGCGTCAGCTTATTTTGAAAATGACTGGAAATTAATGTTTAAAAAAAAATAAAAAAAAATCCAGTTTCTCGGTTACATTTGTGTGTTTGTTGTTTGTACGGAATAGGAGGGGGTCATAAGGCCACCATGGTGCAGGGGTGTTTGAGTTTGCAGGGCAGGACGCCCCTGTTGAGCTGGTAAAACTCTACCAGGTGGATCAGGTCTGTGAACTTGGTAGAGCCGTCATCAAGGCTAAAAAAGACCTGGCCATCCTCCTCAATCTGCCAGAGAGTGGAAAGAAACGGCAGGTTAAAAAAAAGAGCTGAAGAGTATATATATATATTTAAATCACTAAACTCTCCTGTCAAGATAACAAGAGCCTAAAAGAGCCAATCTCTCAATAAAAAAAAGAAGGAAATGCTATTGCTTATAGGAAAAATTTACCCATTACTAAATAATGATTTAAAAATATATAATATTACACTAAATTAAATTAAATAATTAGTTCACAATTTAAGTACAAATAATATAAACAATAATTAATATAAGCAATATTTGAAAAGTGAATAAAAGTTATATATTAAATAAATCATGGATTATTTTTAGGCCCCATTTACACTAGTGCATTTTCTCTTTAAAACGCATAACCTTTGCAGCGATTACACCTGTCGTCTACAACACTCTGGCGTTTTTGGCCATCGAAAACACTGCAGACCCCGTTTTAGTTTGAAAACTCCGGGGGTTGCGTTTCAGTGTGAACGGACCAAAATGGAGACTTTTGAAAACGATGGTGTGGCTGCCCACATTACGCTACCAGAACACGACAATAACACACCAGGGCTGCGTTTCCCTGCGTGTACGCCTAAGTTGATCTTAGAGACCGTTGGTCGCTATTATTACAATGCTTTTAGGAAACGCATCCCTGAATCGTCTCTGTAACAGACCAGCCTCGACGACCGTATAAACAATAACACTGAGACGGAAATGCATGCTTTGCTGACTTTGTGGTCCTTTTTAGCAGCCATTGTCACATTGTGCAGTGAAACGCTGTGTTTTATAATACTACAGCTGCCTACATGCGCAAGAGGCAGCTGTTTACAGTTGTACTCGCATGCCCAGTGTGCATGAACGGTCATGTGACATGCGTTTTCAATCATGTAGTGTGGATGGAGATCGTTTCTGAAATGCAGTGGAAACGCCATAATAAACGAGGATCGTTTTCATTTTAAAACATTTTAAAAAGAAAACGCAGAGTGTAAACAGGGCCTAAGCTACAAATATAATTCACTGACATGCAAAAAATATGTAAAATTAGACCTGGATATATTTTACATGTCATACACAACAAAACAACATAGTTTTAGCATTTTCTAATTTTCTCAAAACACTGACAGCTGTGAATTAGCACTTTTTTACTTTTTGTACTTGCACTTATGAATGTGAAAATCATTTAATATAACCTTAAAGCTATTTAAGTCTGGACAGTTTTGGACATTAATTCAGTAAATTCATTAACTTTTAAAATATTAAATATAAGATAAAGATTTAGCAATTTCCCCCGCTCTACCCAATTATACATAATATTAATACTTGCAAAAAGATATTTGTATTCAATGTTTATTAGGGACTCACAGGTAAAATCTGGAAGTGTTTAATCTTCTGATGATGGCACAACGTGAGAACGAATGCTTTTGGATTGCTCTGGCTGTCTCTCAATAGGAATAACCTGCAGGCAAAAGACAATGATTAATTTCACTGCCCTATCTTTTAAAACGGCAATTAATATTGCCTATCAATGTGGAAAATGTCATACCCATCAACTTGGCCCTGCTGCATAATCATCCTGTGGGATTCGTCTCTCATAATGCGGCCGTGGAACCATAACTGCGTCCTGTGAATCACTGGGGACAAGAACGCAAAGTTCACATTTACCAGCATGAAATATTGTATTTCTATTAAAGTGCGTAAAGGCCTGTACACACCGGGACGAATATCGCGCGCGCTTATCGCCAGCGTTTTTCGTGCCGTTTTTCGGCGCGTCTTGAGTGTTCACACCATAGACTGTAAAAAAATATGGACGACGCGACTCCATTGACTTCCGCTGACCAAAGTTGAAGCTTTCATAGGGCCGCTCACGGCGCTGACATCTTGGGACCGAGTCTGCGCAGTAGCGATCTCGGGACCGGAGTTGCGCAGTAGAGAACAGGAAGTAGAGGCGCGATTATCAAAAGCCCGCCCACACTCTCACAGATGCAGAATAATTAATTATGTTGGTGTGAAATAAACAGTTATGGAAGTGTAGAAATGAAAGCTAAAGCTCCAATCTCCTCACAAAAATCCAGAAAAAAGTCCGTTAGTGCCTCAGTGACAACTTCACTCAGAGAAGCCGTCAATCTCAGCTGTCAATCATGACGTCACACCCCCGTTTTTATAGCATCAAATAACTCACTAAAACTAAACTTATTTAAAAAACGAACACTTGAAATGAAATTATTGTAATAAAAACTGCCTAAAATGACAGAAACCATCTTTAGGAAACAATTATTTGAAGTGTAATTAAATAGTTTAGTGTGTCTCGCGCCCATTGAAATACATGGAGAGGCGGGGTTTAGGAGCTATACTGGGACCGGCCACCGGGGGGCGATCGAGGCGCGAAAGCTTCAATTTCTGACTGGAGCACTACAGGCTTGGTTCACACCCAAGCGATTTTCACTGGCGCTGCGCCGAGTGAACGTGCACATTCAGTAGATGCGCTCCCGGTACACAAGATGGTGCTGCGGCACTTTAAGCCTCTGACACTCGCTTGTCACACAGAAGGAGAAGAGAGACAGTATTTACATGCTTGCCAAAACCACAGATATATTATGTGTATGGACAAAACCATTCACACACTTTTTGCTAACTGGCAAGCAGCATTAGCAGTTTATCTTCTTCTTTGTCTACTTACTACTTCTTCGTCGTATCAATGTGTGCTCGGCAAGACTGTTTTGTGCTTGAGCGCCACCAAGTCGTCTTTTACTGTCACTTCAGCAGCTCCAGGCACGTGAACAAAAGCGCCGATCTCATTGGTCGGACAGTTTTTTACGCGCCGCGTCAAAATAAAAAAACGAACCCGAGGCGTTTTTTTAAAAATGACGCTTTTACGCCTGCCGTTTTGCGCGTCGGTGTGAACACTCACATTGGCGCCCATTGTTTAGTCCCGAGGCGTTAAACGTCGGCGATAAACGCGTGCGAAAATCGTCCCGGTGTGAACAGGCCTTAAGGTTGCTGTTTGAGCATGAAAAAGGTCTGCAAATGTATACAAATGCAAAAAGTCCACTCCAAAGGGAGTTATTCTCTATATCAGTAAGTTTCCGAATTCCCTAAAACGCCTAGATTGTCATTTCCTTTCGGGAATATAAATGTCACAATATTCCTCATTTAAATATTTCCTGCCCAAGGCATACACCAAAAAAATGGGGCAAGGCCTGGTCGAATTGCGTTAGTGTGTTGAAACGCGGTGTGGCATTTCTGAAATACACTCAGTCCAGCCGACCAATCAGAGCACATTGTGCTTTTTGGAAGGAGGGGCTTAATTGAGACAGGGGTGCGTTAATGGCAGCGCCACCCTCTGGTTACATAAATGCATCACCATCGCATCAACACTATTTTTTTGACAAATCGCACAACCTATTTGACATTCTATAATTAAATCAACATTGAATATTCGGAAATCGTGACTCATCCCTAGAAGAAAGGTGCTGCAACAATGTAAAAGATGAAAAATAATGCGTTTTTTGAACATTCACACTTGCAAAACTATAGGGAGTGCAGAATTATTAGGCACGTTGATTTTCTGATCATATTTTTTTTCCAGGCACATTTGACCAATTCCAAACCACAGTAATCCTAATAACTACTATTGATTTAGTATTTAATAATGTATAAGTGATATATAATTGTTCATGAAGGCTGGAAATGAAAATCACCTTATATTCAGGTGTGCAGAATTATTAGGCATGTTTTCTTTTACAGATAAATTGAGCCAAAAAAGAGATTTAACTCAGACTGAAAAGTCAAAAAGTATTAAATGCCCATGAGAAGGATGCAATACTAATGCAATACTAGACATTGCAGTTAAGGCGTGACCATTGGACAGTGAAATGCTCGTTGGGTCAGCAGGATCTGACAAAAACATGTGGCGGAGAAAAGACACCTGTTAACTGCAAAAGAATGAAGAATTAAGGTGAAGAATTAAGGGTGAAACCATCAGGAACCCTTTAGTCTCCAGCGCCACCATTTTCCAGAGCTGCAACCTACCTGGAGTCTCCAGAAGTGCAAGGTGTCAGGATCTCAGAGACTTCAGTTAGGTAAAGAATACTAAAAAATGACCCCCACTAGATAAGAATCACAAAGTGTTGTAAAATACATGAAGCCTGCTTTTTTATAGGTTTTATAGGTTGAGAATGACTCTTGAAGGACCAGCACCACATCCTCTAGTACCACTGTTTGAGGAATTCATCTTCCAGAATCTGGCAGTACGTTTTGGGAGTTCATTTTAGTCCATCCTGAAGTCCGTTTTGCAGAGATGGACTAAAAATGAACTCCCAAAACGTACTGCCAGATTCTGGAAGATGAATTCTTCAAACAGTGGTACTAGAGGATGTGGTGCTGGTCCTTCAAGAGTCACTCTCAACCTATCTGTCCATAAAGCCTATAAAAAAACCTTCTTAATGTATTTTACAACACTTCAGCTTGTGATTCTTATTTAGTGGGGGTCATTTTTTAGGATTCTTTACCTAACTGAAGTCTCTGAGATCCTGACACCTTGCACTTCTGGAGACTCCAGGTAGGTTGCAGCTCTGGAAAATGGTGGCGCTGGAGACTAAAGGGTTCCTGATGGTTTCACCCTTAATTCTTCACCTTAATTCTTAATTCTTTTGCAGTTAACAGGTGTCTTTACTTCACCACCTGTTTTTGTCAGATCCTGCTGACCCAACGAGCATTTCACTGTCCAATGGTCATGCCTTAACTGCAATGTCTAGTATTGCATTAGTATTGCATCCTTCTCATGGGCATTTAATACTTTTTGACTTTTCAGTCTGAGTTAAATCTCTTTTTTGGCTCAATTTATCTGTAAAAGAAAACATGCCTAATAATTCTGCACACCTGAATATAAGGTGATTTTCATTTCCAGCCTTCATGAACAATTATATATCATTTATACATTATTAAATACTAAATCAATAGTAGTTATTAGGATTACTGTGGTTTGGAATTTGTCAAATGTGCCTGGAAAAAAAATATGATCAGAAAATCAACGTGCCTAATAATTCTGCACTCCCTGTATTCTAGTAGACCCCAAAATCAAGACATTGTAGAAGGACATAATAGTAGGTCCTGTTTAAATCAACTGATATTGTAGTCACTAATCATAGGAATAAATACTGCAGCACTCACCTGAACTTAACGGTGAGGGATGTAGAGGACTGGGGCTTCCCAAAACATTCATTCTCTGACTTCGCTTCTGTACAGAGATTTAAAAAAAATATATATATTATAAATTAATTAAAGACCCTAATTCAGGAATGTCTAAACTCGGCCCTGGAGGGCTACTGTCCTGCAAAGATTAGCTCCAACTTGCCACAACACACCTATCAGGAAGTTTCTAGTATGCCTAGTACAGGGGTAGGGAACGTTGATCCTAGAGAGCCACTGCCCTGCAGAGTTCAGATCCAGCCATAATCAAACACACCTGAACAAGCTAATCAAGGTATTCAGGATTACTAAAGCTACAGACAGGAGAGTGTTTCTTTCTGGGTTGGAGCTAAACTCTGCAGGGCAGTGGCTCTCCAGGATCAACGTTCCCTACCCCTGGCCTAGTAAGACCTTGATTAGCTGGTTCAGGTGTGGTTTCATTGGGATTGGAGCTAAACTCTGCAGGACCGTGGCCCTCCAGGAGCAGGATTGGACAGCCCTGGCCAACTTGAGTATACTTGTATCTAGGGTTGGGTATCGTTTGGGTTTTTTCCGATACCGGTCCCAAACCGATACTTTTAAAACGGTACCGGTGCCTAAACGGTGCCTGAACCGATACTTTAAAAAAAGAGCCACAAAACGAGGTGGACGAGATTAAAGAATGGCTTTTTATTGATTTTTTTTTATTATTATTTAAATTGAACAATTTATTACAAGTTTAAAGTATACTTAAATATGTAAATATAAATAAATACAAAACACAATTTACATAACAAATTCACAGTAAAACTAAAGCCACCTAACCCAACTACAATAGGCCTAATTTAACTCTAAATACAGTAACAACAGCAGTAGTCTGTATTCTTGGTATGCTACAAACCAGCTTCAAGCTTTAGCTTTATTTTGCAGAAATATGACCATATTCTCTGGCTAAATATTTTAGAGCGCATCACCTTATTGTTTCCATGGAGACGCGTCATGCTTCTCACATGACACACAGCTGCTACAATAGCGCTGTATGACAGCTCACTCAGCTGTATCGGGTTTATTTCGCTTTTTCTTTTTTAATCAAAATATTCACAAACTTTCTAACTATGTCATGAACTATCTGATATTCTGATTTTCAAATATGTGTGTGAGTAAATGTGTGTTAGTTGATCTATACTGCGCGATGGGCGGCGCCACGTTAGTTTGCGCCTCAGAGAATCGGATCTGTCGGATTAACATCACATACATGTATCTTCATCTCACGAAATACATGAAAGTAAGTGACGTGCTGAACTGGGAGAAGAATAGAGTAAACTGTATAGTCACTATATAATGTGTATCTGATGTGAATAAAACACTTAAGTTATCTTAACTGTCTGAAAGGATTGTTTTTGCCACTTCCATAGACATCATTGTGTATTTTTTGCTAGTACTTATGAGCATTTAAATGTCTGAAACCTAAAATAAACATGATGTGGATGAAAACACTGAATAGTTGTGATATGTGATGAGCGCTGAGCGTCTCTGGCTCAGCGCCGGCCAAAGCGCGAAAGCACGTTTGATTTTAAGTGGCACCGAAATGAGGCACCGAAATCTGCGTTCTGATTCGGTCTGGTACATACCGGTCATATTGGCACCGGGTTTCGGTACCCAACCCTACTTGTATCTAACTACTCACTCTCCAAGTGTGTCCTTCTTCCATGGCAGCGCTTTGAGCCTCCACAGGGTTGTCAATCACACGGCCAGTCCTTCCTGAGAAATCCATGGCAACCAACGAATTCTCGGACACACTCCGCTATAGTAGAAACAAAGTTACACTTGATCAGTTGTATATCGCACAAGCTTTCATTTAAAAGAAATAACTGAAGGCATAACAGTTAAACAAAGTCTCTGTTCTCAAAAACAACCTTTTATGATCAGCAATATACCCCTCTGATTAAACCACTAAAGCCTTATTAAATACCTTCTAAATGAATCCTTACAGCATGCACCGTGTTCGTACATTTCCCCTGCATGAAAGTTCCCAATGCAAATCGGCGTAAAGGAATCTATAGCCGCATGCTTCATTAGCACGCTGTTCATACTGTTATGAGCAGATTAAACTCTCAGCAAGAGCGTTCCCTCATGAGTACACTGGGTGCATATAATACCAGGTGAAGTCACAGAAGCGTGAAAGCAGCACATTTAACCCATCAACTGCACTAGAGTCAGCTCAGCACTAAGTAACATATTAACATGTTTCTTACCACAGGTGTGGTGAAGTTTGATATGGCAGTCTTTCTCTGGTGTGGGGTCTTGTAGTTCTGATATAGCAGAATTCCAAACTGGAAAGAAAAGAGTGTGTTTGAATGAGTTAACAAGAGTGTAAAGGGGATATCGGAGTAAAAGCTTGTTCACACACCAAGTCTGATGAGACTAAACAATATGAACATTTTAAAATGTAAAATGTTCCCAAATAATTTCACATTACTGTTAATATTTAGCCTAGAAATCTAGACGCACTCTAGCGTCAGCAAATCTAATTTGCAGCCAGGGTCGTCTAGCAACTCTCCGTTGGCTTTCAAGCTGGAAAAAACTCTGGTCAGGCCAATCACATCGTGTATAGAGTCGGAGGGCGGGCTTAACATAACGACGGCAGAGTTGCGGCGGTTCCGCGTGCTACTTGTAAACAAAGAAGCTGGCAAACAGCGGTCTTTCGAATCAGCTTTGGTCGCAACTCTGGGAGACTTGGAGTTAAGCTTTTCTTTGAGAAAAGAACAAAGAACGGCACTGAAGTCATTCTTAAGAAAGGAAGATGTGTTCAGAGTTTTGCCGACCGAATACGGCAAAAGTTTAATCTATCAACTAGCTCCGCTTCACCTTCTTCGTTGCTCTGGTTGGTTGTAGCGCTACCCTATTGTGTGCAGAGGGAATTTGAAAGACAACCGTTTATCCCACCCCTCGGATTGAGCCCTGCCAATGGTGTGCTCCCAGACCCAACATCTTGATGTGGGTCTGGCTTGTCAGGGTAGTTAATATTATGATTATTATAAATTGTATTCATTTTTATAATAAGATTTTCCTTGCCTCTAAACACAAATCTTATGCATGTTAAAATAAGACAACAAATGGCTCACTGAAAGTTGTCTATTTATAATATTACTACTTTATTTTTAAAATGTGATTTTCTTAGCTTCTAAAAAAAATTAAATAAGCTTGTCAGAAAATTAGCCAACAAATAGCTCACTGCATGTATTTGTCTGATGTTTGTCTGATTGTTGGTCTGTTGTGTCTCTATTGTACATTTTAGCTTAGTACTTTTTCTAAATGTATTGTAATTGTTATATTATGTAAATATGTAATTTTACTCTCTTTTAGGGTGACTTTTTACCATCTGTCTAGGGACTGCAGGTGAAAAATAGCCTTCTGACTAACTCTGGCACATTAACAGAAATGTTTATTAATATGCAATGTCCCTGTAATAATAATAAAAAAAAAACTTATACAGTAGCTGTCTAGTAGACAGAAAAAAAAACTAAAGTAATAATTATTTTTCAGCCAGGACACATTAATGGTATCAAAAGTGACCATAAAGACATTTATCATGTAAAATGTAGAGATGCACCGATACTAAATCTCCCTGACAATTATTCAGAATGATATCGGCCGATGCTGATAGTTTGATATTTCTTAAGAAAAAAAAAAAAATCTCTCCCAAATAATGCTGCAAACTATACAGGGAACCCTCTCATTTGGTACACTATAATATTAGAGGTTAAAAATAACAACAGGGATATTAGATTCAACTGCTATGTATTTTCAGATACAATAATTACACTCAAATACAAACTGAAATATTTGACACTTCTTCATGGCAAATGTATTCAAACATGCATATATAATTAACAGTAAATAAGCTCTTCTCGAGTGTTTTTTACCGCTAACTATACGAACTGTGAACACTGGATAACTTTCCTGAGATAAATGCAACATTAAGTGATATTGTACACAAGCTGTTTTATTGACGTCTTTCCACGGATGAAACAGATTGGATGATTACATGAGTCATGATACATATTTTGATAAGTTGCAGTGTAAAAGTTGCAACATAGCCTATCTTCTTATATTCATGCATGTTTTTATAGATATATCTTATATTAAAGTGGAAGAGATGACTCGTGATCCGCACCACCGCAATCTGTCACGTCACATTTAGGAGCATCAAAAAGTCGTTTATTGTTTGAATTTTGTGATAAAATGGACAGAATTTGAAAGCTGAGACATTTGTTTCTTATTTGAAGTAACATAGTACAAGTACATTATTGGATGAGAGTCATGCAGCAAATAATTTTTGACATAGGGGAAAACCACAGATCTGGCAAACCTAGCTTAAACTACATGTGATTCATAGGGTCAAATAAAGCCTGCATTAACATAATTGATGGCCGATAGTGAAAATAATTTGTCTGGCTATCACCAGACCAAGCTCAATCTTTGAAGATTGAACATTAGTCTGGGGAGTCTGCTCTGTATTTTTCTACTGCACAAGAGGCGCGATCAACAGGCATAGTTCAAATGATTCTGTACGCAATTGGATAGTCCTTCAACCAATCAGACCAACGATCCGGGTGACGTCCAGCTGCAGGGCGAAATCGAATCGCCGGCAGATCAGGCTGGGTTTACCCTAGGGTGTGTCTCAATCAGCTCCCTAGTTCAATAGTCCGGGCACTGATTAGGGAATCAGCCCATTGACTTATGTCCTGATCAGTGCCCTGACTACGGAACTAGGGAGCTGATTGAGATGCACCCGCCAATAGCGCGCCAGGTGGATAAGCCAGTTTGTGATTGGACCCCGCAGATTTGTAACGGAAGCAGGATAGAAAAATGTACAGGTTTCCAGCCTGAGTTGCAGGGCGAAATCAAAATCGCCGGCAGATCAGGCTGGGTTTACCCAGTCTAGAAAATAATAGCTTTAATCGGCCGATACCAATTATTGGCTGATACATTGGTGCTTCTCTAGTAAAATGCTGTTCTTTTTACATTTCTATTCATCAGAGAATCCTAAAAAAGTATCATGATTTCCATGAAAATATTAAGCAGCACAACTTTTTTCAACATTGATAATAAATATTTCTTGAGCAGCAAATCAGCATATTAGAATGATTTGTGATCATGTGACACTGAAGAATGAAGTAACGGCTTCCTAAAATTCGGCTTTACCGTCACAAGAAAAAATTACAATTTAAAATGTATTAAATCAGAAAACAGTAAAATTATGAAATAATATTACAATTTAAAACAGTTTTTACTATAATTGATCAATAGCATAACAGACTTCATTCAAAAACATTAAAAATCAATTTATATTTATATTAAAATACACTAAAAGTTAGGGATGGGTAAGATTTGTATTGTTTTTAATTCGCTATTGACAGACATTACACACTTTTAAGAGTGTGTATAGAGTGTATACCTTGAGCAGTCTGAAAGCGGTCATCCAGCACGTTCGGCTCTGCTCGTCCTCGGCACACAGCATCTTCAACTCCTTCAGTTCAGTCCTGCCCTTACTGGGCTGTCAATCAAGCAAGATATCTACTGTCAAATCAAGGCACTCAAGTTAATAAGGACTAGCATGCACTGTACCAGGTGAGGCATGGGTAGTTATTTAAAGGGGGAAATTATTGATTCTGAAATCGTGCCAGCCATGCCTCCTCTATCCTCAATGTCACTGATTTCGTTCATTTTAGCCATGACAACACTGACCGTCATCCTGCTTACCTTAATGCAGAATTGGTAGTCTGTGGGCGCATTGTGCATTTTTCTGCCCGTCGTCACAGTGAAAATATTGCTCTCCTCCAAATCTGAGAGTAATTGCAGGTGCCTTGGCTCCTAAACAACCCAGTTAAAACTTCATCATATTACAACTCCCAAAGACAGTCCTTCATAGTGGTATGCACAGTGAAAGAGTTATCCTGAAATTGTTCATTAAAATAAAATACATTATGGTCTAAAAATCTGTGATGTCTAGTAGCATTTCAACTCTAGTAAATTCTACTATTCTATTAGGATTATTCTAAACTACTTTGATGCATTTTGTATCAACAACACACATAAAAAAACTTTGAATCATCTCATGAATAAATAGAACAGTCCGAATAAAACAGTTGATATTAATTTGCTATGTTCATTTTATATTTCCAATTAATTTTAAAAGTTAAAACTTTAACATTAAACTTTCTTTGCTTTCTTAAAATCATAAAACTTTATTTACAGGTGTAAGTCAGATTATGAATCCCAGACTTTCAATGTGGACTTTTGTAGCTCACTGTATTTATTTTCAGATTTTTTTTTTTGAATAATAGATGTATAACAGATGTCAAAAGTTATTGATTAGAGACTTGAATTCATTTTACAATTAGGGCTGTTGATTTAAGGTGTTAACTTGATTAATTAGTTATGGGGAAAAATAACACATTCAAATTATTAATCCATTTACCGTAGATTTAATGCACCCGCCCTGCCCTAGATCTAGTTCATCTTGTATTTCATACAGTTGACTGGTGACGAACATGAAGCAGGGCAACAATTCACTGCATGATGTAGCCTATAGAATGCGGTTAAAATGACCCTAACATTCAAGATATCAGGGCAAAAATGCCCCTGTATGAGTTCTTGTCTCAGATTTATATCATATGATATAGGTAAGCAATACCACACAAGTAACAAGTGCAAAATCACGAGTGCTGTTTTTGTCCCGAATAGCACAAGTGCAAATGTGATATTGATTTAATACAAAAATTATATATATAAGAAGTTAATATTCTGTTATATTTTAGATATTTAGATATTAGATATCTGTTATATTGTCAAATTTTGTTACCTATAAAGCCATAGCAGAATGACTGTGCTTCTCCGAGCAACACAGCTATGTTTCTGAATGAATTCGCATTTTAAATGAATCGGGGGAACCAATGATTCAATGGCTCATTCATGAAGAATCCTTACATTTACTTAATTCCTGAATGAATCAGCCATTTGAACAAATCTAATGAGTGAATCAATGACTTACTCAAGACATTTACTGTCACCTACTGGCAGTTTTAGTTTGTTATTTAGAGAATAATTTGCTAAAAAAAAAAAAAAATCCATATAAATAAAAAAACCTATTAAAAGGTATAATTCACCCATAATTTCAGCCATCATTTCCTTACCCTCATGACCGATGAAGCCTAAAAGTTTGTGTAATAAGTTCTTTGTTGAATCAAATAAAAAACATTCTGAAACTACTTTTTGTACATTTCTATTTGATGCTTTTCTAATTTAACACAGTAATGACTTTAAATTATATATTGGGGGTACAATTTTATGTCCATTTAATTTGATTAATTAATTGCCACATTGTGTAATTAATTAGATTTAAAAATTTGGTTACACTTTATTTTAAGGTGTCATTGTTACACTGTAATTATCTATTTAAGTACTGAGCAATATTAATTAACTACATGTACTTACTATAGGGTTAGGGTTAGTTGCATGTAATTATGCATAATTTACTGTTATTACTATGAGAAGTACATTTAACATATGTAACAAGGACACTGTCAAATAAAGTGTTACCAAACATTTTAATCGCTTGACAGCCCCAATCATAATATTTAAAACGTTTAAAAAGAAAATTGCTTGCCTTAGACATTCCTTTAGTAGAGCAGTACAGCCCAGAACGGCGCAAGAACATGTAGAGCTTTTTCCAGGACTTTCGGCCCGTCTCTTTCAAATAAAGGAAGCCCTGGATCTCTGGACAGCTGCTGGAATTCAAGAAATTCTGTGCAGGAGGGGAAAAAAAGCAGAGGACCATCTGGAAAATGAGTTCTTCAAACCTGGATGCCTTCCATGCTTCAATAACGCGGCCTCTCTGCTATCACAAGACATGAATATGCAGTTCAAAAGCTGTCTGAATCCACCAAAATGCTCATTCGGCTGCACTGGCAATCACACAGTCATGCAAGTGTGACGCACATGTTCATAATGTAGGCTAATCCAGAGTGTGCTGTGTCACAGATCCATTTGCGTGTCTTCCTCACCTGTAAGAGCTGGGACTGTGGGATAGAGCCGTTAGATTCCTGACACCACGCCACCATCTGCTCCGGAAAGAAGTTCTATGAGAGGAAGATAAAGAAAGTGAGGTGAGAAAAGACCGTCTGCACTGAACATATGCCAGCAGCTCAGATGAAACATAATGGAACAACCAATTCTATTAGTGTCTGACTGAAATAAGGATGAGTAAAAGGTATTTTTAGGAAGACCTTTTAGTTTGAAATGATTAGTAATTGGAAGCCATATATTGTTTTAGGTTCACCTGACCCAGATCAGATGCCTTTCTTAGTGGGCAATTACATAAGATGATGATTCTTGCTAGACTGAGTGCAAAAGAAGAGAGAGAGAGATGTCTACATACATCAAAGTTCTTGACATTTTGAGAGTAATAAATGTAGATGAGCTGATCACACAAAATCAACAACTCAGTTTTTGAATACCCAGTAAATCAAGGTGTGACCTTTATCAGATACAGGAACACGGTAAGAAGCATGCACAAATTCACAAATGCACGAGCTGAAACTCATCTAAAAGCGAATTTGGGTGAGTTGCACTAAGCATTTGCCAAAGCCAGGGATTACCAAGAGCAGGTTAAGTGCTCTGTCAAATAGACTCGGACTAACCGGCCTAAAGATGCCTCAAGCACTGACACACACTGTACATACCGTACTAAAGCACAGGCTCAAATAAGATTAAGCTTTTGCGTGAACATTTTTTTCCAAGTCCATGGCTTATAAAGAAGAAATTGTTCACAGCGTTCACATCGCTAATACAACACAGGCTCATATGTGCTCAAATGTACTCAAATGTCAAAATGCCATCAGTTAAAAGGTGTTGAGGAGTGGCTTAATAAAAAAAAAGCAAGTTACTTGCTTAGTGAGCTGGAACATGTACAAGCTCTACTTGAATGGCTGGAAATGGATTAACAAGGTTTTTCTCGCATGTGGAAAACAGGAATGTGGGAACTTGTTGGTTTGTTTGACATATTTACATATTTAAGGGATTTATAGCTTGCAGGTCATGTATCAAGTGTTCTTAGCGAGATTTTCGAGGATAATCGGACTTTAATTTCAAGGGATTTAGGCTTGAAGTGGTGGTCTTGAGAGGTAAGGAAACGCATGGGTGGGCTGAATGGGAGCGGTTGTTTTCGGCGGCAACTCACCAGTGGGTTTCTGAAGAACTCGTACTTGGCGTAGTTCTTCCTGAAGAGAAACTTGCTCTCTGGAGACATGCAGGCCTGCACTGGAACCACCAGTTCATGATCTTCCAGGCACCTGTCTGTATTCAAACAAACACAGATGACATCAAAACAATGTTAGCTACTGGAATGGTGGCCGTTAATTCTGTGATGGATTTTTGCATGATCACTTTAAAATCGCTAAACACTTTGTATCAGAGCATATGGGATGAGTTGGGACCTCTGAAGCTTGGGAATATTAAAATGTCTGTCATGGGGAAGGTTTATTTTATTTTTTATTTTTTTAGCTAACCAGTAAGCCACGGTTTCAAGATGTATATAAATAAAATATATAATATATATAATAAAAATATATATAATAAAATATATTATATATAATAAAAATATATATAAAAATAAACATTAAAGTGTGAATCATTCATGTTCTAATACTCCTTTTAATATTTTATTTTACTTAAATATACGTTTTAAATATTTTTTTATATATAAATATAAAAAAAATACATAAATTATTCAAATGCATATAAAAATCTAATATAAGATTTATATTCATGCTCTTAATACTTGTATTTAATAATCCACATATTTTAGAAATATGCAGTAATCTCCTGTTAAACATTTAATCGTTACATTTAAATTCATGCATTTGCAGAAGCTTTTATTATAATTATTAAGTGCCTTATAGTGAATTCAAGCTATATTTTCTTTTACCTGGGAATCAAACCTATGACCTTGGCATTGCAAGTGGCATGCTCTACCAGTTAAACAACAAAAACAAACAAAACGTTCATTTTTAAATTTTATTTATTAGATTTATTTGACATGGACATCACAATTACATTGGACGAACATGCTAATTTTCAACACCTGGCTGAAACTATCCAATTTCACTGTATATTGTAATGTCTATGCTTTTTAAGTATAGCATTACTCCTATGCCAAAGACAATAAAGCATTGGCTCAAACCCCATCTAATGTATCTGGTTGTGTATCTGATCCCTCATCCGCTAATTCACTCCTCCGAGAAGAGCACAAGAGAAGGAGAGAGAGCATGACTGTATGAAAGAGAAAGCGAGGGAAAGCGAGAGGCATTGCAGAGGGATGAGGTCATGTATTTAGCTTGATTGCACTGAGGGTTGATGGCAGCAAAGTCAGCAGAGTCTCTCTGCTAATGGCTTACGTAAGAGCAACGTTTCTAGAAGGTTTTCGTAACGTTGGCACGCTGACGTCTCCAAAAGTGATGAGGGAAACGCATCAAACTACACCACATAGAGATGTGCGCTGACCTAAACAGACCACACCCTGTCACATTATGACATCATACCATGTGACCTGCAGCGCCTACGCATAAGTAACAACTTCCCTTGATGGCTTTAAAGTGGATGTATTCCAATAAAAGAGCTGATCGTGTCAGTCCGAATTATTTCAGAAGCTCAATACAGGGATTTTCAACACCCTACAAGAGCAATGACTGCATTGCTAAAGGTCAGGCAGAGTTAAATCTGTTTAGTATGATTTGGGCAAGGGTTAATCTGTAATCTGCCTGAGAAAAAGACAGCCACACGTGTCCTCATTGTTTGCTGGAGATTAAGCACTAGTTCTTTAGCCGGGATGCCAGCTGAATTTAGCCCCGCCCACAACATTTGAGGTCGGGAAGTTTGGTCTGGACTTGATCCGTTGTGGGGCAACTAAGCTCGAACCAGAGCTGTTCGGGCGGGCTTTATATGATGATGGACAGGTGATCAACAGTAACGTAATCATGCACATCACCAAAGAGTGCTTGGGTTGAATTCGTTCTAATCCTAAACTGAGAACTTGTTTGTAAATGCATTCACCTTTACTATTTCTCTCAAAAATTATGATTGTGTTGGTAAATACTCAGTGTATCCGTAAATAATTTTTTACAACACCGGCAAAGAACGTTTACACTCATCTTCTTCTGCTTTTTCCAGCGTGCGTGCAGTTGAGTTCTGTTGACAACTATGCGTTGCTCAACATACGTCACTTACTCCGTTGCTCTGATTGGTTGTAGGTCTATCCAATTGAGTGCAGAGGCATTTTCTTTCCTGATTCGGTTGAAAAACACCCCATAACCACAGCCCAATGGAGCAGTATCAGACTCAGATTCTGACAAGAATCTGAGTATGACGATGTCAGGCTACTAGTTCTTCATAACCTTGCCTTCTCTACGCTCATTTTCTCAAAAGCATCTGCATTGCAAACACTTTTCCTTTCCTTCAGGTTAGACCCTTTATGAGCTGTTGCGCGTGCAAAATGTACAGCCGTGCATGATGTATAATGTCGTATTTGAGAGCTTAAGTGTTAATAGGAGAACAAGTATGTGTGTATATAAGACTCAGAGTCTGGGCTTGCTGAAAGGTGATTTCCTGTTACACAAAGTGCAGCGCACTGGGAACCCAGTGTCCCTGGACATCATGTCCTCCTAGACTGGGTGTGTGCCGCACGCACAAATCATACAGATGCAGAAAATACACATCTGATGGCTTGGCTTACCCAGACCAAGCAGGGAATGATGCTCCACTAGCGACCAGCAGTTGTCATCCAGGCAGTGGGTCTTGTAGACCAGGAACTGACACACATCTCTGGCTGTCATGTCGGCAGGAACCTCCACAACTTTTCCCACACCATCCTCGCTGAAAACTTTGATGATCTGTTTAACACACATACACAGAATGTCAATTACAGATGCGTACAATATCACGTCAAGGTGATGTTCTTATTGGGTCTAATTTGTCGAACAATTACAGACACACTTTTGCGCAATGATCCAGACGGGATAATTAAATAGATTGTGTATGAACTGTCCAAAGTAAACCTATGTGCATAAGTATGTGCTTCAATACACATTTTTTTCAGCTACTCAAGAGTGAAAATGATGCTTGATGGAGGAAAAAAAAGTTTATTTATTCTTGTTTGTTTTTGTTCTTGCAAACCATGCATATCTCCATGTTTATGTGGCCCAATCTACATGGACTCTTAGTATTAGAGCCTGGCTCTCATTGAACACGCACGCACAAGAGGATATACTCCATTAAGAGGCTGAATTCACGTGAATGCCAAAGCCAACGGCCCAGATAAAGAAAAAAGAAAGAGGAATGCTTTCAGTTCTTCCAATGACGTGCACACAACGCAGAAATGACTTGTAACTTAAATGCACAGCACAACTAGACATACACATGCATCCACAAAAGCAAACATTTGCAAACACTTTTTTTTTTAAACAATCTAAAAACATCACGGAAGAAGCGCACAGAGTAGCGTGCAATTTATGCACAAACATGATCTGCATGTTTAAATTTGACATTTTTGTAGACTGGCATCTGCAGGATGGTTTTCCTCTGAAAAAGTAGTTACTGTGAGTCTTACCTCTACAGCCTGATACAAGCAACAGTCCGGCGAACACGATGGCATTTTCACTCTGAGACAACCTCTTCTCACTCACACGGCGAGAGAGAGAGTGCGTGAGTGAGAGAAAAAGAAAGAGGGAGGGCAAGGGAGGAGGGGAGGGAAGGGGAGGAGGGAAGGAAAGTGAGAGGAGTTGAGAATGGGCAGAGGTTTGAGATGAGACTAAGAGAGTTGCTGAAACAAGAGCGGGAGAGAGAAAAAGAAGGGAGAGACAGACTCAGCTGACAAGCAGCTTGTGTCTTACAATACTCTGGTGGATTATGCTGCGAGAAAGAAACTCTAGGTGAGAGAGAGAGACGGGGAGAGATGACTGGTGCTTCCATTTGGTAATAAAACGCATATATATATTAAATGGATAGTTCACCCAATAATGAAAATTGTATCATCACTTGCATTATTCAGTCTTTCCAAACGTGTATAACTTTAATTCTTCTATATGGAACAAAAATAGATTATATGGGAATATTTTAAAAGTACAAGAAAGTAAAATTGTAGAGTAAAATAAAGAGTGAATATTTTTTTCATTTCATAACATTTGTGCACATATGTAATTATGAAGCATCAGGCGTTGGGAAATTCACATTAGCCAACCTTTAATAACAACAATTCTTTCTCCCCTTCCATCTCTGTCTTTGTCTTCCCTTAACTTCCATCATCCATTCCTTTGTCCCTCAACCTAACTCTCTTTCTCCCCCACATCAAACTTTGCCTTGGCTTCTGTCAAAGTTTCAAATTCTCAGAAAGCCTTGAGACAGAGCCCCACATCCAGCTCTCACGACACACACACAGAGTGAGATTTTGTTCTCATTCTTTTTTTTCACTCCCATTTCCCCCCTGAAGTTTGGCTTTGAACTCCACAGCCAAAGAAAACCTTTCCCTCTCTTTTTCTCAAAACTCAGCATATCACAACTGGAGAGTGTTTCTTAAACACACACAACAGAGGCCAAATCCCAGCAAAATCCCTCCTCCCACAACACTTCACTAAAATGAGTGATTTTCTTTCTCATACTCAACACACTCAATACTTTACAATTTCCCTCTGCTTGAAATACGTACATGTTCATTTTAAGTGTGTTAAAGAATAAAAACAAATTCTAAAACACACCATTCTGCCGTCTCAGACAGAAGACAACTGTATCATGTAATCTGACTCGACACCATGAAGAAAAGGATGTTGGGGGTTGAGTTATTGGCAAGACCATTATAGCAGTGGAAACTGTTTGCAGAGCATTGTTTCATTGCTGAGTTATACATGTACCATTCTCCTGCCGCAAAAGCTATTTTCTACAAGCTTTACGATTTAAGAGCGTTTACCCAATGTTGTTTAAACGTATCCTTATAGTCATGTGGCTAAGAGCAAACGTTTGCTCTGCACTGCTCTGTCCTGCATCTGCCGGTCACATGGGCGGATCTTTAAATGTTAAATAAAGGTTTTGCAAACATTCTGAGGGTCACATGGCAACAAAGTGTTTGTCGGGAGTTAATAGAGGGTTGTTCAAGCATTGTTCGCAGTTTGTATAAAGGGGGAAGAGGTAATCCAAGAATAGAAAGGAGGTCACAGTATATGGCCAATTCTTATATATTAGGTTCAGACGGACAGACAGACAGACAGGTATACAGTAAGATATTTAGTTAGACAGATAGATAGTAAAGCTGGGCTCTGGGTTTGGAAATCTTAACCGATTATGAAATCTGGTAGCATCATGCACATATGGAGAATCTTCACAGATTTTCTTCTTTGAAATCTCAAACCTGCACACTACATGATTTGAAATCTGTGGCACATCACACACTACAAGGTATTCTTAAGATTATCAAGCAACTTGCTGTAGTATCAATACTTCTTTGTAGCGAGAAAAAACAAAAGAAGATTAGAAGAACATTATAAAAGGCAGTCGTGTTGTTGCCACATTTCGACCAGCCATTCCCTTCACCTCAGTTGTCCACCGGTCCCGTACAATAGCTTGCTTCACAGTCACCATTTCAAAAGTTCCGTCATTTTGTAGACTTGCCTCTCATTGGCTATTGTGGAATTACTGGCGAAATCATTCCGATTTGGGGACAGATTTACTTAGCATGAGCACGCAATTCCAAAAAAACGCAGATGGGAGAGAAACGTTTTTTGTGTGATCTACTGATGACACTTCTACTAAAGAACACAGAGGCAGGATAATTTCCATAATGACCAGTGCAATCTACCTGTTAGCATCTGGTTTAAGGCATGTTTTTTTGGGGGTGTTAAATAATGGTGCAAACACCTGTAATTTGCCGAGCACAAAACTTAGTAAATCACCTTGCATGAATCATTTAAATACTCTCCTCCCATAAATTTTGCATCTGAAAGGGAAACTCCTACAAATGCATATGCAATAAGGTCAGCCACAAAAATAACTCTTTCCAAGCCTTTTCAGCGCAAATTTTTCACTGCGTGTCTTTAGTAAATCCTGACAGTAGTTTTATTAACGCCAAAAGAGGGTTTGCACTGACGCAAGCTGTTTGTAAATCTGGCCCTTAAGACCCTAAATATCAAACATGTTTAAAATTGTCGGGTCGGCCCCGATGTGTCCACGAGCAGATCGGGAGGTTTAAGATTTAACCTGTAAATTCTATCACTTTACCAGATAATCTGGACCGAACATCAGAATCGGGCATAAAACTGCCTGAAACTCCTGTAGTTTGAGACCGGCTTAAATTAGACAGACAACCAGTGATGCAAAAATCGATCGTTTTTTTATCTTGTATAGTGTGTTATAGCTGACGACAACCATCTGCAATGCTTCATGACGTCACGACAGAAAGACTAGCATGTTTAATTTTTTTCCGGTCTTCCACAATGTTCAATGTTTAATCTAAACCCAGGCCCGGTTCTACGAGCACAGCAGAAATATTTTTTACTTTATATAAAATATATATTTTACAAAAATGTTTTAATCTAAAATTACTATAAAATCAAATGTAAATGTCTATCCAAGTTGTGTTCCAAATTTGAAGTTATCACAAAAATTGAAGTTCCCATGAGATTTTGTTTAGGCGCTATACCAAAAATAGCCACCGGGTGTCATTGAAATTCCATAGATTGTTTTTTTGATGCATTTTTCCTGTAAATTTCTGTCCAAATGTCACTTCCATCACAAAACAGTCACCAAATATGGAACCTTGAGACTCAGACCTTTCCGACGATATGTGCTTTGTCAAAATTAGAAAAGATTTTGATTATAAAGTAGTTCAAATAAACGTTGTAATGTGAAACATGACACCGCCCACTAGGGGGAGGAGCCCGCTAGAAGAATTTAAAGTACCATTTCCATGGTAAGGCAACGTCCAATTTCAAAACGGTTTACACAGGATGAATTTTGAGTTCGTAAGCTTTCGAATGATACCTAATTTATGATAATTACTACAATATATAATACGAAAAAAGGCGATCAAAAAAAGAGTGCCAGGTGTCCGGCCATCGGGACGGTGACAGTTAAGAGGTTAAGTTAGTCAGAATCTCACCGCTCAAAACGGCAGAGTTTTTATTCAGTGCTGAATTAATGCCGGCTCGTGAAACCTCTCATTAAAAGACAAAGTCAAGACACGATGCAAGTAAGAGATTTATTTATTGTTGACATTTTTATAACGGAACTTTGTGAAATCGCGATGAATTGACAAAGCAACAGCATTTTAGTGATCGTATAGCAATCTTGGCTCGCTTTCGAGGCTACAGTCTAAAAATTCATTGAATAAAATTGGTACTAAGAGGACTGACGGCCAATTGCATTCTGCAGTGTCGAAAGTTACATCTAAACATAAATGCCACTCTGCACGAGACAGAAATATCCTCCTGACCCAGAATAGCGGTTTTGCCTCGGTAGAGGACATTATTTAGCGAAATTCTCTGACAACATACACAGTTTTAAGTCTGGATATTCTTATGAAATATGAGACATTTTTATGAAAATGTTATTCCACGTCTTTTTACATGACACATTGTCCCAAAACACATTAATATGCAAATTAGATACAATGTATAGATGCATTGCATAGAATGGGAATGGCATTTATGGCCATGTTTGCACACACATTGCATAAAGTAAAATTGTATATCAAATTATTTGGTTATCTTTCATAACATTAAGAATCATCTTTATACATAGTTTGGATTTTAAAAAAAGCTTGAAGCATAAAAACTGATTGGTGAATGAAAATTTTTTCAAATCTTCTAATTTTCTCAATAAATAGTTCTGGTGTCCTCTACAGAGCAGAGGATATATATAACAATATAATATATATTTTATTTTAAATATCCATTTGTTTTTTTATGTTCCAAACAATGTAATGACCTAAAAAACGCATTAAAGCAATGTAAAGGCAGATTCATAGATTAATAGACAAACATTTGTAGCAAAATATTTTTGAAATTCCAATTATTGGTACAAGTGATGACTTGTAAATAAATAATCACTCGGTCTCACAGTACACTGCTATGGTGGAGCCATTGCATAGCCTGCACTTTACTAGAGCACCCTCAGTAATTTCAGAAGCACCCTCAGTGATTTGATTCTGGAACCGGGCCTGATCTATCCGTCACATCTGTGACATTGACCAGTAGGAGCACAGAAGCTCTTTCATACACAGCTTTCAAACATACTGAAACAAAAGAGAGACGATAGTATTGATGCAATTGAGGAAAGATTCGTGGAGCTATGGGCAGTACTCCTGCCTTTATGAGGTTTCCTCGAAGAACTACCACGACAAAGTGAAAAGTGAACAATGCTGGTGAATGATAGCAGAGGCACTTCAGCAACACGGTTCAGTAACACATTTATTTTTACTATTGGCTAAAAATAAAAATCGACCAGTCAGCAGATAATTATGCCTTCTCGATGACATCACACACGTTGTTTAAGGCGGCAAGCGATAATTTGTTGTTTTTTGTCCATGACATGACAAGAATTTAGGAGTAAAAAAAAAACCCCAGATAATTTGACACAGTGAAAAAATAAAATATTAAATACAAAAATATTGTGTAGTCTGAACATTAGACAGACAACCAGTCAGACAGACAGGGGTGATTGGGTTGATAGTTATTTCAAGTGTTGTGTATCTCAGCATTTCTGTGAGTGGGGAGTGCAATGCAACGCAGTGTCATAATCAAATTCATCTGCATCTAAAAACTGCCCTGGGTTTGACCATGATTGTGTGTATGTGTGTGTAATGGATACAACACTAGAAAAGTAAACTAAGCGCTGGTTATGCTCATTGCTCACAAGCACACAGATGCATATATGCATACATGAACACATATGGGTGAGAGACACCAATTAAATTGACTAGCCACAGCACACTAACACACTGTAGCAAGACTGACCTCCACAGTGGAAGATCAAAGTTTCAAAATCTAAAAAAAAAATAGCATTCATTGTCTTCGGTCATAAATGACCATAGGAAATGAATTGGAAATCGGCAAAAACACAAAAATTCTCAAAAAAAATATATATATATATATAAAATATGTCCAGCATTTCCAACCAACTGAAAAAGCATTTCCAACCAACTGAAACCATTCCCAAAGGAAATATTGTTCTAAGAATTGTACAATTCACCATGATAAAACCCTGTCTAAGCTAGAGTAAATAATAAATAAAAAAGTCAGAGAGACCTGAGGCTGCTAAGTAAAACAGCCCAAATGTGTTTATTTCTGAACAGACCTGTGTGCTGCGATCAGTTACCTCACTCTTAAGTCATTACCCATCTAGACAGCAAATTTAATTTTAACCCCACGCAGGCCTGACGCACATGCGTGTAGACTCAAACACATACGTTATTACCACCCGCAGATTACTGAACTCTACGTGACCCTGCCGTTCAATGACATCACAAACATACTGTAAAAAATTCACTTTTCACACACAGGCAAAAAAATATAACCTGCCCTGACATTCATACACACGCCTTTGTTTAGAGATCTCAGGGGATAAACTTTAGTGGCAGCTTTGGAAGTTTCAGGTTTCTTGGAGAGGAGAGGAGCCAGTAAGTGTGTGAAATATATAGCGAAAGAGCGAGACAGGCTTGTTGTGCAACCCGACGTGTTTGACAGTTTATCAGCAAGTGGAAACCGAATGAATAAAGAATAAAAACAGATGAAAAGGATACGTTTGCCACAAGATGCATTTTTTGTTGATCATTTGCATATCAAACAGTAGAGTGCAACCACCATCAACTGGAGAGGGGAATATTTATACCACATTTTTATAACCAAATACAAACACTACTCATGGAACATATACACCCATGAGAAATATACTCATATTTATACAACTACTGATGTAAGGGGATTCAAAAATCTGAGAACACGTGTTTTACATTAGTTTTAATGTAATACAATGATTATTACTACAAATTATATAATCAGCGTGACAATTTTTGAGATGCTGATGGGAGAAAAAATCCTAAGAATTTAATTTAAATAGAATTCTAGATTTATATACACTAACATTAGTTAGAAAGACAGGTATTTGGTTATTTAGTTAGATATAAAAGTTAGTTAGATAGACAGGTATGACGTTAGTTAGCTAGCTAATGTTTTTTTTACATTAGTTCCTAATTTAATACAACACTTATATTACAAATTATATTATTATCATCATGACAATCTATAAGAAATTGATTTAAAAAAAAATCTTAAGAACAGGTATATGGTTATTTAGCAGGCAGATAAAGTTAGTTAGACAGCCAGGTATAATATTAGATAGATTAAACATATTATGGTTTTAGACTTTTGAACTTCACTGCACATTATAATGCTGTATATAATATAACAGTATCGCAAATTATCTATTACTGCGTTTCAATCCACATTTGCATTTTCCACCCAATTTGGCATTTTTAAGCATATTTAACAAAAAAGCTACAAAGAATGCAATGCATGTTTTCAAATACTTAATTGTTTGGCATTCATGACCCAAATGGTCAAAACACATTATGGACGGACAAAGTAAATAAAGTGCATATATATGAGGCTGAAGGACAGTGTTCACATCACACCAGCAATCATCCTGAGTCGGTACATTGTTTCTCCTAAAATGTAATTTTCCAATTAACTGACAACAAAAGACCAGACATAAAGAGCACTCAAGAAGAATAAAGAATCAAGAGGGACAAGGGTAGTTTGAGGAGAAGATTATTTTCTCATGCTGATGTTTTTAGTAATGTTGGGTCATGTCATCTCTGGAGGGTTTGTGGTGCAGTCAGCTGACTGGGCAGTGTGTGTGTGTGTGTGTGTGTGTGTGTGTGTGTGTGTGTGTGTGTGTGTGTGTGTGTGTGTGTGTGTGTGTGTGTGTGTGTGTGTCCTAAGGCTCTGGCACACAAATCGAAGCAAACTGGTGTTGAGTGTACACTAGGGTGGAGACAGGATCCACACGCAGAGACGTATTCAACTCTGTGACGGTGTCTCATTTCACAGCACGAACATTTAGTGGGTCACCTGGGAGGAGAATTTTGGCAATGCTTCTGCTAAATGGGGCATTTGAGTTTGTTTGACTGTGTGAACTAAGAATACAAAGTTGTTCTCACAAACAGCGTGACTCAGGAGACAAAATACGTAGATAAACAAATATGTGGATTGTCTGTGGTGTAATGGGTCCAAAGAGTGTTTAAATGAACAAAATTAAAATTCAAAACTCAAATCAATTACATGAAACGAGACAGGGAACATTAGTCTATCTATATTATATCTATCTATATCTATCTATATCTATCTATATATCTATATATCTATATATCTATATATCTATATAGATATATATTTCATGGGTGAGACGCTGCTAAAGATGTGAGACACGAGTGCAACAGCCAAACACGTCCGCTAAACATAAAAACTATAGGAAAAATAGCTCGACGGAATGCAAAAACCTGTAAAGAACTACTAATGTATGTTTGATATCTCATGTTTGCATGATGGGTGACAGGCTGAATGGTGCTGTTATTTTAAGTTTATATAAAGCATTTGCTGTTAATAATAGCCAAAAAGTAATAAGAATAAATAACACCAGTAATAGGCTAAGAGATATTTAGCATTTTTCTTATTTTATATTATTTCTGAGTATATAGGATATGTTTAATATACGTTTGCACAATATTTGCCTTCCTATATCATGCATAATTTCTGCAAAGTCATTTGTTTTACATTTATGCACTTTCTGTAAAAGCTGCTTTGAAACAATGTGAAAAGCGCTATACAAATAAATTTGAATTTACACCATGAAGATCACTTCAGGTGTGGTGCACTTGGAATAGAACTGTTTTTAACCAGATGCTTAGTAAAGAAAATGTTACCTGAATCATATTGTAGTTAAGTTAAGTTGACAAGCTAGACATTAAAAAAAAAAAATGAATCGGTCAATCGTTCTGGGGATTTTTTGCCATATTGCCCAGCCCTAATACTGTGTACTTATATAAACATACATCTGCCTAATGAAATAAAAGGATGGATTAAAATGTAACTTCTCATGGCCTGACAATGCCACATTCATGAACCGTCAACTGCACAAACGTTTCTGTGCCAGTTACTTTGTGCTGACTCACTAGGATTTTAGGCAGCACACCCAGAAAAGCTCATTTGCGACATATACTATTGTTAAAAATGCTACATAAATACTTGTGAATTGAACTGCGTGATCTTTGCCACTTACAGTCTTACCTCAAACACAGAAGCGTGACTGACAATGCCTCAAATACTAAACGACTGTATGTGTATCAAGAAAAGAAGAATATAGAAACTACAACACACCCATGTGAAAAGTCACATGGTGAATTCGTAACAAGCTTCTTAGTAATCCTTCTCATCTTGGGTGAGATTTGGAAGGATGTGAAATGGAACAGCGCAAACAAGCCGAACGCAAGACAAATGTTTTACGCAAACATGCAAGGAAACCTAAAATACAACCGAAACAATCATCCAATTGTATATACAGTACACACAGTGCATGTTCAAGATAATTTATGGATTGTACATTATCTTACACTCTTTACACATACAATGAGAGAGCCATTCGAAGAGAAAGAAAGATGACAGAGAAAAGTGTTTTTTTCCAATCAGGCAAAACATGCGTGCAAAGTATCGTCAGCTGACTGCAACATCCCGAGGACAAGATAGACTAAAAAAAAAGTTGTCCCATGCTGCTTGAAGCCGTTGAGTTCAGTTATAAGTTAACAAATGTCAGCCTATCATCAAAGCAAAGCTAGTTTGAGGATGTCTAAGCTTGTCTGAACTGCAGTTTAAAGACTAAGTGAGGACACAGTAGACAAAGGTTTCTTTTAGAACTTAAATCTGGCCTTCCTCAGAAGCAAAAAGGCAAATAACAAAACTCAATGTCAAATCTAATAAAATATCTAATGTATGCTATTGTTACTTCAAAAAAAAAAAAAAAGTAAAAAAAGATACATGTGATGAATCAGACAATTTCTCAGGAAACGTCATTTTGTTAAAGGGGTTGCATGCGATTTCACTTTTTTAACTTTAGTTAGTGTGTAATGTTGCTGCTTGAGCATAAACAGTATCTCAAAGTTACAGCGCTGAAAGTTCAATGCAAACAGAGATATTGTCTTTTAAAGTTATGGCAGTTTATTACCTACAAAAACGGCTGGTTTGGACTACAACAAGCTTCTTCCCGGGTTGCTGACATCATAAACCCTTGCTATTAACATAAACACTGCCCCCGCGAACATGCAACAAAGTGGGCGAGGCCACGTCGCAGTCATTACGAAAGAGAGAGAGCTGTTGCAGAACTACAAACTACATTTGGCCATCTGACCAATCTAAGACCATTGCGTTTTTCGGAGGGATGGGCTTCATAGAAGCAGGAAGCAAACAAGCCGTTCAAAGGACAGTGGAGACAGCGGTGTGGAATAAAGGTTAAATATAAGAAAAATAAGGCATTTTAAAAAAGAAGAAGTATTAAGACATGTTATACTGCGCCCCATACACACAACCAAGCCTAGAAAAAAACCACGGAACCACCCCTTTAATATACTGTGACAAATTTGAGAAATGTGACTGGAGCTAAAAAAATACAGTTTGAGGAACAGAAGAAAAGTTTTTGCCATCTTCTAGTATTTAATCACGGTTACAACACAGGTTTATATAAAACAAATATTTTTGTTACTTGAAATAAAATAAACACTAACTTATAACAACTTATAAAAGAATAATAAAATATTAAATAAAAAAAGTTTTTTTTAACTTATTTTACTTCAGCTAGTTAATGTACTAAAATAAACTGAAATAAAAGAAGAAAACCTACACACTTTTTTAGAAAATAAAAACAAAATTGGAAAATATAAAAACAAATACTAAATCATATTTATAAAAACTATAATAGTATATACTGCAAATGGTATGTAAACCTCATAAATATGTCTCAAAGCCTGCCAATTTCTCTATCCTTATTTAAAGTCAATATTGATGATGTCGTTCATCTCTGATAATAAACAGGTGCTGGAAAAAGAGATAGTGTGACAGTACAGACGGGCCATATGACATAATCATTCTCAAATATGAACCCAAGCCAACAGCCTGAACATTCTGTTCTCTCTCGGCATGCACATGTATACCTACATGTAAATATAAGACCTGACGGCATGAAGTGCATCTGCATTGTTTTGATTTGTTGCTATGTGCATGTTCCAAAAACCCAGACGGACTGAAAACAAAGACGACTACTTCAGCAGACACATTAGGTGTCACTGTCACTCACACACTAACACACAGATACGCGTCTGTGTTGGTTTTGTGTATGTTGCGAGCACTCAATCACTTGTCAATTTATGGTATGACTTTTACGAGCATCTGCAGGGCCTTGTGTCGTTTCGCACTGTACACAAACTCACAGACACGCACCCCCTGCGGCTCCACGATCTGGCTCACCGCCATTAATCACTCGCTCGCAGAATCCAGCGGAGTTCACAGCAGGTTCAGTGTTTGAAACTCCAGTTACTACATCAGAGATGGATCACTCATCCACAGAATGCTCTATAAGTATTTGTATGTGCATGATGGGAAAGCTGACATGCATAAATAAAGAAAAAAAAAGCTAATAAGAAAATCTAGTGAATCCTAATTAATCCCACTGTGGCGGACCTGTGTGCTTGTGCAGTTTTAAACAAACACACACACACACACACACTCGGAAAAGTTACACACAAGCTTAAAGTCGACATGCATTCAGAACAGACCCCTATCTATTTTTTTAATGCATGTTTCTGGTCTTACTGTGGGCGTTTCATCAATGCACATCATTCTGGCAGATGCTTCTACCCAAAGTAACCTACAGGGCATTCAAAGTTGAGGCGTTCACAGCTTCACTTCGATCTGAAAACCCGAGATATGCCCTGAAACCAGATTAGGGACAGGTCCAAAACTTGATGAGTGCTTTGAACACTGGTCAGGTCTTGGGTCATTTTAAATAAATATGCTTTTACCAAATGGACCTGAGAAGATTTGAATTCTTTTAAAATTTTATTATTTAAAACAAACATATTAAAGAATTCTATGACAGTGTTATTATCCCTCTTCTCTGTCAGTCCGTGCTTTTATGTGTAAATGACCAAACCCTCCAGGATACTGGTGGGTGCAGCAGCGGCGTGCACTCCATATAAACCATGCTCTGCAATACGGAGGCATTCGAGAGAACAAGTGAGAGGATTTGCTTAGCAATATTAACATTAATAATTCCTTGTCATTTGAGGTGTAGAGCCATTTGTCTACTTAGAATTGCTATTCTACTATTGCAATGTACTGTTGCCAGACATTGATTGCTGAAAACCATCAAAATGCAGTTGATGCCAAACTATTCGACTAGAGCAAATGTATAAACATTTAAATAACTGTATATTTCATGTTTTTCCTCAAACAAAACAATTAGAGAAAATCCACAGAAAACATTCTCCCATATTTTTGACATGCACAAAGTAGCTAAAGGCTTAGCAACATAGCTAGTGTAAACGTTCTGAAGGATCATCTAATGAATGTATAAATAAGGAAGATGGGCATACTGCCGTGGTGTTTCTTATTTGTCATCTCTGATTTTGGTAATTGTTTGAAAAAGTCAAAAAAAAAAAAAAAAAAATTGCCACCGGTTCAGGTTTTTCTTTTTTAAGAATTTGGGTCACGTACATATATCTTAGGGCCTGAAAAGACCTCTGTCATGTTATGTCAGTGTTTTGGTTTTATTTTCAGGGACTTTTAGTTTGTTATCGGTATTTCCTGCGTTTTCTCCTCATTTCGTTTGGAGGTCACTGTAAATCATTGTTTGAACTGACACAATTGGTTTTTCGGTTACATTTGCTTTCTTTCTAAGTTTGTATTTTGATTCTTTTGTTTGTTTTAATAAATGTACGCTACAATTTGATTCACTACGCCTCTCACATCATCATCATCATCATCATCATCATCATCATAACAGGACAGAACACGATCACACAAAACGTATCTAGCAGCAATTCAAATCCTCCTCTGCCAGGTGATCGTTCCCTCGAGGACCATACTATGGACTTTTTAAATCTGGTCCATCTCGTCCCTTATGAGGTATTTTGTTTCTTTTGTTTGACTTAATAAATGTATGTTGCAATTTGATCCACTACGCCTTACATCATCATCATCATCATCATCATCATCATCACGTGACCTTTAATGCAAATTACATAAAATTTTTGTCTGTCCATGCGATCCATGGAAATCAACCCTACACCCTTGGCACTGCTAGTGCTATGCTCTACCAATTTAGCTAATAAAATGTATTAATTAATTCAATATTTAATTGTTTAAATTATTAAATAAATACTGTAATGTAATAAATACATTAAATTAATGGAATTGTATATACACATATTATAAAATACAGTTAATGAAATGACATGAATACACTAAAATAAATAAAACAAAAGAAAGCGTGTCTGTGTGTGTTTGTTTTTGTGATTTATGAGGACACAAATTTGAATAATGACACTTGTATTACGACGTATATGAAATACGAAAATACGAACTTGTAATACGAAATATGAGGACGTTTCAAACGTAAAAATTAAATGCAGAATGCTTCATGTGATGGGTGGATAGGGGTAGAATGTAGGGGGATAGAATGTACAGTTTGTACAGTGTGTGTGTGTGTGTGTGTGTGTGTGTGTGTGTGTGTGTGTGTGTGTGTGTGCATGCGTGTGTGTGAGAGACCATCTTTTGCCTTCAGAACTGCCTGAACAGATTCAACAAGGTGCTGGAAACATTCCTCTGAGATTTTGGTCCATATTGACCAAATATGATAGCATCACGCTGTTGCTGCAGATTTGTCGGCTGCACACCCATGATGCAGATCTCCTGTTCCTCCACATCCCAAAGGTGCTCTATTGGATTGAGATCTGGTGACTGTGGAGGTCATTTGAGTATAGTGAACTCATTGCCATGTTCAAGAAACCAGTTTGAGATGATTTCAGCTTTGTGTCATGGCACGTTATCCTGCTGGAAATAGCCATCAGAAGAAGGGTACACTGTGGTCATAAAGGGATGGACATGGTCAGCAACAATACTCAGGTGGGCTGCGGCATTTAAACAATGCTCATTTGGTACTGAGGGTCCCAAGGTGTGCCTAGAAAATATCCCGCACACCATTACACCACCACCAGCAGCCTGAACCATCGATACAAGGCAGGATGGATCCATGCTTTCATGTTGTTTAAGCCAATTTCTGACCCAACCATCTGAATGTCACAGCAGAAATTGAGACTCATCAGACCAGTGAATGTTGTGCATTCAGAGATGCTCTTCTGCAGACCTCGATTGTAACGAGTGGTTATTTGAGTGACTGTTGCTTTTCAAACCAGTCTGGCCATTCTCCTCTGACCTCTGGCATCAAATAAGGCATTTTCGCCCACTGAACTGCCGCTCACTGGATGTTTTCTCTTTTTCTGACAATTCTCTGTAAACCCTAGATATGGTTGTGCGTGAAATTCCCAGTAGATCAGCAGTTTCTGAAATACCCAGACCAGCCCTTCTGGCACCAACAACCATGCCACGTTCAAAGTCACTTAAAATCACATTTCTTCCCCATCCTGATGTTCAGTTTGAACTTGAGCAGATCGTCTTGTCTACATGCCTAAATAATACCCAAGATCTTATGTTCGAAAGCAGCCACACATGTCTACATGTTCCATTAATATGTTACCATCAGCCCAGAAGAGGAATCCTAGAATCCTCCAGAAGATGGGATTGAGAAAGAGACAATATATAAAAGGCATAAAAGGCAATATAGGCTACAGTTTTTATAGGCTAAAAATTATTTGGATGCTTTAGCCATATGGTCACTGTATTAAAAGGACCAAACAGCAAATCAAGGCACATCTTCAAACAGAAGACCCCAACCTAACTCTTCTTAGATTTTTTTTTTGGCGCCATTTCTTTAAACAACTGATCTAAACATGATCTGAAGATCTTCAAGTTCACACAGCCTATATCTACTGTTTTATCGTTTAAAATCTAAATTCATAAAAACTTTTTTACAAGTTCTTATTAAACTTCTTGCTTGAAAATTCCTCACAATTAAAATCCTGAAAATATTGGTTTGATATGTTGGTAACACAATGACACACAAGAGTGGCTTATGTGTATAAATACTTTTTGCGATTACAATAGACCCATAGTTTTCACCTGTCAAAAAACTCAAGATTCTATCTGCTATGTATGCATGTATTTGAGCAAGACTGAGTGTATGATTTCAGTTTCAGATGCAGGCAGAGTGTAATCGTGTCTAGTCTAAGGGCAGTGCCAGTATAAATACAAAGACGCTCAGATAAACACACATACAGAAAGACCTCTGTGGAGCATGCACAAGAAATTACAAAAGATTCCATCTTTGTGACGCATATTGACAGAGATCTCAAGCACCTGATTATAATCACACTAACGCACTGTCAGTATCACAAACAGCAGCAGCATTTATTCCATTCCCACGCTTAGCAAGAGACTACTAACTATATTGAGCAATGCATATTGTGCCCACGCCATGCCTGCCAATGCCTGGCCAGTTCTGCCTGATGCCCGCCGGTCACTAAGGGTCAGACAATCCTCATGAGATCATTAAGAAACCATATGTGTGCCTAACCCATCTGCTGCATTCTTCAGTAGTAATATCATTTCCAAAATACTGCCCAAAGAGTATTGCCAACCATCCGCAGTCATGCTTACTGGAAGTCTAACCTTCAAAAACTCTTAAAAACTATGGTGCTCCTAAAGGGACAGGGGCAAATGTTTTGCATCCCCAGAGAAACTTTGCGTTTGCTCGCAAAACTTTTGAGTTCTTTGCAAGCGAATGCAAAGTTTCTCTGGGGAACAATTTTGAAAATACAATTTTTTTAAATATTAAATATCTCTTATTTTTTCCCACCACCATGTCCCCCATGTCCCTTTTTTTACTCCGTGAAAAAACAACATAACATGAATTTAGTCAGAACTACTGGGAACAAAATTACCAAACTGCGGCTCATCTACTTTGGCCATGTGATGTGAACAGCTTCATTGGAAAATGCAATGATGCATGGCCAAGTTAGTGGAACAAGGATTAAATACGGCATACGGCATTAAAACAACACCAGGGTGAGTAAATGATGATGTAATCTTCATTTTAAGGTGAACCATCCCTTTAAGTAGAGAGGGGTTTGACTCATGATTAATAATCAGTATCTAACCTGACGAAAATAAATATTTATACAATGTCATCCACATTAACATTTAATCTGCAACAACGTTGTGAACTTTTATAAATATACAGTACGTTTTGTCATTACCTTTTAAATGTATCATTACGCAAATATGAGGAGAGTTGGACCCACAACTGGCAGATTAACATGCTACTACTTCCCTCTCAATATGTTAAGAAATTAAAGTAAATTGAATTTGGGGGATTTTAACTGTGACAAAATGACTGACAGGACACAGGTAAAAGCAACAGAGCTGTCTGTCCCAAAAATCTTCTGCTACACACTCAAATTCATGTACTAATTCTTTGCTAAAACAGTGTGTTTAGAGCATAGTATAAATAGATGACGGAAAAAACGTTGCAACTTGTCACATTAATGTAGAATTCATCTGATGTACATTGGCGGTTTCACTTGGAATACTTCTCATCCAATCAGGATTTAGAGTCTGGACTCTGTTTATAATATTAGATTTACTGTTTTTACTCACTCAAGTGTTAAATAATGTGAACTGGTTTGCGCACTGATGCCAAGCTTGTTCGTTTGTTATGAATGGTCTTATCTTTTGGTCGGTGTCCATGAAGTTCCAAATAAAAGAGATAAATCACATAATATTCACTGGATTATCGAAAAAAATTGGCAGTATCACATATACAAAAACGAAACAATTATTAGTATTTATTTTTTTGAGAATTTTTTTTTTTTACCATATTACTACAAATGTATTAATCATTCTGAGAAGGAATTAAAAACAATTATAATAACAACCATCTGCCAGTTATTTGTATTATGTATACACCCATAAACCCTCCCATTCAAAAGTTTGGAGTCAGTATCAGTAAAATACTTTTTTTATCAGACTAAACTGATCAAAAGTGACAGTATGAGCGTTTATAATGTTACAAAAGCCCTAAAAATACTGTTCTTTTGAACTTTCTATTCAGCAAACAATCTTGAAAAAAAAAAAAAATTCCACAAAGAAAATGACAACACTGATTAACAATAATAAATTATTCTTATACCAAAACAAGCATATCAGAATAATTTCTTAAGGATATTGTGACACTGAAGACTGGAGTAATGGATGCTGAAAACTCAGCCAACACAGGAATAAAATACATTTAAAAATATATAGAAAGTTATGAATTGTAATATTTCACAATATTACAAGTTAATATTTAAAAAATGGTAGTATATATCGATATGGTATATTCAACAATAATTCAATAAATAAACAACAAAAACAAAAACAAGAATACTCAACAACTGACATCTTGTTCACTTCTTGGAATCATTTAACTGTGGGACCAAAATCAACTTGAATGCTCAGGATACCCCACACATCTTGACAACAGAACTAATACCTCAGCATACCACCTTTGGTTCAACCTCAAAGCTACAGTCACGTCCTGTTTTCAGATTTATTTAGGTTGTTCTTGACTCACTCAAGGGCAAAAGGAGAGGAAGACCATGTTTGCAAACAATTCCAAGACATTCAAAACAATCTACTGACCCCTAGTCTAGATGAAGAATCTCTTCCAGCTGTATGTTCAAAAGAACTAAACTTTGCCAGGCCTTTGTGCCAAGGTCTTGTACTGTATTTAGCATATCGGAAATGACTCAACGATCAAATCAAAGAGAAGCATACTTTGTATCTTGATTACCACTCACCATATTGGGTGATAATATACAAATGCATTTTAATTTAGTTTTCTTCAGTTTTGACGTGTATTGATGGAAACGATTCACAAATAGCAACATTCAGCTTCATTTGCCATAGAGAAGAAAGAACGAAAGAAAGAAAGAACTAATGAAAGAATTAACAAACAAAAGAAAGCAAGAATGAACAAATTCAAAGAAAGAAAGAACAAACGAACGAACGAACGAACGAAAAAAAGAACAGGGGAAAAAAGAAAAAGTACAAACTTAACAATGAAAGAACAAAAGAAAGAACAAACAAATCAAAGAAAGAACGAATGAATGAATGAAAAATCAAACAAATCATAGAAACAAAATCACAGAATTAATAAACGAAAGGAAGAAAGAAAGGACAAAAAAAAGAAAAAGAAAAAGTATAAATGAGATGGTGGTCCAGTGGGTTAAACCATGGAACTGATATGCAGAAGGTTGCTGGTTCGTTCCCAGCGATCACCACCAGTGTGTCCTTGAGCAAGGCACTTTACTCCATGTTGCTCCAGGGGGATTGTCCCTGTAATAAAGGCACTGTAAGTCGCTTTGGATAAAAGCGTCTGCCAAATGCATACATGTAAATGTAAATAAATGTAACGAAAGAACGAGCAAATCAAAAAGAGTAAACGAATCAAAGAATGAATGAAAGAACAAACAAACGTAAGAACTAACTAATAAAAAAGCAAAGAAAGAACAAATGAGCAAAAACAAAAGAAAGAACGAAAGAAAAAGATAGAAATACAAATAAATCAAATAAAGAACGAACTAATGAAAGAACAAATAAATCAAAGAAAAGACAGACAAGAAACAAAAGAAGGAAACAAAAGAAGGAACAAACGAAAAACAATGACAGAACGAACAAAAGAAGGCAAGACAAAACGAATGAAAGAAAGTGCAAAAAAGGAAGACCGAACAAAAGAGAGAAATGTAGTAGCCCATAACAGCTGATGGGGCCGTAGGTGATTGGACTCTAAAGACAGAATAGTGAGAAAGTGGACAAAGGACTGATGGATGGACTGTCCTCAGGGTGTTGACAACAACAAAATGATCATATTCACATGAAAGACAGAAATAGAGTCAGGCAGCACATACAGGACATCACAAGATGTCACCCCACCCGAGGTGAGGTCACTCCGAGTGAAGACAGGGCCATCCCACAATGACACTTCAGGGAGAGGACGTACAAAACATCATCTCTATAATGTGCTTGTGCATGCCAATGTATATAAATAAAATGACTTTTTTCCCTTTACCTTTTAAAAGGGGAGCTTAATGCAGGGCATTGTGGGAAAGGACAGACAGGATAGGAAGGAGGAAGGAAGGGCTTTGACTGCTGGCACAGTTCTGGACAAATATACACATCCACGCACACTCGCAAGTGGAAACGCAAGCGGCGTGTGAAAGGAAAGCAACTCTCATCTCCAAGAAAAAAGCCTCCGCTCAGAGGATGCTAAGGAAATATATAATGGGAGTTGAAGGCCAAAAAGGAGACGTTTCCGTACAGGATCTCACACTTGTGACAATGCTTGACAAATGAGATATATTATCTTATCTTGTAGGGCACTTGTTACACAACAATAGTGCGCACTTGGAAAGTACAAGCTTTACGAACAATCCCTCTGACTGACCCGGTGACGTCCAAAGATTGTACAGGAGATTATGGGCCAGATTTACTAACATCTTGATCCAGAACAAAAACTACTATAAGGATTTACTAAAGACACAAAATAGCACTGACAAGGCAGAGTTATTTTTGCGACTGACCTTATTGCATGTGTATTTGTAGGAGTTTCCCTTTCAGACGCAAAATTTATGGGAGGAGAGTATTTAAAGTGTTAGTTCACCCAAAAATGAAATTTCTGTCATTAATTACTTACCCTCATGTCGTTCGACACCCGTAAGACCTCCGTTCATCTTCGGAACACAAATGAAGATATTTTAGTTGAAATCCAATGGCTCAGAAAGGCCTCCATTGGCACAATGCACTTTACACTCTCAAGACCCATAAAAGGTACTAAAGACGTCGTTACAAAGTCCATCTCACTACAGTGGTTCTACAATAACTTTATAAAGCGACGAGAATAGTTTTTGTGCGCAAAAAAAACCTAAATAACGACTTATATAGTGATGACGATTTCAAAACACAGCATCATGAAGCTTCGAAGCGTTACGAATCAGTGAGTCGATTCAGCGGTTTGGATCGCCAAAGTCATGTGATTTCAGCAGTTTGACACACGATTCGACTCGCTGATTCATAACGCTTCGAAGCTTCATGATGCTGTTTTGAAATCGGTCATCACTATATAAGTCGTTATTTAGGTTTTTAGGGTTTTTTTAGTGAGATGGACTTCGTAACAACGTTTTTAGTACCTTTTATGGGTCTTGAGAGTGTAAAGTGCATTGTGCCAATGGAGGCCTTTCTGAGTCATTGGATTTCAACTAAAATATCTTCATTTGTGTTCCGAAGATGAACGGAGGTCTTACGGGTGTCGAACGACATGAGAGTAAGTAATTAATGACAGAAATTTCATTTTTGGGTGAACTAACCCTTTAAATACTCTCCTCCCATAAATTTTGCGTCTGAAAGGGAAACTCCTACAAATACACATGCAATAAGGTCAGTCGCAAAAATAACTCTGCCTTGTCAGTGCTATTTTGTGTCTTTAGTAAATCCTTATAGTAGTTTTTGTTCTGGATCAAGATGTTATTCTTATATTCTCTTGTTATTCCATTATTTAAACACTAATTTGCCCTGCTCTTGGTGGATTGTGTTGGTCATTATGGAAATGATCCGACTGCGTCTGAGTTCTTTAAATTGAGTGTCATCAGTAGATCATGCGCTGAACTTTCCACTCCCATCTGCGCTTTTTTGGAATTATGCTCTCATGCCAATTTGCCCCGTTTAGTAAATCTGGCCCTAAAGAGGAAGCGTTCTGTGCGCCTGCAACCTGATAAGCTTTGAGTCATTAATTCTGTAATAAAATTGTCTACATAGGCTGTTACCTTCTAAGGCAGCATCCTAGTTGAATTTGTAACCTCATTAGTGGCTGATTTAAAAATAGTGTTCCTCAATTAGCACACACTAAGGCCTAAAGCAAACAATTCTAGCTACATAAGACTTTTAGATGGTTGCACTACAAAACATTTTCGCAAGGCCGCAATCAAGTCTTGAACATTGAGGAACGGGACGGAAAAATGTTGCTTTTCTCGGGAGATGGACAGATATGATCCTTTTATTTTATTTCTCATTTTCCTGTTTAACACTGAAGCTGCATTGTAAAAAGCGCTATATAAATAAAATGTAAATTAAATGTAAAGAAATTCAAGAAATAAGTGCCTGTTGTAAAGTATTTGCAAAGAATCATTTTATTTCAAAATAAGCACATTCGCTCATAATCGTATGTCTAAAATGGCTAGTTTATTATCTCTCACATGAAATTATATAGGGATGCACGATATATCGGTCGCAATATCGGTATTGGACGATATATGTTCCTTTTTAATGTTATCGTTATCTTCCTGATAAGAAAATCTGGCCGATATACAGTATTAAAGCCGATAAATAATGCATTTCCTTCAGCTGAAACACTTCAGATGCGCACTGTTCGCCATGATGGTTTTGAATTGCTTGAAATATAATTGGAATCATTTTAAAAAATACAGTTAAGTGCAACATGTGCAGCGCAAGTCTGTCATATAGGCTACATAAAATTATAATGAGAACACAATTGTGTGCTTGGGACATGGCTTTTAATGGTAAGACTTTTGGCTCAGGCTCTCAAATTATATAAAAATTTGGATTTAGATTTATCGGCTTACATCGGTATCGGCCAAAATGTTCATATCGGTGAACATTACTCGAATTACGTAAATGATACAGGCTATTTTCAATTCAAAACACTGAAATGTTTGGCGGCCATATCCAATTATTGTGGGATTGTCCCCCTTGATGTCTATGGGGGTTTCGGTCCTGCACCTTTCAGACCACAATTCATAACGTTACATACATTACTGCATTCACAATGTTGTCTTGCTGGGGTGCTGCAACAGATATTTGCATAACATTTGTCTATGGTCAGGTTTCAGAATGGCAGAGCAACAGTTTGTAGAGCATCTTGCTGAGCAAGTTAGTTAAACTAAACACTTAGCCACTTGGCTAACAGCCAAGAATACTTTGTTTTTTAGAAACATACATTTTCATTAGCATAGTACTCGCATAATGTACAAAAGCGCTCAATTTTTCTAATCGCAAATATGCCTTGAATTTTTTTGCACTAATTAGTCAGTCCACAGAGTGGCAACACTGACCCGGGCTGTTGTTTCACAGACAAAAAAGAAATGGAAGAGATGGAACAACAACGCCCACATTTACGAACACTTGCGTGAGGGAGATACCTGCAATTCTAGTTTAAACTAGCACAAAGATGAAACTTTCAATTTGTGGTTTGAGCACCTGTGTTCGCACACACTATCAAATGAAGTATTACTGTGAAAGGCTATGCCTTTGGATGTACATGTACACTAAATGTTCAGATATACTACTCAGTTCAGAATAAGATATACTTTTGGCTTAAGCGTTCACATCAAAACTGAAGTATACTTTGAGCTTAAAGGGTTAGTTCACCCAAAAATGAAAATTCTGTCATTAATTACTCACCCTCATGTCGTTGGACACCCGTAAGACCTCCGTTCATATTCGGAACACAAATGAAGATATTTTAGTTGAAAGCTGATGGCTGAGAAAGGCTTCACACAGGCCTCCATTGGCATTCAGTACATTGACACTTCCAAGATCCATGAAAGGCACTTAAAACGTCGTTACAAAGTCTATCTCACCACAGTGGCTCTACAATAATCATACAATGCGACGACAATAGTTTTTGTGCGCAAAAAAAAATCAAAATAACACCTTTATCCAACTTGTTCTCGACTTCCGTGTGTGCCTCCACGACGCATGCGCGAGAATATGACGTAGCGCCGGTGTTCGGGAATCGATGAAATACACACTTAAGCCCCATTTTGAGCACTACGCCGAGACCTAAAGCACGATCAATGTAGAATCCAACAGCTTAGACACGCGCGTCTTCCTCTGCTCGTAAACAAATCGCTTCTGGGTCATATGTCCGAACGCCGGATCTGCGTCATATTCTCGCGCATGCGTCGTGGAGGCATACACGGAAGTCGAGAACAAGTTGGATAAAGGTGTTATTTTGATTTTTTTTTGCGCACAAAAACTATTGTCGTCGCATTGTATGATTATTGTAGAGCCACTGTGGTGAGATAGACTTTGTAACGACGTTTTAAGTGCCTTTCATGGATCTTGGAAGTGTCAATGTACTGAATGCCAATGGAGGCCTGTGTGAAGCCTTTCTCAGCCATCAGCTTTCAACTAAAATATCTTCATTTGTGTTCCGAATATGAACGGAGGTCTTACGGGTGTCCAACGACATGAGGGTGAGTAATTAATGACAGAATTTTCATTTTTGGGTGAACTAACCCTTTAAAGGGCTAATTCACCACTAGCAAAATGGGCTTTCAATAAAACTACACAGTAGAAAGGCGAAAAAAATGAATCTGTGCTACCTGACTAGATAAAAGAGCGAAAAAAAGGCTGTCTTCCTTTGTCTGCCAAATATGTAGGAAAACTCAAACACCCATAATGCACTGGGCATGTTGCCATCCAAGGCCGCTCCCAGTCTGCTGTGGATACGCTTGACCAGAGTCAAATACCACCTAGCTTTAGTCAGAAATACTTCTTAGCCAACTTTTAGTCACAATGGTGTCGTCTTGTATTGTTCCCGGGTGCAAGAATGTTTAGCGTTGAGTGAGTTACTCTCGGTGTCCAGTGAAGGATCCAGTGCGTTGTGTTAGGCAGTGGCTAAAGGCTGCAAAGAATCTTAAAGGGTTAGTTCACCCAAAAATTTCAATTGTATTATTAATCACTCACGCTCATGTCGTTCCAAAGACATAAGACCTCCGTCTTCGACATTGTTAAAATAGTCCATGTGACTACAGTGGTTCAACCTTAAATGTTATGAAGCAACGAGAATACTTTGTGCGCAAAAACTCCCCAAAATAATGACTTTATTCAACAATTTTTTCTCTTCCACGTCATTCTCTAATGATGTTCACGTTGTAAACACAGTGCAGCACTTCCAGGTCCTACGTCAGAACGAAGCGATTCACTGTGTTTACTACATCAACAGCGTAGGAGACACAAAAGTATTCTCGCTGCTTCATAACATTAAGTTTGAACCACTGTAGTCACATGGACTATTTTAACAATGTCTTCACTACCTTTCTGGGCCTTGAAAGTTACAATGACATTGGCGCCTATGGGTGGTTCAGAAACCTCTCAGATTTTATCAAAACATTTCTTAATTTGTGTTCCGAAGATGAACGAAGGTCTTACAGGTTTGGAACGACATTAGGGCAAGTAATTAATGACAATTTTAATTTGTGGTTGAACTAACCTTTTAAATATGGAACATGAAAATCTGAAAACATGTTTGTAGTCAACATTTCAAACAGGATGACAACAAACAGCATTTTAGGCCAAATGCAGGGTAAAAACTAAAAAGAACTGCCGTTCTATCAGTTCCTCCCAACCCCCCCAAAGCAAAACGCGGTCACGTACAGGTAAGAAATTTGTTGTCAGTGTTCCATTTTTACCATAATGCTGTTTAAAGAGTAGGCAACGCATGAAACAATTTCCAGTGCTAAACCTACTTACAATAACAAATTTGTTAATATAACCGTCTGTCGATCCGACTCTCTATCGGCAGGGATACAAAAATGCAGAAGTATAATCTGTAGTATTCATGTAAACCCTGGACAAAATTAAAAAGTAAAACACATCATCCGGCAGACTTTTGCTAACAAATAAACATGAATTTCTTAGTCCAGGTAACACAGAGAATAAATAAACATTGTTTATTTGACTTCTGATTTGTAATGTTGCCAGAATCATAACCATACACTGTTTGCTCGTTGGCCAGAGGAGAACTGGCACCCCGACTGAGCCTGGTTTCTCCCAAGTTTTTTTTCTCCAATATGTCACCTGATGGAGTTTGGATTCCTTGCCACCGTCGACTCTGTCGCCTTTGGCTTGTTCAGTTGGGGAAACTAAATACTCAACTATATTACTGATCCGCCCGCTTTGACACTATATGATAATTGTAATGAGCTGGATGACATCACCGCTTTCTCCAGAGTGGCTGTACAGCCGAATCAAATTCAGTTGCATTATTTTCCGTTTTTAACACTGTGAAGCTGCTTTGAGACAATCGGCATTGTAAAAAGCACTATATAAATAAAGGTGACTTGACTATTTACATATACTACTGACATAACAATTAAAAGAATCGGTTAAGATACGCTTTAAGTGTTTGCGTAACTCATGTAGAGACTGACATTAGCAGCTCTAAGTGGAAAAAATACAGAGAGCACACAGAAATACTGTAAAATAATGAGACATGAAATGGAAGTTGTAATAGTCTTTTCTTCACTACTGTGATATATAGCCGAGTAAAATGGCTTTTCAAACAAGAAGAAAAAAAAATGTAGGACAGGATTGGTTTTCCCTAATCTTCATGACTTTGCTACCAATTATAAGAGTACAGTCTTTGCGTATACACCTCTGATGCCTAAAATACTGCATACATAGAGAAATGCCACATTGGTTTCAAAATCTAGTGAGCTGCCTAAGGTAGGGCAGAACTAGTTTTCCAGGAAATACAACAAAACCAGCCGAGACCTAATTAACCTCCAATCATGCAAGTTTCTCTTAAACTCACTGTACCCCCATCAGGTTTTGTATGAACATAAGTGAGAACATACGAGGACGCCAGATGCACTGTAACCAGGAAGTGAGGTTCAAGTCTCATACCAGCAATAAATCACTCATGGAACATCTCGTGCGTATCTGATAGATAATAGCTACAGGGTTCGGAGCCGCAGTGTCGGTTTTCAACTCTTACATGTGATTCCGATGGCTGTGGCAGAGATCCAGGACTCAGCACAGGAGATCCCGAGGGGCTGCAGAGCTCAGGGAAAGGGTTGGGAATAGCTGGCAAAGACGCCGGACGAACTTGCAACTCTTCTTCTTGAAGTCGCCTACAAGGGGTGACACAGAAAGAACATTTTTGTGTTTTTGTACTGAACTCATCCTTAAAACTATTAAAAAATGCATACCGTTCCTGGGGCTAAAATACCCAGTACTAAAACATCTAACCGAACCACCTTGTTAGTTTCATCTCGTCTCATTAAGGGGTCTCATTGCTTCAATAACTATGCCTTATTCCCGATATCATCTGCATTTTAATCAATATGAAAGCAAGCAGGGAATTAAAGCCCTAAAGTTCCCTGAAAACTTCAGCGCTGTAAAGTGATAGGCTAATGAAAAATAAATCAGAAGAATCCACATGAAATTCTCACCGCTGCATTACGGATTCTACTACAGAATATATGAATGAAACCGAGAGATTTAAAACCCACTTAGTTAACCGAGAATCAGTTCATGAACTCTCATAGTGTGCGGCAGAGTTCAGCAGACAGACACATAGACTGCAGATTTTTAACTCCTCTTCGGCTCTTTGATCTACATCAATAAGACCGGGAATAATACATGACTGCCTCAGCACAGTTGGAACGACCATAATAACTGAGGGAATAACTGAGGGAATTTTTTAAATCCGAACCGTAGCAGGGGGTGGGCCGTTCAGGGTTCATGGCCGAGTCAGAACGAAAGAAGACCGTGTGTCTGTGTGAGTGTGTAGAGACTGAAACCTCTGAGTGAACCCATCTCGATGTGTGTATGTGTGTGAAACTACACCCTGCTGTCATGGAGATCAGAGAAGAGCGGATGAAAGACAGCGAACGACACAGAAGCCCTGCAGAAAAGTGAGGTGTAAAAGAGCTGATTAGAATAAGCACTCTGAGAGGATTTCGAAAAGAGAAAAGATTATGACTATGAGAAGATGACTTACTGCTTTTTTTTTAGATCCAAAACGACAAAGTGCTAATTAACCCAATGATTAATTATATACAGTATATATATATATTGACATGGTATAGACATGGTCTGTCTTAATACTTGATTCTGATTGGCTGGAAGGGGTGAAATAAAATCGTTTAAATGCACAGGTAGTTCCAAGTCAGTTGAATCACCCTTCTATATTAATGCTATAATATTTTTATCGAAGTGCACACACACATAGGCTACGTCACTCGCATTCTGAGCGGAGATCGTGCTGCACACACACACAAACATTCAGGAGCACAGAAACTTGCTATCAACGCCAACCCACAACTTTTAGTCATAAAATAGCTAAGCTACTGGATCACTACATTATATTTCTCGGCAACATTGGGGATTTTTTTGTTACTATTTTGAAGTAATAAAAATCTTCATTGTTAAGAGGGACACTGAACAGACGCAGGTGCGAATCGATCTCTCTCTCCCTCTCTCTTGATAATTAGTTCAAATAAATGTAATCTTAGGCACTACCTTATCTCTGTTTCTGATTCAAAGAGTGCAGAATGCTAGATCCACTTCGCATCGGGTGGTTCTTTACCTCCACGTTGTGTATTAAAATCCTTTAATGCACAGCTAGCCACACACACACACGTAGTGTTTTCATCTTTTATGGGGACTTTCCATAGGCGTAATGGTTTTTATACTGTACATACCGTATATTCTATCCCCCTACACTGCCCCTGCCCCTAAACCTAACCCTCACAGGAGACATTCTGCAATTTTACATTTTCAAAAAACATCACTTAGTCTGATTTATAAGATGTTTTCCTCATGGGGACCTAAAAATGTCCCCACAAGGATGAGGATTTCGGATATTGCTATCTTTGTGGGGACATTTTGACACACACACACACACACACACACACACACACACACACACACGTCCAAAACCTTTCGACCAAATAATTTCAATAAAAATAATCATTTAAAAAAAACTCAAACTCAAAAAAAATCAATATTACAGCATAATGGAGCACAAGTACACTATCGTACAAACGTTTTGGTTCAGTAATATTTTTTTACTGACATTAATATTTTTATATAGCAAGGATTCAATTGCTTTAAATTGATCAAAAATAGCAGCAAATAGTTTTACATTTACAAAATTACATTTAAAATAAATTCTATTCATCAAAGAATGCTGAAATGTTTAGAAGCACAATTGTTTTCAACACTGATCACCAAATCAGCGTATTAGAACGATTTGTGAAGGATCATGTGACACTGAAGACTGGAGTAATGGCTGCATTTAAATTGTAATTATGTTTTGAGCGTTATTCAAGATTACAGTTTTTGCTGCTGTATTTTTTCAAGTGTAGAAAAAATGACTCTCAATTTCAAAATTTGTATGATTTTCCAGGACTGGAGGTCATAACTTAATTGATGTTCTCAGGTTTCTGTAACCAGTAAAAAAAAGAAGAAGAAAAAATAAATGCACTGTGCATATCCATTACCTGACAGCCTGTATGTGCATTGGCTGAGATCGCCGGAGCTTTTGGGCTGGAGAGTGGGGGGTGGTCACTTTATTACTGAGGGCCCGTAGCTGTGGGGCCACTCTGTTGCCATGGAGCCCACTGCCATCGGTGCGGTGCAAGAGGGGAGCGGAGTCCGAATGCTGGGTCCCACAGGTTGCATAGATGCTCTCATAGGATGAAAGAGAGGCCATGTCATTCACCAGGGCCTCCAGATCTACATCATCCTCTGCAGCAAAACAAAACATGCATGGAGAGAGAGAAATTGAGTCTTACGTCATTCACAAGCCACAAAAGTGTATCAGCAGCAGCCACGATACTGAGAGCAGACTTAACAAATACATTCAATTCACATACAATAGGACACTGTAATTAATTGATTATTATGCATATTACTTAGACTATGTGCAATATTTGTACTTTTTTATTTGTCATGCTGCAGAAGCATTTTTATGTCACATAAAAAGGCAAAAAAGTAATTTAAAAAAGACAAATAAAACTTATTTAGCACGTATACATTAAATTAAGTAATAGTAAAAACATTTATAATGTAAAAAGAAAAACATTTTCTCTTTCCAATAAATGCTGTTTTTAGACATTTCTATGCAAAGATGCATAGCATCATGGCAGCACAATTGTGTTTAACATTCATAATAAGAAGACATTTTTCTTGAGCATTTCTGATCATGTGACACTGGAAACTGGAAATTCAGCTTTGCCATGACAGGAATAAATAAAATGCATTTTTAAATATATTAGAATAGAGAACAGTCATTTTCTATTTTCTGTAATAGAAAACAGTTTTTGCATTAGAGACTTTCATAAAACTTACCAACCCCAAACTTCTGAATTGTAGTGCGTGTATACAGGTGCTGGTCATATAATTAGAATATCATCCAAAAGTTTATTTATTTCGCTAATTCCATTCAAAAAGTGAAACTTGTATATTATATTCATTCATTCATTACACACAGACTGATATATTTCAAATGTTTAATTTTCTTTTAATTTTGATGATTATAACTGACAACTAAGGAAAATCCCAAAATCAGCATCTCAGAAAATTTGAATATTATGAAAAGGTTCAATATTGTGAAAAGGTTCAATATTGAAGACACCTGGTGCCACACTCTAATCAGCTAATTAACTCAAAACACCTGCAAAGGCCTTTAAATGGTCTCTCAGTCTAATTCTGTAGGCTACACAATCATGGGGAAGACTACTGACTTGACAGTTGTCCAAAAGACGACAATTGACACCTTGCACAAGGAGGGCAAGACACCATTCACTCATTTGCAAAAGAGGCTGGCTGTTCACAGAGCTCTGTGTCCAAGCATATTAATAGAGAGGCGAAGGGAAGGAAAAGATGTGGTAGAAAATAAGTGTACAAGCAATAGGGATAACCGCACCCTGGAGAGGATTGTGAAATAAAAAACAATTCAAAAATGTGGGGGAGATTCACAAAGAGTGGACTGCAGCTGGAGTCAGTGCTTCAAGAACCACTACGCACAGACGTATGCAAGACATGAGTTTCAGCTGTCGCATTCCTTGTGTCAAGCCACTCTTGAACAACAGACAGCGTCAGAAGCGTCTCGCCTGGGCTAAAAGACAAAAAAGACTGGACTGAGTGGTCCAAAGTTATGTTCTCTGATGAAAGTAAATTTTGCATTTACTTTGGAAATCAGGGTCCCAGAGTCTGGAGGAAGAGAGGAGAGGCACACAATCTACGTTGCTTGAGGTCCAGTGTAAAGTTTCCACAGTCAGTGATGGTTTGGGGTGCCATGTCATCTGCTGGTGTTGGTCCACTGTGTTTTCTGAGGTCCAAGGTCAACGCAGCCGTATACCAGGAAGTTTTAGAGCACTTCCTGCTGCTGACCAACTTTATGGAGATGCAGATTTCATTTTCCAACAGGACTTGGCACCTGCACACAGTGCCAAAGCAACCAGTACCTGGTTTAAGGGCCATGGTATCCCTGTCCTTCATTGGCCAGCAAACTCGCCTGACCTTAACCCCATAGAAAATCTATGGGGTATTGTGAAAAGGAAGATGCGATATGCCAGACCCAACAATGCAGAAGAGCTGAAGGCCACTAACAGAGCAACCTGGGCTCTCATAACACCTGAGCAGTGCCAAAGACTGATCGACTCCATGCCACGCCGCATTGCTGCAGTAATTCAGGCAAAAGGAACCCCAACAAAGTATTGAGTTCTGTACATGCTCATACTGTTCATGTTCATACTTTTCAGTTGGCCAAGATTTCTAAAAAATCCTTTCTTTGTATTGGTCTTAAGCAATATTCTAATTTTCTGAGATACTGAATTTGGGATTTTCCTTAGTTGTCAGTTATAATCATCAAAATTAAAAGAAATAAACATTTGAAATATATCAGTCTGTGTGTAATGAGTTAATATAATAAACAAGTTTCACTTTTTGAATGGAATTAGTGAAATAAATGTTTTGATGATATTCTAATTATATGACCAGCACCTGTATATTTATTTGTTTGTGTGTGTGTGTGTGTGCGTGCCGTGCATGAGAAGAATTCAAATGTAATAAATGATATAAATTCTAAAATAAAATGTTGATAAAGTCATGTTATACTGAACCAATGCATGCCCACATAACTATTACATTAAGGTTTTTATTTATTTATTTGTTTGTTTTGATAGATCACAACTTCATTTAACTATCAATTCAATCATGGCGAGTTCTGAAGCAGCAAGGCATCCTCACACTGGCACCACCATGTTTGACTGTTGGTAGATTCTGGAATGCTGTTTTCACTTCACGCCAGGCATAATGGGTCACATGTCATCCAAAATGTTCCTTTTTTGACTCGTAGAACATTCTTCCAAAAGTCTTGGGGATCAGCCAGGTGCTCTTTGGCAGAAGAGAGATGAGACTTTATGTTCTTGGTTAGCAGTGGTTTCCACATTGCTCCTCTCCCAACCCACATTTCTTTGGAAGAGTTTAAGATCCTCTGTGGCTTCCTGAATTATTTTAGGCTGATCCTTTGGACACACTTTGACAGATCGGCCACAGAACATTCACTAACATGTCCACTTGTTCTATATGCATTATGGTTCAGTGGTGTCCCAGAATTTCAGAAATTGCCTCAGCAAAAGCAAAAAACTTGTGCTTCAAGTTACTTTCTTTTGAGTATGGATTGTTTACTCAAATACATTTGCATCTTGAGATCCTGTGGCGTAGTGGTTAAAGAACTGGGACAGTAATCAAAAGATGTAATGATGTGATTTGAACCGTATTAGCATTAACCATGAAAATGATGCACTTAAAATGTACCATGCAACTAGCAATAAATTGCCACAAGATGGCGGTATAAATGAGTAAACACCCGAATGGTCAGCCACATTTTCCAGTGTTCCCTGGCCTAATCGAACCCCTCAAGTCACACTCGCATACATTCATTGAAACCGTGACACCTCAACACTACACTGACTGACATTTCCAAAAGCAAATATTCCACCAATCTTCCTCACACAGAAAACAGGTCATCTCGATGTATTCTGTGCTGTGGGAGGAACAGCAGGTGGTTCGTGGAATTACTCTGTAATAAAGGTCGCATGTGACGCTGCATGCCTGTTAAATGAAGCAAGCAAGACAGGTTCAGAAGTTGGCATGTACATTTTCACTAACATGACTGGAATGCTTTACCTAGTGAGTCTCAACTGAGGGTCACCATTTGAGGTCCCGAAGAAAAACCACAGTACTGCATTTTATAATTAGCTTTGTTGTTCCTCTGCCCTTCCACAACCTTATCAAAACAGCCCATAGACACATTTTTGGGTCATGACCTGTCAGACGAGAAGCACTCTGTGCAATCAAGACCCATAAAAACCAAGCTTTTAAGGGCCTAGAGTGATTTCTTCAAACAATTGGCTCGTTTAAAAGGTTAGCAAATCATGCTAAAATGTAATGCTAGTGCAATGTGGGCCACCAAAGTGCTTTTCCTTCATCAGGTCAAAGAGTTATCATTGATAAAATGTGACATCCCGTATCGATCCAGGCTAGTAAAGCAAAGAGAAGGCAGCGAGGTGACCACGCTATCAGTAGACTTTCCAAAAAGGACATTTAGCGAAGCAATTTTTCATATATTGACTTAAGACTCGTTCACATCAAGGACGACAACTATGGTGATAACTATAAATATAACTTTTTAATAATCATTCTATGAGAACAGGAAAGTCCACACAGATAATGGAATTATTGGAAACAATATCATTCATCAGCTGGACAAAATCATTTTGAAAGTGATTCTGATTATAAAAACATTAACAGCTAATCAGTATCCTCCCTTGAGCATTTAAAACAGCATGACATGACTGCAGTACATCCTTATAATAAACAGAACTTTATTGTGTGTTGATGTGGATGCTATATAGTTATAGTTAAGTGAATGCGCCGTGAATTTTTTTACTTAACTTCCATTAACTGCAACTAAATATTAGTTTAGCAATGAAATAAAGTTGCAATGAAACAGAAGTAGCAACAAATCTTTTCTTCCATATTTTTACATTGTAACGGATTAGGATGAGACTTGGTTCTATGCATCTGTTTGTTGACTGGATTTTGAGATGAAGGCATTACACTCAAATGTGGAGCCAGATGAATGTTATTTTGCAGGGACGGGGTTTAAAGGCCCTGACAAACCAAGCTAAAGGTCGGCCATTGGACAACGTCGGGCCATCGTTGAGCCTCTGCTGGCCCAGTTTTTTCACTAGTTGAAGCCCATTAGGGGTGTTTGGCCGGTTCCACAAATCCAGTCCTGGAGGATCACTGCCCTGCAGAGTTTAGCTCAAACCCTGATAAAATTCACCTTCCTGTGATTTTCTAATGATCCTGAAGACCTTGATTAGCTTGCTTAGGTGTGTTTGATTAGGGTTGGAGTCAGTGGCCCTCCAGGGCAAGATTTGAGGAACTTGAGAATTTGAGTTGGTGCACAAGAATAAAAGCGTAAGTGAGCAAAAAAAAAAAAGTCAAGATGCCACAGACAGAAGGCTAAGTGTCATCTTACATGAGCATTCCAATATGCAAATATTTTCATAACAACATGAGCTGCATGGAATGAAGAAAGTGATCTGCATGATTGATATTTAAAAGGGTAAAGCAAGCGCTGCTTAGATTAGGGTTTATATATCTGCAGTCCTAGTTTGGGGTTTCCCTTTTTGAATGACGAATATAGACTATTGATACCTGCTGATGTAGACATATGCTGCGTCCCAATTCGCCTACTTATACTACGACGTAAAAGTATGTACTCTTTTTGTGAAGAAAAAGTACATACTTTTGGGTGTGTAGCAGAAGAGTATGCAAGCTTTGGGACATACTACTTCGTCATCTTTAACGGACTCTGTCGCTTAGTTACATGCATCCCGTCACTGTTTAAACTGCCCTGTCAATCATCGTCACAGTTAAAATCCTCCACATTCAATTTAATTTCGAGTGTTAGAGTGTGCGTTGATCTGCACTTCGAATTCTGACCAGAAATAGTAGACCATCCGGGTATCTTTTGAATTACTCTTTTCAACATACTATGATTTGTGACATACTAATTCTATTTTCAATACTATTAAGTTTGGATAGCATGTGAATTCGGACGCAGCACAAGTGTGCACAAGTCCTGAAAAGTGAAGCCAAAAAGTTGAGATCGCCCCCAGGTGGTTGGTCCCAGTATAGGTGATGTGAGACAAAGTAAATCAAATTACACTTAAAAAAAAAGTTTTCCCAACAAAGGTTTCTGTCATTTTAGGTCATATTTTAGTTTTTAAATCATGCTGATGTAAGTTCAAGTGTTTTTTCAAATAAGTTTGGTTTTAGTGTGTTATCTGATGCTATGTAAACAGGGGTGTGATGGCTGATGATTCTCTCCGTGTAAAGTAGTCACTGAGACACCAACATACTTTTTTTGTGATTTTTTGGAAGGAGATTGGAGCTTCAATTTCTACATTTCCATAACTATTTATTTCACACCTACTGTACATGTACTAACCGATTCTGCAAGAGTATGGGCAGGCCTTGATACTTGGGTCCCGCGTTCACTACAGCGCAGACTTGGATCCCGAATGAGCGCAAGATGTCTGCGGCATATTGGGAAATTTGGTGGATTTTCTACAATGGAAGAGAGTGAAGGTGCATTGTCTATATTTTTTACAGTCCAAGATGTAGATGTTATTTCCTTACTTAGACAAAACGCACATGCTAGACAGAACGCTGCTAGTTCTTTTACATCGGCTTGGTGTGTCATGGGCATGGCCTTAAGCGAACTAATGATAGAAGTCCTGAATAAGTCACCTGTTGTTTCACCAGTTATGTTTTTGAATTGTGAATGAATTTAAATTTGTTATTGTTTTAAATATAACATATCCATGGATAAATCTTTCACAATAAGATCCATAATATGCATTTGGAAAATACAGAGGGTGAATTCTCATTTCATGCTGGCTTTAACTTAGCTAGCTAATATTAACTAGGCTATCTCCCTAACACCTGAGTTACCTTATCAGAGAGGCTGATTCAAAAACATTTCTAAATCAAAGCTCTGCTTCAGACTTCCACTAGAATACCAGCAGCGTCCGAACGGTGCATTCCGTACATACTCCAGACCCACACACTTCCGCATGTGTCCGAGTGTAAGCGTTTGTGTATGTAACAAGAGAGCTCGGCAAGCGTCCTGTGCGTAAGAGATGCATTCTCAAAAAAAGCACATATGACGAATAGGACTGTTAAAACAATGAAGTACAACGAGTGAGTGAGTGTCAAAGAGCATCCGTTTACTGCTCTCAGCACTAAGTGGTCCAAATATGCCTTTCCAAACAGTCCATTACTCTCTTTTCATTCATTTCACATTTCTTTAGTCTACCTAAAGCCACAATACAAACAAACACTAACATTACCATAAAGCGCCATGGTATTAAAGTTAAGTTTTTAAAAGGTGGCACCAAGGGTTACCATGTTTTTAGTCCACGGTTCAAATGAAAATCCATGTTTTTATTATGCTTACTTTAAAAACAATGGCATTACCATGCTACATGTAAGAGAACATGCTATAGGCTAATAACTATATATGGTGATGATATAGGTTAAGTTGTTACCATGATAATTCCATATTTTATGTAAATGGTACCGAATATGGGTTTTTTTTATGTTTACTTCACATGTTGCTACATGAATCAGAACATGCCATTACCATGTTAACATTTTTGACATAGCACAATGGTGATACTGTGGTTTTTGGACATGTTTCCAAATCACACACTTGAAGTGTACTACTAAGGACCATTGAATACTTGATGTATCATATTCAAGTGAAACTCTTGATTGCACACTGGATTGTTTGTAGGGTGGGGGATTCAGGAAGGAGTGTGTCTAATGCAGTGCCTAATTCAGTCTAACAACTATCCAGAATCATTCAGGTTTATGCTGGTATTGTGTGAGGGACACAATACCTTCTGAACTTCAGACCTTGTTAACCAACAAAAACAAACAACAGTTCAAATAAACGGGCAGTTAGTTTAAGAACAAATGTCAAACATTCATCAGAAATCTATAAGGAAGATTCCCAGCCAGCAGTGAATTTATAAAGGAGGATACGGAGATCTCTTCAGAGTGTAATACAGACACACTGTCTCTTTCCTGTTGTTTTTCTTTCAGCGCTCTTTCCTCACTGTGGAACTCTGTGTCAGAAGAAGGTCCAACCTCATGTGCCCAACTCTTTCCACTTCTCTCCCTCTCTCTCACTTTCTCTTTGTGTCTGTGCTGAATATAGGTCACCTCATATAACTCAGCCTCAACTTATAGAGCGCAAACAGGCATGTAAGTGCAAGCATGCGCGCACATGCACACACACCCAATGGCTGGCCACAGATGACCAGAAAGAAACACAATAAGAAAGATTTATGGTCTTTCATGCTGTGTGTGTGTGTAGGTGTGTGTGTGTGTGTGTGTGTGTGTCTATCCTCAAGTATGTGTCTGTGTATGTATGGGATACTGCCCTCTACGGTCCCCACAAGGAAAACGGCTTAATAAACAGATTAAATAAGGTCTTATTGAACATCTAAAAATGCAGAAAAGTTTGGATTTGAAAAAAATGTAAGTTGAGGATTTAAAGAGTAGATGAAAGAAAACATCATTATCTCAGAATATAAACAGTAGTTACTATAAAGTCCTCATCATGACAGTGTTTACTTAGCTATACAAATATATCCCCAGAAGTTAGCTAAATATGAATAACCCTCCCTTCGATCTGAATTTGGGAAAAAAAAATGTCATAAATAATGAAGAGATGGGTCCGTGCATGGATCGATTTGGCCCGGGCGTGCAGTCTGATCGCTAACTGTGCCTGAGCACGGAACAGCTACTACTCTTTGTAGTAATTACTTTGACTATATTTTGGTTTAGAACGGGTCGTTGCGAGTAAAGCAAATTCCTCGAATCAAAGTCAGCTGAGATACTGAGTCTTCTGATATGTGCAGTACAATTAAGCGAAAATATGTGCACTGCATAAGTGATAAATCTATTAGACAGTCTACTAGCGAAAGTGCTTTTCCCGTTTTCGTCAAAACAAAAAGTTCCATCGTAAAGACGCAAGCGTGCTCCGGCCCGGAACGTTAAGTGCAATGTGAGTGCAGGCCAGAGGGGGACAGGGGAGAGGGGAGACAGTCATGCTCGGACTCAGTACAAGGCAACTGTGCATAGTGCAATGCCCTAAATCTAACATTTTTTCCCCCAGCACATTTTATCCCTTTTGGGGTTCTGTGGAGCTAGTTCTAAAAAAAAAAAGTGCTTTAAGGGGTAGGGTTATTTATAATCACCTTAAATTCAAAGTAATAGAAGTTTATGGCATGATCTCATTTAGACAGCCAAGCACATGTACAGTATATGCATGCATCAATGTCAGTATTTCTTAACAACCTTTACCAATGTGCCCAGACCGCAATGTATACATGTCCGCACACAAAAGCCTGCTGTGGTTTTCTGAAAAATCTATATGCTTTGGGCTAGTGACACGTTAAAGCAAGGCAGCATCTGGAGAGCAGAGCAGGAGACACACACAATGTGCACACATACTCATGTACACAAAAAGATCTGTGGCCAACAGCCTTGCTCACAGCTATAAAACGGTTAAGAGATTCGGGGAAGGCCCTGGCTTGCACAGCTCGTGGAGGATATACAACCTTAAATGCACATAACCGCTGCAGCTACTGGAGGGGTCGCCAGTAACCTCTGTGGCCTTCCAGAACCCAGTGACCTGCACAATGCCACAGAGGACAATGCTGTGTGTGCAATGCAATTAAATGCTGTCATTCATAATGCAACATTCCTGAAGTAAATCAATGGACAGGAATAAAACATGGGAAATTTTATGTACCGAAGGACCCTTTAATAACCCACCTGGGTGATTAGGAGGGTTCAGATTGGAGGATTGCTGGAAGCTTGAACCGATGAGATTGGACGGTCTGTGAGACGGGGTCCGGTCAACATTGTCCTGAAAAAAAAAAAGAAAGTGAGGAGGTCAGACATGTCAAGCAGGAATATAAAAGATACGCATGCAGAGTGTGCTACAGAAATTATTCTGTGGATACTTTTAGTGTTTAAGAATCATTGACTCCTTTTGTCATCATTTGCTTACTCTTACGCTGATGTTCTTGTATGATTTACTTTCTTTCACCAAGCAAAAAAAAGGTCTTTTTTTTTTTTAAAGAAAATACTGGTCACGTTTCAATATAATGAACGTAAATAAGGCCTGAAAGAAACAGGTATGGCTGCTCGTTTGTGTTGTGTTGGTGTAGTGATGGTGTTGGTGTGGTGGTTGTGTTGTGTTGTGCGGTGCAGTGTGGTGTGTTTTGTGTTGTGTGGTGGTTGTGTCGTGTGGTGGTTGTGTTTTGTTGTGTCGGGTGGTGGTTGTGTCGGGTGGTGGTTGTGTTGTGTCGTGTGGTGGTTGTGTTGTGTTGTGTCGTGTGGTGGTTGTGTTGTGTTGTGTCGTGTGGTGGTTGTGTTGTGTCGTGTGGTGGTTGTGTTGTGTCGTGTGGTGGTTGTGTTGTGTTGTGTGGTGGTTGTGTTGTGTTGTGTGGTGGTTGTGTTGTGTTGTGTTGTGTCGTGTGGTAGTTGTGTTGTATTGTGTCATGTGGTGGTTGTGTCGTGTTGTGAGGTGGCTGTGTTGTGTGGTTGTGAGGTGGTTGTGTTGTGTGGTGGTTGTGTTGTGTGGTGCTGTGTGGTGGTTGTGTCGTGTGGTGGTTGTGTCGTGTTGTGAGGTGAGGTGGTTGTGTCGTGTTGTGAGGTGAGGTGGTTGTGTGGTGGTTGTGCGGTGCTGTGTGGTGGTTGTGTCGTGTGGTGTGGTGGTTGTGTCTTGTTGTGAGGTGGTTGTGTGGTGGTTGTGTCGTGTGGTGGTTGTGTTGTGTCGTGGTGGTTGTTTCGTGTGGTGGTTGTGCGGTGCTGTGTGGTGGTTGTGTTGTGAGATGGATGTGTCGTGTGGTTGTGTAGTGGTTGTGCGGTGCTGTGTGGTGGTTGTGTTGTGAGATGGATGTGTCTTGTGGTTGTGTAGTGGTTGTTGTGTGGTGCAGTGTGGTGGTTGTGTTGTGAGGTGCAGTGTGGTGGTTGTGTTGTGTGGTGCTGTTGTGTCGTGTGGTGTGGTGGTTGTGTCGTGTTGTGAGGTGGTTGTGTCGTGTTGTGAGGTGTTTGTTTGGTGGTTGTGAGGTGCAGTGTGGTGGTTGTGTTGTGTGGTGCTGTGTGGTGGTTGTGTTGTGTGGTGCTGTGTGGTGGTTGTGTTGTGTGGTGCTGTGTGGTGGTTGTGTCGTGTGGTGGTTGTGTCGTGTGGTGTGGTGGTTGTGTCGTGTTGTGAGGTGGTTGTGTGGTGGTTGTGCGGTGCTGTGTGGTGGTTGTGCGGTGCTGTGGTTGTGTTGTGTGGTGGTTGTGTTGTGTGGTGGTTGTGCGGTGCTGTGTGGTGGTTGTGTTGTGTCGTGGTGGTTGTGTCGTGTTGTGAGGTGGTTGTGTTGTGTGGTGGTTGTGCGGTGCTGTGTGGTGGTTGTGTTGTGAGATGGATGTGTCGTGTGGTTGTGTAGTGGTTGTGCGGTGCTGTGTGGTGGTTGTGTTGTGAGATAGATGTGTCGTGTGGTTGTGTAGTGGTTGTGTTGTGTGGTGCTGTGTGGTGGTTGTGTCGTGTGGTGTGGTGGTTGTGTCGTGTTGTGAGGTGGTTGTGTGGTGGTTGTGCGGTGCTGTGTGGTGGTTGTGTCGTCTGGTGGTCGTGTTGTGTGGTTGTGTGGTGGTTGTGCGGTGCTGTGTGGTGGTTGTGTTGTGAGATGGATGTGTCGTGTGGTTGTGCGGTGCTGTGTGGTGGTTGTGTGTTGCTGTGTGGTGGTTGTGTCGTGTGGTGTGGTGGTTGTGTCGTGTTGTGAGGTGGTTGTGCGTGCTGTGTGGTGGTTGTGTTGTGAGATGGATGTGTCGTGTGGTTGTGCGGTGCTGTGTGGTGGTTGTGTGGCGGTCGTGTGGTGCTGTGTGGTGGTTGTGTTGTGAGATGGATGTGTCGTGTGGTTGTGTAGTGGTTGTGCGGTGCTGTGTGGTGGTTGTGTCGTGTGGTGGTCGTGTTGTGTGGTGGTTGTGTCATGTTGGAAGGTGGTTGTGTTGTGTGGTGGTGTTGTGAGATGGTTGTGTTGTGTGGTTGTGTAGTGGTTGTGCGGTGCTGTGTGGGGTGCTGTGTGGTGGTTGTGCGGTGCTGTGTTGTGTCGTGACGTGGTTGTGTCGTGTGTTGTGGTGTGGTGGTTGTGTCGTGCCGTGTGGTGGTTGTGTTGTGTGCCGTTGTGGAAAATATGATCTGAAAAATCATTATACATAACGAGTAAACAGTATACACAAATGACAATGCCATGTATAGACATGTTGTATCATGTTTTTTTCAGATTGACAGGTCTTGATCCACTATAGAATAGGAGTACAGAGATGAAACGGTGCCGGAAGACCATCACTCATCCACCAGGATCTTATTGTTTGTTGTTTATTCTATGTAGCTTTATTGTGGAATTTACACAAGTAGGTAGTTGGGAAGGTTTTTTGGACCCTTGTTCAAGCCCGGCTTCACAGGGGGGCCAGGGTGCGACTGGCTCAAATCTTCTCTTGACTGAAGAACTTCTTTAGCTTTAGAATTAATAGAATTAATCTATAATAGAATCTAATAGAATTGATCTATATTTAATTTCTACATTATAGTATTTCGTATCTGGATACTGTTAGACATAACTGAAATCTGTTTATTTAGCTTATTAAAGGCAGCTTTACAGAAAGTACATTCCTGAACAAACTGTATATTCTATCCTCTAACCCTAACCCTACCCATCACAGAAAAATGTCTGCATTTTTACATTTTTAAAAAAACATCACTAGTATGATTGATAAGCTGGTTTCCTTATGGGGACCCATAAGGACAAGGATTTCGGATATTGCCATCCTTGTGGGGATATTTTGTCCCCATAACATAGGGTTTACCAGGACCACACATACACATTTAAAAAGACAGATCATCTATTGGGTGATCTAATCTTTTTGTTCTGGTTTACATCCCAGTTATAACTTGGAAATAAGCAGATACTCCAATATAGACCTGATCTCTGAAATAATACATCATATAGGTTATTTATATATTTATATATATATATTTATATATATTTATATATATATTTATATATATTTATATATATTTATATATATATTTATATATATATTTATATATATATTTATATATGTCTTCGGCAGTAGTAAATTACATGCACATGATGTGTATGTGAATGGAGTCCATTCAATCATTCCCAATGCATCAACATAAAACTAAGAACAAAAAAGGCAAACTATGCACACAGTAATGGCTCTAGTGCTCTCAAACCGCACACACAATCTCACACCATATAATTCAAAGCAGAATGCACAAAGCTAGAAGTAGTAGTGCAAGAAAAAGAAAAACAATTATAAAGCCACATTTTCAATTTCCAGTTTTCTAGGAAACCTAAGAACATGGAAGCCGAGTTTCCAGGAACTAGCCTCTGCCAGAGGTCCCCGTGCTCTCTTCTCTTCTCTGCCTGCCTTCTTTCTATTTCTCTCTTCTGCTCTCTCTTCACGCTGCACCAAGCCAGGCAGCTCTCAGAAAAGAGAAAAACATCTATAAAAACAGGAAGGGAAATTTACAGCTCTGAGAAAGCTTCTCTAATGCTTTGGCCAGCGTACTGTTAATCTTGCACGGTGTTAAAAGACCAAAAAAAGTAAATAAATGCTGCTTGCCGACACCAACAGAAAGTGTTCAGTTTATATCCTCTCATTTAAGTGGGGTTTAATCTTGGCCATATTACTTCAAATTCAAACTGCAAAGACTTTTTACATACTCTTTACTCTCTTCAAGGAAGCACAAAAGTGGAACTGCTAGCAGTGTGATCTGTAGCAGGGGATGACAGAGGAATGCAAGAGGGTGTGTGTGTGTGTGTATGTGTATGTGTGTGTTGTACTTGGACAGGCTCCAGGCCTTGTGTCCGTTATGTAAACCTTAACCCCCCAGCTGATTCCACAGGGCAACAAAGGCAGCGAATTTCCTAGAAAGACAGGTCATGTGACCCATGCAGAGCCTAGGCTATTAACAAAGAGTGGTTAGAAAGCCAAAGCATTTAGGGGTTGACCTCTGACCTCGAAAGCCACAACTTGCCCATTCTAGGTGCTGCCGTGATATTCAAACGCATTGACAAACAAACAACTACTCAACTTTCCCATTTTGCTCTTGGTGAGCAGACACCCTGCTATAAACCTAAAACACAATTCCAAGTCTCCATTTGACCCATGACCTCTGACCCTAATCTTCATCCTCATTAACTACAAGCAACTTGAGACTTGCAGCTCTCCACCTACATTATCCCTATCTAAAGAAGAGGAATAAAAGATGACAGACTGACTGAAATTTGCAGAAAAAAAATACTCTCGATTAAAGATTAAAACTAAGAGTACACTTCAGACAGGAATAAATGTTAAGAAAGACTGGAAAGGGAGAAAAGAAAAAAGTCAATGTAAATAGAAAAATGGGAAAATAACAGGCAAGAGAACATGGGGATAAACCGATATAAAAAATTCTGGCCAATAATGATAACCTGACATATATTTATAGGTCATGGCGATAACCGGTAAATGGGCAAATGTTAAAAATTCAGTTCTATTGTATGTGTGTGTGTGTGTGTGTGTGTGTGTGTGTGTGTGTGATAATGTACAGTTTGAAAATTTTATTTTTGTCTTGAGACAACAGTATTATATTATTAGTGTTTTTAAAGATGAACTTTGAATTGTAAAAATAAAATTAAACAATACTGATAAATCACTAATTAATATAAAAATAAATCATCATTATGAAAAATCTCTCATTTCAGTCGACAGTATTATACAGATACCGTATGTGGAGGACCAAATAACTCAGAATTAAATCATTAAACATAATTATTAAAAACATTGTTAATAAAAACATAATCTTTAACCTAATTACAACATTACCATAGACACTAATAAATCTTAAATAAAAAGATAGGATTTTTTTGTGGTTTTATTAGGTTTTAATTAGATATTTAAAAATGTATTTGAATATTAATTCCATTTTTTGTATTTTGGTCCTCCATAGATATATATAGTGAGTGAGTGAGTGAGTGAGTGAATAAACAAATAAATGCTAAAGCAGAATGCTTTAATGCTTCAAGAGAAAAAGAGCAAAAGCACAGTGCAAGCCAAGGTGCCTGGGTTGTGTTTGCTTAAAGTGAATATTTGGCCTGTGTTGCCCCGCTGCTTGGGAAGTTTCGGGCCAGGTGCCTGTGGCTCTGAGAAACCCCCTGCAGAGTTATATACGGCCACAGACAGAGGGCAGCCCGCACCCCTGCCTTCACTGTATACACTGAAGCTCTTCCAGGTTCACAAGCACCAGCCACTTTATAGGCGACCCGGGTGGGGGCAGGGAAGAGGGGGGAGGGTCTGATAAAAAAGGAATAGTTTGTGGAAGGGGTGGGTAGTTTATAAGGTTAAACGAAAGGAATGATATTAGAAAGAGCGAGAAGACAAGGACAGTCAAATAAAGAGAGAGGGCTGACTGTGCAGCCCTGGTATAAATAGCAACAGCCTCCACTTTGCATGTCAGCGTGTCAGCTGTGCGGCACCATGGCAACGCCATGGCGACGAAAGGCATGCGGACATGCCACAGAACCCTTGGGAACCGATGAAGAGATGACTCCCCTTGTGCTGGTTCAGGAGGATTTGTGCATGTGCCTGTGAGCATTCGTGTTTAACGTGCATATTCCGCTTGAAGAGCTATTTGAGCACAGTCAAGAAACACTGACACAGTGCCCTGCTGAACTTCAAAGCTCTGTAGACCATCGTTTCAGAGAGAACACTACAACTAGAGTATACCTGGTAGTTTGGATGGTGGAGGAAGTAGTCTGGGCATCCAGCTAAGGCCATAATCAGAATCGCCGCAATTGATGTGAGCTGTCACAAGCACCTCCAAAACACCAGTGCAGCAGCCTGAGAGAAAGACAGAGAGAATTGATTCATATCGAAAATATCTTGAATAGTTGGGATCAGCACTAAAAACAAAATACAATAACAACCACTTTTGCAATATTTATGTAAAAAGAAAAAACGGTGTTGTGTTCATTAACAGTGCACTGTGTAAATTTTAGCGCCATCTAGTGGTAAGGTTGCGAATTGCAACCGCCCACTGCTCACCCCTCCCTTTCGAAGCACAGAGACAAACATGTCGTCATCTGAGATAGCAGAGAGTAGCTAGCGCTCTGTAGAGCAACATGATGGCGCAATATGATGACTTCACTATAAGGGGACCAGCGGTGTATGTACATAAAAATGACTAATTTGAAGGTAATAAAAACATAACGGTTCATTATGTAAGGTCTTTATACACCAATGAAAACATAGTGATGTATATTATATTGCATTTCTGTCAATAGATCCCTATAAATATTACACACTGCACCTTCAACAAGTTTTTTGTATATTTTAAGCAAATGAATCATTCTAATGTCATGCACTATTTTTTCAATTGTCTTTCTTCTAAGAGTTTGACAGCTTACTTCCCCTTAAGACTGACTATAGCACATGTTAAGAACATTCAAGTCCAAGTTGTAAAGGAAATTTTTATTTACTGGAAACTGAATCAGTGAGCCATTATTGAACAACCCAGTTGAGTGAATGATTTGATGTCAATCATAACACAAAAGTCTCACTTGTCCACCTACTAGAGTAACCACGCAACATGCAGAAAGAGTCACTGGTGAACAATTCAGTGAACTAAGCTGAACAAATCTTTTTGATGAAGACATTCAAAATATTCAAATCACTGAGATGAATCTAAATCAGCGTTTAGGCAGACAAAATGATTGAAGAAATCTGACAGGTCACCATTCTGTAGTTTCACCGGAAGATCAAGTTATGAAATTTTGATTAAGAATTACAAGGTCAAAAAAAGAAGGAGAAAAAAATGATAGCAAAACTCAAGTAGCATGAACTCCACACGTGTGTAAAAGAAGATGATCATGTTATCCAGCATGATCCAAAGAGCTCCATGATCATCTAAATCACATGCAAAGTAAAAAACATGAATAACAATTGCTGTTACTTAAAGCCTGTGACTTGTGCCTGATAATACATTTAATAGAGGCAGCCATATTGCTCCAGAAGGCACCACACACTATGGGTGGAGAGGAGATGAAGCCATTCAGTATAGACATTATTCACAGGAGCGCCATCTTTGATTTTAAACAGGAATGAAAGTGAGGGAGTGAGGGATAGACATACATCTCTTCAGTAGGTTGTACTGTTATTTAATGTGTTTTTGGTTTTCTGCTAATGAAACACAAGAAAAATACACCATATTGCCAAAAAAGTATTGGGACACCACTCTAAATCATTGCATTCAGGTGTTCCAATTACTTCCATGGTCAAAGGTGTGTAAAATCAAACACCTCGGCATGCAGACACTTCTACAAACATTGGTGAAAGAATGAAAGAATTCAAGCGTGGTACTGTGATAGGTTGCCACCTGTGCAAGAAGTCCATTTGTGAAATTTCCTCAATACTAAATATTCTTCGGTCAACTGTTAGTGGTATTATAACAAAGTGGAAGCAATTGGAAACAGCAACTCAGCCACAGAGCGGGGTCAGTGCATGCTGAGGCGCACAGTGCGTATTAGTCGCCAACTTCCTGCAGAGTCAATAGCTACAGACCTCCCAACTTTGTGTGGCCTTCAGATTAGCTCAAGAACCGTGCATAGAGAGCTTCATGGAATGGGTTTGCATGGCCGAGCATCTGCATTCAAGCCTTACATCACCAAGTGCAATGCAAAGCGTCGGATGCAGTGGTGTAAAGCACACCGCTACTGTTCTCTGGAGTGACGAATCACGCTTCTCTGTCAAGCAATCCGATGGATGAGTCTGGGTTTGGCAGTTGCCAGGAGAACGGTACTTGCCTGACTGCACTGTGCCAAGTGTAAAGTTTGGTGGAGGGGGGGGGGGGGTTATTGTGTGAGGTTTTTCAGGGGTTGGGTTTGACCCCTTAGTTCTAGTGAAGGAACTCTTAATGCTTCAGCATACCAAGACATTTTGGACAATTTCATGCTCCCAACTTTGTGGGAACAGATTAGGGATGGCCCCTTCCGGTTCTAACATAACTGTGCCCTAGTGCATAGAGTTTGGTGTGGAGGAACTTGACTGACCTGCACAGAGTCCTGACCTCAACCCGATAGAACACCTTTGAAATGAATTAGAGCGGAGACTGCGAGCCAGGCCAACATCAGTGCCTGACCTGACCTAAACATTGTGAAAAGCCTTCCCAGAAGAGTTGAAGCTGTTATAGCTGCAAAGGGTGGGCCAACTCTATATTAAACCCTACGGCTTAAGAATGGGATCTCATTAAAGATCATGTGCATCTAAAGGCAGGCGTCCCAAAACTTTTGGCAATATAGTGCATCTTTCCAAAAATTCAGTGAAGTAGCAGAAAAAAAAACTCCAGACAACACTAGTGATCAAGAATAGATCAGATAATGGGAGTGCTGTGTGCACTAGACTTCTCAGCGCTGTCAAAGTAAAAGTCCCGTGTCCGTCACATCAGCCGATGCAATAATAAAAAAGAAATGCCAAATATCACCCGGTATATCGGCCATGGCGATATAACAGTTGACCACTATATATTACTATACTAAAGAGGGCATGTGGCAAAACTAAATCTGCTGCTGCTGATAAAGATACGGGCGATTTGTGGCTTTAATACTTTGTCCGTTGTAGCACTTTGACAGCCAGCTTCTTTGACACAGCATGACAGAATCTACTACTTAAAATAGCACTTCACCATTTCAATCTTATCTGAGAGAGCTGGGAGATGGGGACTGTGCTGGAATAGAGCTTAAAAAGTGAGAAAAAATGGATTGGGAAAGAATGAAAGAAAGAAAGAGTGAAATGGTGTTTTGATTTCAATCCCGGAACATATTGATCCAACATGCTTGGAAGCACTTTTTGACAGGGTACTTTAGCATTAAATGAAAGTCCAAACTTAGTAAACCCAAACGTGTGGTGCTGAAAGCTGGACTCAAGGCTCAAGAGCACGAGCACGGCACCAAAACCTCAAATTAACAGCATTGAAAGACCGTTCAGGCCCGCTACGCATCAATGGCCAAGCTCATTATACTGACAGAGAAGAGAAGCGACACACATTCACATACATACACACACAGAGACGCTGGCTGATGATTGAGACCATACTCTTTAAGTTGTCTCTATTAGTAAACAAGTCTAGTTGACCAATCTTGAGGAAGCCCTGACTATTAAACATCTTAAAAACATAATACTCATGGTAGGATGCAAAACAACGGTGGTAGAAAGTGTTTGGCTGTAGCAGTGGGGCATTATAAGGGATGAATTTAGACAAAAAGGTTTTCCAATGCACAGCACACTGCTAATTCTACTGAAAAGAAGCCTTGCATGTGTTTAAAGAGCATGGTACTATCTTTAACTTCTGGACACACTAAACCACAACAGCAATGAAGTCATGTTTAACAGCAAATACTGATGAAACTTGTGAAATCGCCATGGTTGAGGTTTTAAATCCGGTGTAAAATCCAGATGCATGACAAATTGACTTTCATAACTGCCTCAGTGCTTTTTAAGTTCACAAAGGTTCGTTCTCTGCATCATCTGGCGATTGGAAGAATGAAAAGAGACAGAGGCCTAAACTTGATGTTGAAATCCATTGCTAAAAAAGAAAAGAAAAAAAGAGCGACTTTCCAAGTTCAAATGGCTCCAGTTCATTTACTTTCACCTCCCATAGTTCTGAGTGCTGATTGAAAGAGACTCTATTGTTTTGGTTACATAACCCAACCTGTTATTGTCAAGATATCAGACACTATATAAAGCTGCCACATACCGATATGGTCCACCAGTGTTTTGGGTAGCGCTCTGCACAAGAACCAACAAGAACCACTGTGTATAGAGCAAAGCACAACCAGACTCGATAATGAGAAATATACACAGAGCTGTTACGGGGGAATTTCATTATTTAGAGATGGGTGAAATGCTTGATGTGCCACAGTCTTATCGGAGAGGCAAATTAAATGGGTGAATGGATCCCACCACTGCCTCTCATGTCTTGAGGAATGTCAAGGCCTAGATGATCATTCCAAGAGTGTCCCGTCCTCTGCCTCCCTAAAGTATGCACATAAACACAGGTCAAGTGCCTCTCTTTCCTTTATAATAGAGAAGAGTTGCATCATTCTTTCTGCACTGCTCAACAAGACAACCAGTGAGTCTAAAACCTTTCTAAAACTTTCTTTTTGTACAGCAAGAGTCACCCATCACCATCATTGGTTGGGAAATCCTGTAGAGAAAGAATAGGCATAATGAATATTGCCCTTCGCAATGTGAACCAGGTCAAATGGATCCAAAAAAAAGACAAGATAAAGATACCTTAAGCTTCATGCCACAGCAATGTTGGCTATTCTAAATGCAAACAAGTACTGTAATGTATGCAGGGAAATGCCAGGACGCCTCCTCTTTACATCGCAGTCGTACAGGGTTACAGCTGGGCTAATCAATAGGATGGCGTGAAAAGTGGTACACATGTGTAGAATTCGGTGACTTCAATATCCACGTGGATGATAATGCCTCCGGAAAAAAAACATGCAAGTCTCAGTGTATCTGTCCGTTATGTAACGTTCAATGAGTGATAGACCAGGTGGACTCTATTAGACAATAACCGATAAATGACCAATATTTTGTCTAAAATTTTTAAATAAAACACAAAGACTAAAATAAATTGTTTTAAGTGAATTTCACAGCATAATGATATAAGTAACAAGACTAAATGAATATTCACTAAATATTACATTTAACAGTTTATACCTTTAAGGCAGTGTAAGATGACAACAAAGAACTAGGGGTGGGCAACTTGACCAAAATCTTATTTCACAATACTATACATTTTATTTCACAATTACAATATATATCACTTCATTATGGAAGCTTGTGTCCGGCACAGAATAGAACATTTTAAACTATAATTGCAACTTTTTCATCTCACAATTGTGAGTTTACATCCCGCACCAATTTGTGCTTCAGTCGTTCCTCAGCGGTTCTTCAGAGGTTCTTCACCGGTTCTTTGACTAAGGTGCTATATAGCACCTCCGAAGAACCGCTGAAGAACCACTGAAGCAACAAATTTGGTGCTATATAACACTAAAAAAGGTTCCCCTATGATTACGAGCCAAAAACCATTTTTGGTGCCATATAGAATCTTTTTTTTTTTTTTTTAGAGTGTAGGCTGAAATATCGAGTTCAATTATCATAATTTAATTACAGATACTTTATTTTCATTTTTGACTAATATCTATTTATCTATGTATTTAATATCTTAATATCTGTTTCAGTGTTTCAGAAAACAATTCATTTCGAAATATCACTAATTTCTGAAGACTACCGCCATATCCAAGTAAAAATACCTAAACAAATTATTCTAGTCTGACTGACAGAAATTCCTTGAATCTTCCAAGTGTCTCTCACTCCACCCAAAACCTTGAAGGAATGTTGCCTGAAGACGAGGCCCATTTTCTTAGACATCAAGCTATGTTGGTTATTGGCCGATATATGGTGTTTTTTAATCCATTATTATCCAATACAAAATATATATTGTTGGATACTGGATATTTAATTGTTTTCTACATTTATAATAATAATCCTGCCTAATTAGGGTGATTCGGGTCAAAGGTCAACATGAATTTCTAAAAAAAAAAAATAAGTTAAACAAAGAAGGTTAAGCTTTGGCTGTGAACAGGAAAATGTTAGAGCAGTGCGTTGTGTTGTATTGGATTGCGTGGAAGATCTTCAGGCTTTGGAAGCCAGCAGTGGTACGGTGGGGAGATCAAAAGAGCTACTGCCCTGTGACGGACTGACGGTCCATCGGAGGCAGCTGGGTATGTGTGTGTTTCAAGACTCCAAAATCAGGTCAGAATCTTTCTAACATGGACCACCCGTGTGACCACACACAAACAAAAGAGCTGGCGAGAAAAAGAAACATCAGACTGGAGACAGACTGAAGCGCAACGCAAACCGACACGAGTTCCCACTAACTCACCATGCGAGCCAGCGGAGTATGATGGGTTGGATGAGTTGGATGGGTTGGATGACAGTCCATGTGTAGTTTTAGTGCACTCTTGCTCAAAATAAACCAGCTTTGGATTGACCGAAACCACTTTTGTATAGACTTCAGCAACTCGGACCAAAACAAACACAATGGGTCTGGATCAGTCATCAACGGTTAAATTAAGAGCACATGTAACACTACTCTCCCTTTCAAAACCTTTGCACTTTTGCTTATTCTCTCTTTCCCCCTCAAGACTCTACGTGGCCAATGCTAATAATAGTGCATAAACTACTCTTCCACATTTTTCTCTCTCAATCTCTCTTTTTTTTAGCAAGCTAACTCGTTTCACAGGACTGAGAGTACATGCTGATTTGTTTATTTTTAGGATGAAATTGAACACTTACGTTTGGTGCTAAAGATTGAGGGAACGTGGCCAAATAAAGTAGGATGATGGGAGACAACAGCAGAGAGACAAGAGGATAAAGAGAGATATATAAAGTACACTGCTATCCCTTTATCCACTAAATTTTTCATGAAAATGTCTGGTCGTTTTGTTGCCGCAAACCATTGGCAGTGTAATTAACCTTCATATTAAGATACTGTACACCTCAAACACCCAACTACACAACTCATTTTATGACTATACATATACTATACTAACATGTCACCTTGGCTTCAAGATAAGACTGGTGCCCAAAAATACAGGGACAAGTGAAGTAAGGTACAATCTGTGCAATCTGAACAAGAATATGTTGACGTGCTTGATGTTATCAAGAGTCTCCTTATTCTTTCTCACCTCCCTTAGTGAGCACTAGATATCTGAATTAGTGAACCGAAATGACATGAAAATGAACTCTCTAGCCCTGGAGGCGGCAATTTAGAGTTGTCATCTTGCTTCATTTCTTTCTGCAGAATCTCTGCCAAATAAAACCCACACATTTCTAGTTGAGGTGTGTGAGAGAGGGAGAATGACAAACTCATATATGTGTGCCTGAACATGCCTTTTAAAGTCCAACCCCTGCACTCAGCCAGTCTATTGTTAGAGAACCACCGAACAACTTCCCTTCCTTCATTGACAAAGGAAAAAAAGATACACCTCCTTTGTGTTAGCGTATGCGAGAGAGAAAGAGAGAGTTCTCGCACATGAATATTACATACATTTTCTGGACAGTTTTTTTGGGCAATTTCTTGAAATGAAAAACATTTGCACAATCCCATAATGTAAGATTATGTTGAAGTTGATAGTCTAAAAGCACATTGTAGGACAATATCAAGCATGAGACTCCACCCATATGAGATCATTAGAACCGTTATCTTAAAACCAAATATAAAAGTGAGAAACGCCAAATATGCATTTTCTGCATCAAAATTCAGAATGGGAATCATAGGCCTTTCCAAAAAAAAAGGCAGATTTCAACTTAAATCAAATCCAAAATAAAAGTAATACAATTCATTCAAAAGGTGTGCTACATAGACTTTTTACAGATGGCATTTTGCATTCCAATGTATACATTAAATATTAAAAAAAACTAAAACGTGTTAACATTCATTCATTATAAACTAGCCTTACAAGCCACAATATGTAAATTTTCGCCGCTAGAGATCACTCATTCAAAACAAAGATGGCGCCTGGATTTCGCGGAGCTCTTATTATGCCGCAGACGCCGCTTCTTCCGGTCGTGCTTGCACAGCGCTGTTTTATCATATTATATTTGAGTGTGTTGAAAGTTATGTTATAATGCTTCTCTGTGCATACGCTCGGTGGCTACTATAAGACACTTGCACACTGCAGTACGCTAGATCGATATTAGGCATGGTAAAACATGGTACTCATGATAAACCATGACAACGAGATTTAAACAATAAGACTAACTGTGTTGAGCTATATAACAATGATTTGTTTTGTCAAAGAATGTATCCAAACACTCACCTGTAGTAAAACACATAATATAGAGGGTAACACGGGTATGCACGGACACGGTCCTGGTTAAAATAGCTTTTTTCTCTGGATTTAACATTTTTGGAAACATTTGGGATAATGTGAGTAGTGAGTACACGAGTCAACAAAATATATAACTAATGGTTTTAGGATATTTTAATCCAAAAATCTTACATATTGTGCCTTTAACTAGAAGTTGTCAAATGAACAACTAACAGTTAGTCAGTAATTAACACTCTCACACGTGCCAGCCATAAAAAAAAGTAACTTTTGTTGCTTCTTTTCAAACATGACGAAAGTAACAACTGTTCAGTAATGTTATTAGGATTCATTCAATAACCACTCCAATGATTCACAACAAGTAGTTTTGAAGCAAAGCCCGGCTCATAAGGAGTCATTCGCTCTGGAAGCGGACTACACCAGTGGCGCTCTGATGCTGATTCGCTACAAAAGAACTGGCTCATGAGAGTCATTCGTTCGTGATTATGAGGGATGGGCAACTCCGGTCCTATAATCAAGCTAATGTCTTTAGGATTACTAGAAAGCTACAGGCAAGATGAGTTTGTATCATTGTTTGAGCTAAACTCTGCAGGACAGTGCAGGACCGAAGTTGCCCAGTCGTGCAGAATGTTTTTGATGCACTAAAAAGAAGCGGCTTAACAGGAGTCATTCATTTTGGCGAGTTGGACTACATTGGTCGCGTTGTATGTTTTTAATTCACTAAAAAGAAAGTCATTCGGACTGGCGTTTCGCGATGTTTACCCAGTAGCGGTGCTTTGCGCGTTAAAAACTGTCAGTAGTTCAGCGCGGTATCCGCTTCGGCACGTCCGATAACCGTTAACAAAACATGAAACTCACACCATCACAATCATTCGGTTAAAACAGATCCGGTTCTCAATTCCCAACACTAAAGAAAAGATAACTTCACAGTAAGACATGAAGTGAATCTATAAATACGATCTAAAAATACATCGACTCTTGAGGTTGTTTGTAAACACGCCTGCGCAAAGTTTACCGGTTTATTGGCAGCAGACCTGACTCTATTCGAGACCGTTTCGCTCATAAAGCCTATATCTGTGAAAGTTTACTTAAGTCGACCCTATTGTAAAAATATAAGCTAGTCCACTCATTTGTTGACGGGCATGTTTTAATTGTAAATTACATACTAAAACTTTATAAATGCATGTTCCTAAACTATATCCCCCAAAACTCTAGATATACCATGCCATATGCTCTCAACACAGCCCCCCATCCATCCAAACAGTCTGGCATACTCACCTCCAAACTGGTAATCTTCACGGGAAAAGAACGGAGAAGTTGAATTAAAAGGGAGAGTGTTTAACTGGATTGTTTTCTGTACACGTTGGAATGACAAACTGTGCACAGGGTTAAACGTTTTCCTTGTGATCCCGCATGTTGTACGAGGTTAGAGCCGCGTCCGCACAAGTTGTGCTCAGCTGACTGCTTCAAACACACGAGGGTGACGAACTCTTCCAGCCACGCCCCCTCTAAGCACAAGGCACACCTCTTATGTTACAAACCGCCTAGTTTAACCCATTGTTCTAAAATTCAGGGGTAGACCATTAGGATGTTCTATGAGTGGTTGTTTAATCTGTGCTAGGATTAGCAGAAAGCACATCATGAGTTTGAGCTCACATCTTCTAAATAAGAAATAACAATGAGCTAACTATCAGGAAGAATTAAAACCTTCCAGTACAAGGTAAAAACATATCTTATGGAAGCCATCATGAAATCAAAATGGAAAATTTTTAGCCTATATTTGATGTAATATTATTAAACAATATTTTTGAGTTTATCTTTTTTTATTATTATTCATACCATCATAATGTTTAATCAAAATAGCTTATCCCTCTTGTAAGGACATCCCTGTTGAAAACAAAACAGCTAAAACCAGCCTAGGCTGGTTGGCTGGTCTTAGCTGGTTTAAGAGGGTTTAAAGGAGGGTCACCCAAAAATGAAAATTACCCCATGATTTACTCACCCTCAAGCCATCCTAGGTGTATATGACATTACTCTTTCAGTTATACAAAAACAATATCCTGGCTAATCCAAGCATTATAAATGGCAATAAATGTGTGCCCAAAATTTAAAGCCCAAAAAAGTGCATCCATTATAAAAGTAATCCACACGGCTCCAGGGGGTTTATAAAGTCCTTCTGAAGCGAAGCGATGCGTTTTTGTAAGAAAATTATACATATTTTACACATCGTTATAAAGTAAAATTTCTAGCTTCCGCCAGACCGCCTTCCGTATTCAACTTATGAAAAAAGCATAACTGATGCAGCGTATGATGTCGTACGTATCGTAAGCGTTTTGAACTGCAAGCGTTTTGAACACGTGCTTCATAAGTTGAATACGGAAGATGGTCTGGCGGAAGCTAGATATTTAACTTTATAACTTTTAAATATCTAAATATTTTAATATAACTCTGATTGTATTCATCTGAAAGAAGAATGTCATATACACCTAGAATGGCTTGAGGGTTCGTAAATCATGGGGTAATTTTAATTCTCGGGTGAACTATCCCTTTAAGCTAGTCTCCCACACAAGCTTAGCTGGTCAAGCTGGTCTTCCGGTTTTAGCTGGTCTCCCAGTTTGACCAGCTAAGACCAGCATCGTCAGCAAAAAAAAGTGTCCAAAACCCCTCTAAAACTAGCCAACCAGCTTATGCTGATTTTGGCAGGGTTTTTTTCAGCAGGGATCTCTTCTCTGATGTTTAGCAGCATGAGGGTGGGACAACCTGTCACTCAAATGAGTAATAGCAAATGACAAGGATCCAATCAATTTCCAATAGAAAAATAAGTCCCAAAAATCAAGTCCCACCCTACATTTTGTCTTGTAGAGAAGCCATTTCACTTAGATAAGTGAAACTTTATGACTGAATTCACCCTATACGTCACAATAGGGAAGAAAATACTGCAACTTCCATTTCAGGCTAACTTTAAGGTTCACACCAAGAGCGGTAAAATTATTAAAATAACTACTGTTACGTCTATTATGTTTATTCTAAGCGTACACTGGTTGTCATCTGCTGCTTTAAATACTTAAGTTCTTTAAAATCAGATGGATTCTGATTGGCTGTTATTGTTCTTATTGTTGATCAACAGGAATCATCACTGCATTTGAAATCGCATGCTGTCTGATTAGGTACTCAGGTTATTTGAATTTACTTGATGACCACTAAAAAATTGCCCTATTTAGTATGAATTTGTAGCCTGACAAGCCAGTCTGGGAACACACCATTGGCAGGGCTCAATCCAAGGGGTGGGATAAATGGTTGTCTTTCAAATTCCCTCTGCACGCAATAGGGTAGCGCTACAACCAACTAGAGCAACAAAGAAGGTGAAGCGGAGCTAGTTGATAGATTAAACTTTCGTATTCGGTCGGCAAAACTCAGAACACATCTTCCTTTCTTAAGAATGACTTCAGTGCCGTTCTTTGTTCTTTTCTCAAAGAAAAGCTTAACTCCAAGTCTTCCAGAGTCACGGCCAAAACCGTTTCGAAAGACCGCTGTTCGCCAGCTTCTTTGTTTACAAGAAGCATGCGGAACCGCCGCAACTCTGTCGTCATTATGTTAAGCCCACCCACCGACTCTATACACAATGTGATTGGCCTGACCAGAGTTTGGTTTTTCCCACTCGCAAGCAAACGGAGAGTTGCTAGACGACCCTGGTTGCAAATTAGATTTGCTGCTGCTATGGGTGTGTCTAGATTTCTAGGCTAATGAATATGGGCATTATGAACTAAAGTCTGGCATACTACATCCACCATGTTGTTACTATCACATGCCAGCATCACATCCATTGCTTCACTTCCATTCATATAGCTGCGGAATATTGGAACCAGATACTAGCGTACTACTCTTACTACTTTTACCATATCTTTCTATGGCAGAAAAAGTAAGAGTAGTATACTATGCAGTTCCGAATTCAGCATATGTACTCAGACATACTACTGTTTTTCCGCATACTATATAGTAGGGAAGTGTTCGATTTCAGACGCAGTGTATATTGTTCCTCTGTGTGGTTTTGTTTGGCTATAGTTGTGGTGTGGACTTCCCCATATGAGAACGATTATTAAAACTTTATAGCTATAGTTATAATCCTTGGCGTGTACAAGCCTTTACTCATAAATGTTTCAGTGATGTTCAGTTCCATTAACGTTTTTTTTTTTTGCAAATGCATTCTTTAGCATACTAAAATACTCTGACAGACAGTGGCATTTTTACACAGTGGTGGTGCACTACCCCTACTAAATTTACCGCATAACCAATCAAGTACGATTCTCAAACTCTTATTGTTTTTTTCGAACAAATCAAAAACATATAACGATACCAGAATAGTCAGATTCTTGTACAAATTAATGACTCTTACGTAAATAAAATAATGAAATATGTTACCACATTTTCTGTTTGTTTATATTTATTTAACACAACCTTCTTCCCAGCCAATAATCTTGCGGGTGAACAACAGCACTGTACACAGAACACATGCAGTGTATAAATTATATGCCTTCATTCTCCTCTCTTTGAACTGAAATTCCCATCAGTATTATAGCACATGACACTAAATCTTATGATTTATGATATTGCTTGGTAATCAGGTTACATCTTCTAAACATCTGCCATCTCTCTGAATTTGCTACACAATACAGAATCCATCTGAGGTGTTCATCGCTTCCAGAAGCTGAAGCATCCCACATTGGAGACTGCGAAAGCAGTTTCAGGAGCATTGGACACTGCGTTGACAGGATCAGGGCGAGAGGGTTTGCTTGGATTACACAGCCATCTCATGAAACGTGGCCTTCAGCCAAACCTGGCGGGACACGCCTCTGGAATTCCTGGAGAAGCGGTTATAAGATGCTCCTATGGGACTGATACTCAACACTGGGATTACACAATTCAGATGGAGGCAGCATCTCAACTGCCTGTTGAAGCCTCATATAGGCAAGGTATTTAAAAAAAGATTTTTGGCCACTGACATCAGTCTTACAATCTTCTTGAGTGACAGAGTCAAGATGGGCGGCTCAATCTTGAAATATTGGCTGCGTCCGAAAACCTAGGCAGCGGATTCATTGCCTCGCTGCCTTATCAGACAATGACTTGTAAGGCAGCATTTGTGCAATGCACCTCATGAAACTAATTTCGGACAGACTACTGAGGCAGCGTAACAGTTTAATGATCTACAGCAAAATAGAGAGCTTTGGTGAGAACTAAACAAATACTGAATTACTACATCAGAAGTGGAAAATGTTGGTAAAAAAAACCCTGCATTTACACACAAACTGATCAGCAAACGCAACTTTCGGACGCCATCTTTTTTTTCCAGCTCAGCTGTCAGAATGGAATGCACAGGATTGTGGGATATCAAAGGCAGCGAAGGATACATATGTTGCCTTTCAAAACTCGATCAGATGAAGGCATCTCAGGAGACAGGAAGTGAAGCTAACATTAGATTTGGATGGGCCTTGATGCCTCCCGACCAAGGGGGTAGCCCAGCGCCCGGAAAGCGTACCACCCATAGGCGCAGCCATTGCTAACCAAGCCATCACCTGTTGTTAGCATCCCATTGACTCCCATTCATTTTGGCCTCACTTTGACAGTGAATATCTTTACATCTGAGGCGTTTAAAGACTCCATTCGTCCATTGTTTATTTCTAAACAAACACGACAATGTATAAAAGGCTCCATTACCTTGTATCTTACACTATCGCCCCGTTGAAGCTGTTTTTGTAAAATATAGGCTAACGATTGCGTCATAACCACGCGACTGTGTTGCGCTGTTGAGCAAATTACCGTATAGACCCGAGGAGAAGCTCGTAGGCAATCTTTTACTGTCTATGAGGCAATCGGGGGGACATGGAGGCATAAACGCAGATAGAGATGTTGCAGATCCTGCTTCATTCATCAAAAGTTGCTCCTGCTCACTCTCTCTGTCTCTGCAAGATTCGGTGATTCAGATTTTACGTTGCACAACTACTAGAAGACTTGCCACTGTCGGACAGGCTAATCACGTCACATCTACGTCGTCAAGCTCAGTCTGAGGCTGCGCAGAACGCTCAGCCATCAGGAAGTGAGTGCTCCTATCCTGACTTCAATTCTCCCCGTTGAAGTCTATGGAGTCGCTCTGTCCATTTCTTTTACTGTCTATGCTCCCGACATTGAAATGTGTCCTCCGAAGGCAGCATTTTCCAGGTTTCAGACACAGCCATACACTCACCAGCCATTTTATTAGGTACAACTGTTCAACTGTTAGTTAATGCAACTATCTAATCAACCAATCACATGGCAGCAACTCAACACATTTAGGGTACGTTTACACAACATCGTTTTACAGTGAAAACTTTTTACAACAGCTTTTTCTGGGCCTGAAAACACAAGCTTTACAAAAGTGCCTTTACCGTCTCCTCGTAAAAAACTAATTTGTGAAAACGGTGACGTCATGCACATGCATATTACATGTTCACGCGTGCGTATTACGTGTTCACAGGGTGTTCCTTGACAAAGTGACATTGCCAACTACTGACCTGGCATGCATAACACAGCATTTTTAGTAATTTTCACAGATCCGTGTGAATGGAGATCATTTTGACAATGTTGCCATTTATTTTTAGTGCATCGTTGTCATGTAAACATAGGCCTACCCTTCATGAAGACATGGTCAAGATGATCTCCTGAAGTTCAATATGTTTGCCCCCCACAACAAAAACTACAGAGCTTTGATTATAAAACTAAGCATTTAAATATCATCTTAATAAGAGATACAGAGTGACAACTACTTACTGTATATATGCATTTAATCTAAATACCATTATAAAAATCTCACTGATTTACATTACAATCTATCAGAATTTCATATTACTTATTGGACACATAAATAACGGCTGTTCCATATTCTCACTATAGGTGCCATAAAATCCTGAAGTATAAACTGATCAGCCACAACATTAAAACCACCTGTCTAATATTTTGTAGGTCCCCATGGTGCCATTGTGCCAAAACAGCATGGAGACCTCCACAAGACCTCTGAAAGCATCCTGTGGTATCTGGCACCAAGACATTAGCAGAAGATCCTTTAAGTCCTCCAAATTGCGAGGTGGGGCCAATTGAATTTGTTGGTCCGGCAGAACATTGCCCAGAGCATAACACTGCCCCCGCAGGCTTGTTCTCTTTGCATCCTGTTGTCATGTCTTCCCCAGGAAAATGGCACACACCTGATCTCAAAAAGGTGATTCATCTAACCAGGTAACCCTCTTTCTCTGCTCCTTGGTCCTGTTCTTATGCTCACATGCCCATTGTAGGTGCATTCAAAGTGTTGACAGGGACCATTATGCTGCTATGCAGCCAAATACGATGCACTGTGTGTTCTCACACCTTTCTATCATGGGCGGTATTACGTTTTTCAAACTTTTGAGCTACAGTGGCTCTTCTGTGTGATCGGAACAGACGGTCTAGCATTCTCTTGGGCAACCATGACCCTGATGCCAGATCAATGGTTGTCCTTTCTTGAGCCACTTTTGTTAGTGTGACGAGCAGGATGAGCGAGAGCTGTGAGAGAGCGACGCGAGGCCGGTGAGTGATTGATGATGACTGATGAGCGCCAGCTGTGCGTCACACCGGTCTCGGATCTCTCACGAAGGAGCTCGGAGGAGCAACGAGAGAGGACCAGGCCTGGATTTTACGTTGTTTTGTTTAAATTCTGTTATGTGTGTGTGTGTGTGCGGCAGTCGTCCGTGAGGGGCTGCCGCTTTGACTTTTATTTTGTTTATTATTTATTAAAGTCTGTTAAACGTTCGCCCGGTTCCCGCCTCCTTCTTCCCATAACAACGAACTGTATTACAGTAAGGTACTGTGGAACACCTCAAGACTTGCATGTCAACATCAACATCAGTTGAGGGCTGCAACTTCACTTTTAAATGAATATATCCTGGCCGGACTACTGTTGTCAGTGATATAAGTATTTGAAATTAACATGATTTCTTAATGTCTAGTGACATATCAGGACGATTTTATGATTAATTGAAATACATTTCTTACATACAGTTCCTTTAACTTGCAGATTTTAACTTGCCTCAACACACTTGCCTGGAAGTTTCTAGTATGCCCAAAGCAACCTTAGCCGAGAAAAGGGAAGGAGACGAGAGGCGTTTTTTTAATGGATATCAATGGAGAGGCTTCAATATGCTGAATAAACCGTTTTTGTGAGGAAATCGCTTATCATTGATAAATTGACAGCCCATTGGCTAATTTTTAACATGTTTGCTCTTAAACATAAATTCTGGATTGATCTATTTTTAGAGTTAACACCGAAAAAATATGCTTTTTAACAAGATGTCACAGACAATTGCACAACAGGTATGATTCAGTTTACGGGTGTGATTTACTTCTCATTCATTTATATGCTATCCGCAAACTGTGACTGACTGTCGCTCAACCCCTGAACGAAACTCAATGACGTCAAGGCTGTAATTGGCCTGTGATTGGTTATCAAGGCACACGTGATTCAAGTTAGCCGCTACGCTTTCTCCAATGGTAGAGTCATGGACCCTCATATCTCCCAATAATAAGACCATCTCTGCCTGGTATGCCTAGTAAGACCTTGATTTAATTGGGGTTAGAGCTAAACTCTGCTGGACAGTGGCCCTAAGATTGGACACCCCTGGTCTAAAGGTTCAATACACTGTTCCATTTTAAAGGAAAACGGGATTTTTCTGACCATCATTTAATTTGCCAGGCTTTAATAAATAGGGTTAATAAATGGAACACACAAAAATGTCTGATGTTAGGCCTATGTTAAAAATGTCTTTAAATGCTATAATGGCTATATCCATTTTATCCTTGGAAATTACGGAAAAAAACGATTTAATAGTGGTATCGATATAAGAAATAACTGGCCTTGATATTGGGTTGAAAATAAAATGTGGTTTCACATTTTAAAGTGTCATTGAAGGTTCTCTGAATTGAAATTTCCCACTGAAAATCTCTAATGAAAATAGTTTAACCACATAAACACACTCATTTCCTACATTGGGAAGCCATGATATGAAAAAATTCCACTGGTTACTTTGACAAATGTTTGGAGGATACAGATGTTTTGTGGTCCGTATTTCTCTCTTTCCCCTCCACGGGAATCAGAGAAAATCTTAAGTGAGTGACTTTCAGTATTACCACAGAGGAGAGCCATAATCTTAACCTCCCCTGTAAACACAAATTACACATTAGCCATGCTTAAGGGGCTGACAGGAAAACATTTATTGTCTACTTCTCTTGTTCTACTTCTTTCTCAAGTACCTTGACTGGTAAGCCACAAAGGGCAGTGCATTACCAGAGATATTCAAGTTATTTGGGGTGGTCGGTGACCCACAGGGATATGTCAGCATCTACAAAACGTTGAGGTATCCATGCACATTTTATGGATTGAAACATAGCAAGAGTGTTGCTATGTGTTACTTGCAACAGCTGTTACTAAGGCTAGCTTTCAGCCAATTGGTGTGCTTCTAGATTTAGTGGTTGACATCTCAGTTGAAGGTTTTTAAACATTCATTTCAGTGTGCTAACAATACTTGAAAAACCTTTGGTGTTTGAGTCAAATTTGGAAAGATCCTATTTATGTTGAGTTGATCACACCTGAATGCCACTACAGTCGTAATTACAAGTGGGGAACTTTTTTTTTTTTTTTTTTGGTGCGTTCAAGTCCTCCTGGGAAGTTTGTATTTAAGAGTTAGGAAGTCATAATTACGACATCAGATGTACAAAGGACGACGCTCAAGTCACTTTGGTTGGCATAAAATGGCGATGTACCAATGCTAAAAAAAATTCAGAGGTTCTAACTCTATACTTCTACAAAATGAAAAGGAATGCACTTCATGTGTGTTTTTCCTTTTTTATGTTTTTATTCAGTGTATGAAGTTGATGTTAATTTAATCATTATATGTTTACGATTTCAGCATATTTAATCATTATATATCATAATCATAATTGTAAAATACTATCGTATTTTGAATAAGTGACTTAGTTTTATTGTAAATGAAAAACAAAAACAATTGTTATAATCAATACACTCTGCATCTGTTGCGTCCGCCATATTTGCTCATATTTTTATGCGGTGTTCCTGTGGTCTTAATCTTTCCGACATGACTTAAATGCACCATTTATTTTATCCCAGAGTTTTCAAATGGAAGGCATGTCAGTGAGAAAATATGGACGCAAGGAATGAAGCATCTGTATTCATGGTAATTGTTGAAATGAATGAAGTATACATTTTCATTTACAATAAAACTAGCTACATTGCATGTAGGCCTACACAATATAATAGTATTGTTCCGTTTCCAGCGCCTCCATTAATTGAATCAAAATATTAAACAAAAACACAGCTGACGTGCATTCTTTATCAATCATTTTGTAGAATAAGAGTTTTTTAAGAGAATTTTTGCTGTATATTTTGTAGAAAAGGTACATCACCATCTCACACTAAACTCAAGCATAAAGGTGATTAGCTGTAAAGATTCAGGGGTGCCTACATTCAAAAGGTAATTCAAACATGCACCACTGCTTTTAATCAAGAAAATAATCTTTAAAGACCTAATATAATCTCTTTGTTCAAGTTTTAATTAGACATTTGTAGTCAGGAGGACTTGGACACAAGTTAGTGAGTAACGCTAACTGTGCTGCATCATAAAATCCCATATCAGTGTGTGTGCTGACACAAAGAGGTTTCTATCTGCTTATGGCCACCCAGCTCCAGACTGATCGCTCTCCAAAATTCTTCCCCCTCCACTAAAGTTTATGGGCTTAAATATGTGCGGCATACAGTGTTTCCTCCAAGATACAAGACTACGTGGAGTCTGTTAGGAGATCAAAGTATTTTTAGCCATTCTGCTAATCCACAGAACATGATCTTTCTCTCTCTAATAACTTGGAATTCTTCTCATTCCTGTTGGTGTCTGGCAGAGGAAAACTCAGGAGGCTTCAAACCCACATTGGTCTCGTGCTCGGGGCGCAAGGCCCGCAGAAATGGAGAGCTATACAGCCGAGGCCAGTGTTTGACTTGGCTCATGAAAGGGAGACACTGCACCACCCTGCCTGCCATCTGGCTAAACCGGGCTTTTAAGAATAGAGTACTGAGAAACACAAGAACACCATCACCGTTTTTCTGACAGGACAGAATAACACAACACACTTTCTCTCGCACCTGCAAGTCATTTCACAACACGGCTGAAAAAGATGCCATAAAAAAGACTTGTGTAATAATCAGCCCAGGAATTTAATTTTCTCCCGAAAGGAAATTCCTCCATGTATTAAGGTCTCCAAGACAAATTTTTTGCTGGTGACATATTATCCATCAAGTTTTACAATGAGGATTTATGGCAGGCTTTGTTGGAGTTCTGGCTGTTATTTTAGATGTTTAAATCCAAGCCAAGTAATCATATTTATCATAACTTATCATGAACTGTAGCTAAGAATATTGCATTTTTAGATCATTGAGATACTCTCCACAGAATATTTTTTTATTATACTTATGGAAATTATAATCAATCTTTAAAGTTTTAAAATGTTATGAATATTTGATTTATTTTTATTTAGAACAACTTGTGTATGGTAATAATAATAATAATACGTATTATTATTATTATTATTAATAATATATAATATCATGCTATTATAATTTTTTATTATTATTATTATTATTATTATTATTATTATTATTATTATTATTATTATTGTTGTTGTATTATTCTGAGATACAGAGCATCTTTGATTGCAATTGATTGGATTGATTATTATTATTAATATTATTTGTTTAATAAAAATACAATTAAACCATGCAATTATGACAGGCCCAAAGTATGCACATTTATGATTTTTCTCCAAGCAGGATAATAATGATATTTATATTACATTTAAAAACAGTAAGTGCAATGCACTTGCTAAAGAGCAACAATCACAAGGATTGAGAAGAAAATCACTTTTTAAAAATCAAACTCAATAATCAACTATTAGGCTTATGACTGTATTTTAACCAACTAAAACTAAAGGCAAATATCAAATTGTGCCCAGTCATTGAGTAAAGGTCTAATTTGGCCGAGAGTTTGTTTATAGATTGTGTTACCTAGATGTCTGATTTGTGGATATCTGTGACAAATAGACGTCATACTCCTTTTCCAGAAACTCTTCAGCTGGTAAGTTCACATGGAAGATTTCCTGTCTTTTCCTCACAGCTCACTCAGAGGTTATCGGCAAGTAAATGAGTACGACTTTGCATGAACTCTCTCACGTCATTCCCATAAGCACAGGATAGAAGGTTATCGCCTGTTATTTCCTTGTTCTCTGGCAGTTCTTGTTGTGCCTGATCCTTTGGCCTGGTGTGCCGACCAACTCTGACACATCCTGTATGCCACATCATTCAATGAGCGCAAATCAACAACAACACAAACTTATATTAGACAGACCTGTATCTGACTTAGAGGTTAAAAAAAATCTTCAAATAGCGCCTCTCTATGGTCAAATGCAGATTATTATTTTTTTGCCTCATTTAAATCCAGATAAATACATTTTCCAAACACCATCTTGCTCACTATAATGAGAACACTGAAAGGGAGGTCAGATGGTCAGATAAACAACTCGCATTAATGCTGAAACACTATGAGTAATGTTGTAGCCTTTCAGGCCACCATCCCCCCACCCCACCCCACCCCCCAACAAAAAAGTGTCCCTTTGATACTGCTTTTTTGATGGTGTTTCGGATGGATATAAATTGTCTTTACCTGCAGTACAGATTGTGTTACTTGTTCACAAGCTGCACGCACGCAATGAGCTGCTTCATCGCTGACCGTTACAAAAAATAAGAATAGCCACAAGTATACGTGGCATATATACTGTCGCAATATATCAGTTGTGTTTGTTCGTTTTGTTTTCATAGACTTTTAATTTGTTTTCATTCATCACATGTGTTCCTTTGTTTGAGTTTTCCTGCCACTCATCTGTTGCCATGGACGCTAATCCTCATCACAGCTGTTCATCATTTATTTCATCACCATGTGTTTATTTGTTCCTCACCTTCACTCAGTGTTTTTCGGTCTACATTTAAGTTAGCGTATGTTTTGAATCTTCATCTTCTTCGTGTATTCCTGCAACCGCTTGCTGACTTCCGCCTCTTTTCCACCATACCTGGAACAATTTGTCCCAGGATCTTTTTCCTCCTGACCTGTTGTTGGCTGCATCCGAAAACCTAGGCAGCTGACTCGTTGCCTCGCTGCCTTATCAGACAATGGCTTGTAAGGCAGCGTTTGTGCATGAAGGCACCTCACGAAACTAATTTCGGACAGGCTTCTTAGGCAGTGTAACACTTTAATGATCTACAGCAAAATAGAGAGCTTTGGTGAGAACTAAACAAATATTGAATTACTACATTAGTCATTTCTCGCTAGAAATGACATCAGAAGTAGAAAATGTTGGTAAAAACGTACATTTACACACAAACTGACCAGCAAACGCAAATTTCGAATGCCATCTTTTTTTTTCCAGCTCAACTGTCACAGAATGGAAAGCACAGGATTGTGGGATATCAAAGGCAGCGAAGGATACAAATATGCTGCCTTCAAAACTCGATCAGATGAAGGTATCTCAGGAGACAGGAAGTGAAGCTAACATTAGATTCAGACGTGTCTTGGTGCCTTCCTGCCTTGAAATGTGTCCTCCAAAGGAGGTTTCGGACGCAGCCATTGTCTGCGTTTCCATCGCAGTCTAAAGTACCGTGAATATTAGTCCGGTAACGTAGAACTGAGCGCAGCTACCCAGTTCCCGCTGGATTTCATCCTCCCCATATAAGCTTAATAAACCCTGAACCACGTTGTCGGTTCATCGGCCGTATGATTGTTCATCAACTTTTTTTGTTTGTACTGCAACTACAAGTGAACTTCTAGATATAGCCTACCGATACCTGTAGCACATTTTTGAGTTTATGCAAGTACACTTTGAAGTATTCTGTCAGTAAACTACTAGTTTAGTAGTTTTATACTATATAGTATACTATTTATTTGGCACTTTAAGTATGTTCCTGTGAATGTACTTTTATTAGATTTGGAGTAAATTCCTATGTGAAATTCCAGTTCAACAAAAGTTAGGGGTTGGGTTAGGCGATAGAAAATAGCATTAACCTGTTATAAAATCAATGGAAGTCTATGCAATGTCCTCACTAATAGAGTGAAACGTGTGTGTGTGTGTGTGTGTGTGTGTGTGTGTGTGTGTGTGTGTGTGTGTGTGTGTGTGTGTGTGTGTGTGTGTTGCAGGTATTTTTTGGTCCCAATGGTGAACATTTTTGTTTTTGTTTTTTTTGAAAATGTAAAAATGCAGAGTTTTCTGTGAGGGTTGTTTAGGGGATAGAATATATAGCTAGTACAGTAGGCCTATAAAAGTCATTATGTCTATGGAGAGTCCCCATAAAACATGGAAACCCAACATGTGTTTGTATTATATCTATTATTATCCACCTGCAAATACATTGTGTATTTGTATTGGTGTGTACATTGCAGCAGCTGCAGCATATGTAACTGATCTTTGAGATGTATAAGATTTCATGTTACGTGTATCACGCCGCATGGGGAGTTGGTAAATAGTGCTGAGGCAGGACAGAACATTCTAAAGAGCTGGACGTGTCTTGGAACACAGTGTACAAACGTATGAGTTTGTGTGTTTGTTTGTGTGTGTGTGGGGGAGAGCGATAGGCTTTCAAAGTTGTTTTAGTGAGATATCTAACCCCAACTATCCCTTAACACTCCCTAAACAAAAATATATTTTTCCAAAGTAAAACATAACAGTCTTCACGTTGAATTGGGCACACAAACATACAAATCTCAACTGTTGGGAAAATAATGGGGCGGACAGAGGTTCAGTAAACAGAAACGGCAGATAAGGACAATGCTGACGAAGCTACACTGATTATAATTTCCTCGTTTCTCATCATATGAAGAGCATAACACCATCAACAGCAGGAGAGAGGGTTGATATTCAGTAACCATTAAAGGTGCTGCAGGTGATTCTCTGCAGAAACATTTTTTGTTATGCTGGTTGAAGTGAAGTGAAGTGAAGTGATGTGTGGCGACCCATACTTGGAATTTGTTCTCTGCATTTAACCCATCCAAGTGCGCACACACACAGTAGTGAACACACACCCCGAGCAGTGGGCAGCCATATTGCTGCGGCGCCCGGTGAGCAGTTGGAGGTTAGGTGCCTTGCTCAAGGGTCTCACCTCAGTCGTGGTATTGAGGGTGGAGGGGGGCGCTGGTTATTCACTCCCCCCACCGACAATTCCTGCCGGCCCTGAGACTCGAAACCGCAACCTTCCGGTTACAAGTCCGACTCACAAACCATTAGGCCACGACTGCCCCACACAAAAGTCTCCTTAAAAGTCTCCTTGAAAGTCTCCTCATATCCTGATAGCAATCACTCTGTTAAAGGTCCCATGGCATGAAATTTTCATTTTATGAGGTATTTCAACATTAATATGAGTTCCCCTAGCCTGAATATTGTCCCCAAGTGGATAGAAATGTTGATCGGTGTAAAACCGAGTTCTGGCTGTCTTTCTCTGCCTTTGAGAAAATGACAGGCCAGACGAGCCAATCCTGAAGTCTCCTGGTTTGACGTCCAAGCAGGAACGGTTCCCTCCCTTTCCTCCGCCCAGAGAATCTGGCACGCCCATGCAAACGCTCATCATTGCTTGTGAACGAGTGAACGCTGGCAGTTTCTCAGTGTTTGGATGTACAAATGAAAACAGAAGTCTTTCTTCAGTTCCTTCTGATCTGTGATCATTGATTTCTTATGTGTAGCTTATTATTTATTATTTGTGGACACGCAGCGGCTTCTCTCTCTCCCGACAGAACAGTGTTTTCGTGTTTTCTATCTTGTGAGTCAGTGTTTTTGTACGTCCTTGTCGCGTCTATCTGTTCTAAAATGTGCATACAGTCTTTTCTGTTTAACATCAGCAGTCACATCTTTAGAGATAAACTTCACACACGCCGAAGCTCGGCCTCCAACATCCCCGACCCCCAGTACTGCATCTGGCCCACAGCGGAGGCACCAAACGCGGCGTGAGATTAAGCAGAAGGAGGGTAAGCGTGAGGGTATCCGGCTAGGCTAGCCAGCTTTCCCCACAATAAACTGGATTACATTCGATTACTGCTGTTGTGTCTTTGTTTGCGCTGTGTAACGTTACTCAATGCGCGTCAATGACGCTATTCATATGATTGGAACATATCTAGAAATAATGCTATACTCAACACTTACTAACTCGTTCATCTCGCTGTAATGGTACATTGCATGTGTTACAAAGTTGGTAGAATAATGATGAAGAGGACTCGGTGTGACTGGGACTCGTGTTTATTCAGAACTCTCAGATACAAACACAATAAACTCGCGCTGACTGACAGCGCTCTCACAACTCAGTAGTTACTATAAATAACTTTGTTAGCAATCGCTTGAGTAGTATGAAGCTGCAGACTCGGAGCCTGCTGCATCTACAGTCCCGCACCCAGAGTCCCGCATTCTCAGGCCCCTCGTTTTTCGAGACAGCGCCTTCTATCAAATTGGATCGTGTAAACAATGCAATTGCAATGTGAAGGATTTAGGCCGAAACGTGAGTATCATCAATTTTATTTAACACATTTATTTTTTAATCAAACCACTTTATAGCTCATCGACACCAACATGAATAGCTCATTTAATATTTGTAAAGATAGTTTTTTCCCGAAAATACTTTTTATAGCTTAGCAGACTTTTTGTAGACAAGCCATTGTAAAATCCGATTAAAATTAAGGTAGACCAATTAAATACATTGAGTGTGATTGATTAATATCAAAGAATGTCATCATTCATTATTTAATCAGATTTACAGTTTGACCTTTTTTTATTACCTTTTATCTTAAAACTATAAATTGAATTAATTAATGTCAAATGGAGTAATTTTTTACTTTATATAATTTATGTAGCCTACTTAAATGAGTAGCCTATACTTATAAAACTTACATATTAAAATTAATCCATGTTAATTAAACTGTGATATGAAGTTGTTGATATGAAGGATCCTGCAAATGGTGAAATAACTGTATCTGAATATATACATATGTGGATATATATATATATAATGAATATAAATATAAATGTATATAATATGAATATGAAATAATGTATATATATATAAAATAACACTTTTTGTTTGCCCCACAGGATGTTCTCAATGGGAAACCAAAGTGGTTTCCCCCAAAGCCACGTGTGCCAGTCTACAAGGACAATTAGCAACAGCAGACATTCTTTCTGAACTCCTCAAAGCTCTGATAAGTCTAAAACTCAACTGAACTTCACAGATGAAGTGGAGTTAATTTGTATTTTCTTTTCCTGAGGTGGGCCCAAACATGTTTGTCAATTGGATTGTTTCTATTATTGCCATATATGCAATGTTTTATATGTTAATTAATTAATTAATTTATATGGACAGGCCATCATTCATGGCCTATGTGAGATGCAGGCATTTTCCTGGCAGGAGCTGAGGAGGTGTTCCTCAGTGGCCTTACTTATAACCCTAGGTATGCTTGTAATTTGCATTTGCCAAAAATATATAATTTATTATTACACAATATTTTTGACAATGGCAATCATTTTAGTGAAGTCGAGGAATTTGACAGAGCGATTGCCAAACGAATGAAAAAACAGTCACCTAGCAGAGAGTAAAGTTATTATTTTACCTTATGTAATTGAAGATGTAAAGTAAAGTCACTAACAAAATTATTTTTTACTTTTTTCTTTTCTTTGTCCTTTTTACAGCAACATGATGTTTAGGTGATCGTTAAATAAAGTACAGAATTGTTTATTATTGGTGTTTTGTCTATTCTTATTTGAGTTTTGAGCTTTGCATTGCATTCAAAATATTAAAAAAAAAACGTTTTTGGCATGGTATATGTTAATTAGACCATTAGGTTGAACTGAAAGAAACATTGGAATTTGAAAAACATTGAGGCAATATAATAATCACACAATATTAATATTGATAATAAGATAGTTCAATCTGTAATTGTATCTCTTCCATCAGTAATTTTCTTTCGATTAGGCTAGCCTACCACCCACACACAAAAAATAACTACTGGGTAATTTGTTAGTCAGAGAACACAGTGTGTTTTTTGGAACATGCACTGAGCAGGGAACGCAAATATGTTATTTTGTAATTATTTTGTGTTAATTTATGTGAAAAACTTTAAAAGAAGCGAGACCGTTATATTGCATCCGGAGTCTGAGAATGCGGGACTCTGTGTGCAGGTGTTATACGATCTTCCGAACAGCAGGAGGCGCTGTCTCGAAAAACGAGGGGCCTGAGAATGCGGGACTCTGGGTGCGGGACTGTAGATGCAGCAGGCTCCGAGTCTGCAGCTTCATAATGTTGAATCGCTTCGTCTCCGTGATGTCCGGTTCGCGAACGAATCATTCTTTTGAATCGGTTCTTTTTAGTGAACCGAACCAGTTCACCAAATCGGACTGAATCGTTCTAAACGGTTCGCGTCTCGAGTCAGCGCTGATCCATAATTTACTAAAGTTACTAACTTTCTGACATGAGAGACAGCCCCTCCGACTAGAAATAAACCAACAACCTGAAGTATATGCTGTAACTACAACAGTTCACCCTGAACTGAGACATGCTGAGAGAACTGATGAGAAGTGAACACAGGTCCATCCGTCTCTCTGGCAGACTCGTGCCTGCTCGTGCCTCGTTAAACCACGCCCCCTCCGCTCATTTAAAATGCAAAGATGTCAGCCAATCACAACAGTGGGCGTTTTTACTGAAGTCTCACAGCAGACACGCCTCTTGAAGCAGGGCATTCAGCCACAGGGCAAACAGCAGTATAGAAAAAATGCCTTTTATTTCTAAATTATGACATTTTATGATGTAAAAATCATACTAATAATATAAGTACACCTCAGAAAACACTATAAAATAATAGAAAAATGCCATGCCATGGGACCTTTAAAGGAACACATTCACGTTTTTGAATCCATTCAGCCGATCTTTGTATCTGGCGGTAGCACTTTTAGCATAGCTTAGCATACATCATTGATTCTAAACAGTCCATTAGCATCTCATTCAAAAAATGACCAAAGACACTTTCAATATTTTTCCTATTTAAAACTTGACTCTTCTACAGTTACATTGTGTGCTAAGACAAACTGAAAATGAAAAGTTGCGATTTATATGGCTAGGAACTACGTTCTCATTCCTGCGTAATAGTCACGGATCTTCGCAGCCGTACCATGGCTGCAGCCGGCAGCGCGCGCGGTCACGTGGTTCATGGAGCTCTCAATAGTTCTAAACAAACCAGCGCTGTCAACAGCTTCACTATACAGGTATTTGCAGCAATTTTTGTACAGCAGTACAACAGTACAGCATAGTGTGCATTGATTATTATGATATTATTATGGAGAGTGAAGGAGATGCAACATTTTTAACATTAATGTTTTTCTTGTGTTTAGCCCTCGGGTATTCCTATACTCTCATACTCACACTCTCATAGGTCACACTCATACTCATTGGTGGTCAAATGTGACCACCATACATCTGAACTATTTTTCAATTAAATAAATGTTCTATATTTTATTTCAATAATGTTTATTGAATATTTTGAGATCTTTTGGTACTAAATACTATTTGTGCAATAATTGTTGTTCATTAATGACCACTTATTTTTGTATATATATATATACAAAAATAAGTGGTCATTAATGAACAACAATTATTGCACAAATAGTATTTAGTACCAAAAGATCTCAAAATATTCAATAAACATTATTATAATTTTTTTCCCCCTTTTTTTTTTCTTCTAATGTTATATATTAGAGATGGGTGATACCGCTTATTTTGTTTTGGATAGGAGACCGATGCTTTCAAGGCCAGTATCACCAATATCGATGTCGATACAATACTTCTAAAGTGAACTTTTTAATTATTACATTTATTAAATTAATAAAATTACTTAGAGTCAAATAAGTAAAGATATCCACATAACATTATATTTGAAAGGTATTTTAACATTCAATATGCCTTAATTGCAACTTATTAGATCATATTTTTGTTTACACATGGTTAAAATATGTTTACTTGTAGTGGTAACCATGGAAATTTACAAATACTAGTTGAACAATGGTCACTAGTTAAAAAATAAACCATGGTTCAAACCATGGCAGGGACTGCCAGTGACAGGACATTGCACCCATAAAATGCAACCTTTTATTCTGACATGATTTCGATTAACATTAGTTACAGAATAGAACATGATCAATATTAACTTTTAAAATAAAATTTAAAGAGTGTAATTGCACTATGTAGTGTATACTTAGTAAATAATATTATTATAATAATATTTAGTAAAAATACAGCTCTTATTAGTTGTTAAAAGTGTGCTAATTACTATTTAATATAATGTCAAGGAAGAAAAATATTATGTTGTGGCATAAGGTGAAGTGAGAGCTGTGCTGGGGCAGCAGGGGACGGGGTGCGCTTGGTTCGACATGAGAGTATCGCAGTTCGAACCGGGTGTGATGTATCACGGTTTTTCGATTCGGTTTGAATATCGTTACACCCCTAGTAGTTTAGCAGAATTGGTTCAGGGGGTTGGTGCATGAGTTGCATGTTGTGATCATTGTGTCTCAAGTACCAGTATTTGTGTGTAAACAATTGAGAAAAACTATAAGGTTAAAATAGAGAATTCCAATGCAAAAAGGCAAATTAGAGTAATTTTGTGGCTTGAAAAATAATAATTTTCATTTGTGATGCCATTACCCACTAGGTGCCTGTATGGCTTTTTAATAAATATACATGTTGGCCTATCTAGTCTAGTTGCTCAAAAAAGTATTGCAGATCATATGTGCTTACTTATTTTTAGGTTTTACATTTGAATTAATATTTAGACATGATCAAACACTAGATTTCTTTAATTGCGACATTTTAAAACGTTACTAACGTATCCTAATATTTTTTATATATGAGCACACACAAGTGAATAAATGAATGCGAGCAAATATAATTTAACCCATGAAAAGTTTAAAATAGTGCTAAAAAGGCAAGCTTAATTTTTCCTTATTTTTTTAGGCATATATGTACATTAGGCTATACATATGAATTGATACTGAATCAAGAGCAAAATCGATATTTGTGCCAATCACCTATGTTCACTTGCAGACATTCTCATACGAATTAAACATATAGTTTATTGTCGTCTAGAGAGTAGTGCGTGGTCAAGCCCCTTTGTAATAGAACCCTTTTATAGGCCTAACCTGGTTTCTTTAGCTTCTACATTATCTTTTGAAGGCAGTGGAAAGCAATCAGCAAATAGGCCTATATGTCGTATGAATAGATCTAGATCTTACCATGATCTTAATCTTGCAATAAAACAGTCACATCTGTTCCACAATTATCTTTCAACAAGGTAGTCACAGGCTATGACCCCATCTCTCCACCCTCACACTAATTTATTAGCAGAGTATCCATTTAACAGAAGCTTTTCAGTAAAGGTCATTGTGTCATCTTTGCTGTAAATGCATAGAATACCACCTGAGCCTATGCTGCGCGCGCACAGCCTCAGACATCTCTGGAAAAAAAGCACAATCTGAAGCGTTTGAGACCGTTTATAATTTAAACCAGTAATGCGACAGAGACCTCTGGTGGAACGTTTTGGCATATTCAATGCGTCTAGAAGTGAGAAACATATGACAAATCCTTAAATTTCCACATGTAGGCCTAATAGCCTTCCATAATATAGAGAAGCTTCGCGAAAATCGTGAATGTGCAGGTTGTTTTTCGTAGTTTTACGCACTTAATCTGTGCAACGTGTTGCGAGTGAGAGAGAACTCCACACACTTCTGATTGGCTGTGATTTGTGACATATTGTGTTGCGTTGCATAGCTTCGTGGTGTTTATGCGCCGGTAGCTACTAATGTTATCTGGCCCACTGACGAGTATTTACAAACTTCTGCCTGTCTCAGCTGCAGTGAAAGTGAAGGTATTACAGTGGAAAAGTTGGTTTACGCAAACAAAGGCTTCAAGTCATTGTCAGTTCCTGCTGTGTAAATTGCACAGAACATTTTGGTAAGGTAACATAAGTCCAGATGTCTTGACAGCAACTTTGTTGTGAACTGAAATATACTGAATTTTTGGTCTATCTGAGCTATCATCATATACAATGATAACTAGTGTGAGGCAGCAAAATACAAACATTTATCAAGTTGTGGAGTATTCTCATAAGAGCATTTTTAAATGAGTTAGCTTAATAACGTCTTAAATGAACTTAAAGATTTGTGAGAAAATAAGATGACAACAGATCCATCCAATGTTCGACAGCAGCCTAATGAAACAGTTGCTGTGATGTCTGTCTGTCAAAAAACCAAGCTAACAAAGAAAATTGCAGCTTTAATAAGGATTCGTCTATATTTAATTCATTATTTATGCAGTGCAGCCCCTTTGATCACTTTCTGATAACTATTTATCTTTGATAACTATTCAATTTCTGTATATATTTCTGTTATACAGGTACACTGTAAGAAAAATTCAGGGCCCGTATTCATAAAGAATCTTAATGCAAAGAGTAGCTCCTAGTGACAAAATTCTAAGAAAATTCTTAGAAATGTGGGCGTTTACTCTTAAAATTAACTAAAAAATCCTAGTAAAGAAAAAAGTAATTCAGAAAGCATTTTAACCCTTAAAAGAGGTCTTAAGGTCAAATTTGTTAGGAGCACGGACGAGGACTTTTAAGAGGCTTAAGAGTTTCTTTAGCAGCGAAGAAAATGGCAGAAAGACGAAGAGGGAGAAGAAATGTGTTGCAGACAATGGATGACAGTGACTTAATAAGACGCTATAGATTAGATCGTGCAGGGATCATGTTTGTTGCATTAAACCCAACTTTCAAACCACCAATTAAATAGACATGCCAGCAATCAGTGTAATTGGAAAGAGTGGAACAATGTTTATAATTCTAAGCCAATCAAATACCTTATAGGAAATTAACAGCATGGTAAATAATAAAAGGATTTATATACACTGAAAAAAATGATTTGTTGAATTTACTAAAAAATTTTATCGTAAGTGGTCGCAATCAATTTATTTGATCTCAATTTAAACAAAAATACATGCAATTCCCATTAAACCAATTCATTTTTTAAAATTAAAATAAAAAAATAAATTTAAATAATTTAAACGAGCACAAATTAATTATGCTTAATTTAATTTTTCAGTGTACATTTATATATTGTGTGTGTGTGTGTGTGTGGGTGAGAGAGAACGGTAAAATAGGACAATTTGCGTTTGTAAATTCAAAGTGAAGGCTTAGAATAGACCCTATACTTAAAAGCACTCCTTTTTTCCCCTTTTTGGACAACCAACCAATCACAGTTTTCAAAAGACTGTGTCATACGTAGCAACGGGGTCAGCCCCGCCTCTTCACTAAGATTAAAGTTTTTGTATTTTCTTTGCTCAGAGTTGCTCTCAGATCGGCCCCGAATAGCTCTTAAGCTAAGACTCCTACGTAAAAGTTTTTAAGCTAAATTAGGAGTTTTCTGAGAGGACTCTTAGAATCTTTATGAATACGGGCCCAGGTCTCCAATTGAACATTTTCTAGTGACCGATCACATCTAAATTTTTCAGTTGGTCAAATTGAATTTCTTGAATTTTAATTGAATTAAATTGCATCAATTCACAGAAATTCAATTTGGCCAACTGAAAAATTTAGATGATTCACAAGAAAATTTTCAATTGGAGACCTGAATTTTTTTTACAGTGTAAGAAGGCCACAGGTAAATGTGATAGTTATTATGTTCGGTTTATGTAAGGATTGTTTTGAGTGAACTTAAATTAAAAGTTATTTTTTAAGGCCTATAAATGTTGAAATTGATATAGCTTTTTTCAATTATACTTTAATGTTGAATGTCTATCATATTTTTTTAATCAATTTCATAGAGATATAAGTACCATATTAGTATCAGTGATACTGGCCTTCATTCATAAAAAGCTGACATTACAACAAATATTTAAAATATACTGTCTTTAAGTTGTTGTGAGTAACTGTAGTATTTTTTTATAATACTGTTGCCAGATTTTTTAGGATGGCTATGTTTGAAGATTACTGCATAATAACTCAGGAGGACCTGGAAGATCTCAAAGAATCCATATCTACTCAGGATCTCCCATCAGCGATAAACACAATCAAAGATTACCTCAAAAAGCAAGATCTAGTGGAACTTAACATTGGTGTGACGGGAGAGTCAGGTTCTGGAAAGTCCACGTTTGTCAATGCATTCAGGGGTTTAGGGGATGAAGAAGAGGGCTCTGCTGAAACTGGCCCAGTAGAAACCACTATGGAGCCTGAAGTTTACCTTCACCCTAAATACAAAAATGTGAAAGTGTGGGATCTTCCTGGCATTGGAACACCAAACTTCAAAGCTGACGAGTATCTTGAACTGGTTCAGTTTGAACGGTTTGATTTTTTTGTCATCATTGCTTCAGATCGGTTCAGAGAATGCCACACTCAGCTGGCCAAAGAGATCAAAAGAATGGGGAAAAAGTTTTATTTTGTTCGTTCTAAGATTGACTCAACCATTACTGCTGAGAAGAGAAAGAAGAACTTTGACCAGAAAAAGATGCTGAATACCCTCCGAGAGGATTGTAAAAATGGTTAGTTATTCATTTAATGACAAAACAATGTTTTGGCTAGAAAACAGCTCACATTGTCTTTACCACACCAAACTTTTTTTTTTTTGTATATAAAAATATTCTGTTAAAAATAGTCTAATACAATAGTATGGCCTATAATGACAATAATAATTTGTATATAATAATATCTGTAATAATACTTTTTGATTCTGTCTAGGTCTGAGAAAGATTGGTATAGAGGATCCTGTCGTGTTCTTGATCTGTAGCTTTGAGCTTGGCAAGTATGATTTAAATCAGCTGCAGGAGAGGATGGAGAAAGAGCTTCCACAGCATAAGAGACGTGTGCTGATGTTGGCTTTGCCGAATATTACACTGGAGATTAATGAGAAAAAGAAGAAAGCTCTAGAGGCAAATATAGGAAATATAGCCTTGCTGTCTGCTTTAGTGGCTACAGTTCCTCTTCCCGGTCTTTCAGCTGCTGTAGATTTTGTCATTGTCAAAAAAGAGATTGAAACGTACTACAGTACCTTTGGTCTGGATGATCCATCCCTACAGAAGCTCTGTGAGAGATCTGGTAAGAGCTTAGAAGACCTGAAGAGTCATATGAAGTCACCTCTGCGTTTTGGGATAAACCCAGCTTCAATAGTATCTAATGGTTGCTGCATCCCTGGCTGTGGCTGAAGATGTGGTTGAGTATGTTGTGAGCCTCATACCCATTATTGGCTCTGTGGTGGCAGGAGGAATGTCCTATGTGACAGTCTCAATAATGCTGAAGGGAGCTCTGAATGACATAGCAGAAGATGCCAGAAATCTGCTAATGGCTTCATTGGCGTCTGAAGTGTAAATGTAAAATGTGACAGGCTTAAAGGTCTATTCAACAGCATTTATCCTATTATGATGTTTACAAATAAAAAAGAAATCAGCTGACATGATGGTGCAAAAGTTTTGTCTGTTCATTTTTTTTTATCACAAAAAACAGGGTTGTTTTAACAGGGGGTTGTAGACTTTTTATATCAACTGTAAACTCATGATACACAAATCATACATTCTCCACTGCATACTGGCCCCGCTACACTATTAAAAAAAAAGGCTACAAAAGCTGTCACTGGGGTGGTACCATTTCAAAAAGTACACCTTCATTAATTAGGTAATATCAAGTGTCAAAGATATTTGTACCTAAACGGAACATATTAGAACCATTTTAAAAGGTAGTGACAGCTTATACCATAATAAGAATGTCTCCTGGAGAAGCGTTGCAGAAGTCCTAAAAAAATGCAGTGCTTAGTTTCGCTCACATCACGAGGCTTCGCGCTTTGTTAATGTGAGTGCGATAGAGCGTGTCTTGCACACACACACGCACACCTTTCTGCTTTGTTGCGTTTTGCTAGTAGTTGATAATGTAGGCTACAGATGTCAGCAAATTAAATTAACTCCGAGTAAATATTTACATGGATCTTGTCAGTCACTATGGTGATGCATAGCAGTGAAAGTGAAAGTATGTTGGGTAGATCTCGCTCTGCTGTTGATCAGTTTTCTTTACGGTGGAAAAGTTTAGGTTTGCGCGATTAGTTTTTCATTTGATTTCAATAAGTGCATCCTTGCTGTGTTGATTGCTCAGAAGAATTTGGTAAGAATACTAATGCAGCCTTCTTGTCTCTATCGCGATGTATTTTTGCAATTGACAGCCATTTCGTTAGGCCTATCCATAGAAAACGATTATCGAATATTTTTATATACATTTAACTGCTGTAAAATGTTTTTTCTTGTTGTAGAAAACAAATCAACCACTAAAATACTTTAACGAATCAAGTAAGTTTCACATTAGAGTGATTGGAATTATTAAATGTACTAATACTTCAAACTTTTATTCGTAGGCCTACAGCAGTAAATTTCACATCTGTGAATGAAACTACACTTCCATTCTTGGTCTATTGATTTTTCCAGCGTCCTCGGAAGCTCAAAAGTGAGACTGAAAAGGTAAGATCTTTCTTATCATATAGGCCTAGTACTTTTTAGTCAGATTAAATGTAGGGGAGAGAGGGGCACAACCTAAAGCTTTTTGACTTTCTCAGCTTGTGTAAATCCACTTGGGGTTCAGGGTATTTATTTTATTATTTTTTTCACATTAATTTCACACATGTCTAGTACAATTATGAGGGTTTTTTTCATTAATACAATGTATACTTTTTTCTTGATTTACCCTGAAAGAATGGATGTGAAATGTGAAAACATGCCCCACAGTACATTGTAACATGACCATATGACAGCTTAAAATGTTATCTGCTATAATCAAAACAAATATACAAGACAAACAAATTATTTTTGTCAAATAAAATGTTTTTTTTAACAATTAAAAATAAAAAAATGTTTGAGTTTAACAACAAACACACCGCAAAACACTATACATCATAGTTCAAAACATAATAATAATTTCTGAAAATTGACTCTCAGTCTTTATTCACCTTTTTTTCTCATGGTTTCTCAATAGAATTTATAAAAGCATATAGTTCTAATAGGGACACATTGTAATGGAGCGTTACAACATGATCCACCTGCACAACTGGGATTTAAACCCGGCTCATGTCTTCTGCTGCTTAGATCAGCATTAAAGGGTTAGTTCACCCCAAAATGAAAATTAGCCCATGATTTACTCACCCTCAAGTCATCCTAGGTGTATATGACATTCTTCTTTCAGACGAACACAATCAGAGTTATAGTAAAAAAAAAATGTCCTGGCTCTTCCAAGCTTTATAATGGCAGTGAATCTTGCTTCGTTTTTGAAGTCCATAAAAGTGCATCTATCCATCATATAACTGCACCACACGGCTCTGGGGGGTTAATAACAGCCTTCTGAAGCGAATTGATGTGTTTGTGTAAGAAAAATATCCATATTTAAAACTTAACTTGTGACATGGTTCTTTTTCAGATGTCTACATTTGAAGATTATTGTGTAATAACTCAGGAGGACCTGGAGGATATTAAAGATTCCATATCTACTCAGGATCTCCCATCAGCGATAAACACAATCAAAGATTACCTCAAACAGCAAGATCTAGTGGAACTTAACATTGGTGTGACGGGAGAGTCAGGTTCTGGAAAGTCCACGTTTGTCAATGCATTCAGGGGTTTAGGGGATGAAGAAGAGGGCTCTGCTGAAACTGGCCCAGTAGAAACCACTATGGAGCCTGAAGTTTACCTTCACCCTAAATACAAAAATGTGAAAGTGTGGGATCTTCCTGGCATTGGAACACCAAACTTCAAAGCTGACGAGTATCTTGAACTGGTTCAGTTTGAACGCTATGATTTTTTCATCATCATTGCTTCAGATCGGTTCAGAGAATGCCACACTCAGCTGGCCAAAGAGATCAAGAGAATGGGGAAAACGTTTTATTTTGTTCGTTCCAAGATTGACTTTTGTCTTACTGCAGAGAAGAGAAAGAAGAACTTTGACCAGAAAAAGACACTGGATACCATCCGAGAGGATTGTGAAAAAGGTTAGTTTATTCAGTTCACAATACAATGTTTTGAGCAACAAAGAGATTTAGATGTTATCTTTACGATTATTGTATTGAACCAATGTTTTTCTCCATGAGGATTTTAATTACACTGAATTTATTAGCCTATATTATTACAGTTTTTCTCGATTGCTAAGACACATTTCTTGAAAGCTGCTCTCCTTTTCTCTAAACTGTGAACACAAAACCCAATTTTCAAGCTACATTCACAAAACCTCAGACTCTTCTTTCAAAACCAAACTTTCACCTCAAAACAGTTCAATCTGTGCTCAAAACTGAACTATGTTGTCAAATCGTGCCCCGCGTCAATCAAAATTAAAAACACTACTGAACAGTCACTAAACACTACGTAGAAAAATAGAAAACACAATGCTCAGGACATGAAGCTGGAGAAATAAATGTTTATTGTTCACTGTAGGCTAAATGCATGTTGCAAAACAAAAAAAAACCTGTTCATTTAGCACTTGTACAAAAAGACAAAACAGAAATCTTATGCATTTGCCACTTGTGTACAGTAAGCCCATGTGAAAATAAAGTACAAAAATATACATGGAATACTTGTAAATATAAAAAATATACATACAGGGAGTGCAGAATTATTAGGCACGTTGATTTTCTGATCATATTTTTTTTCCAGGCACATTTGACCAATTCCAAACCACAGTAATCCTAATAACTACTATTGATTTAGTATTTAATAATGTATAAGTGATATATAATTGTTCATGAAGGCTGGAAATGAAAATCACCTTATATTCAGGTGTGCAGAATTATTAGGCATGTTTTCTTTTACAGATAAATTGAGCCAAGAAAGAGATTTAACTCAGAATGAAAAGTCAAAAAAGTATTAAATGCCCATGAGAAGCATGCAATACTAATGCAATACTAGACATTGCAGTTAAGGCATGACCATTGGACAGTGAAATGCTCGTTGGGTCAGCAGGATCTGACAAAAACAGGTGGTGAAGAAAAGACACCTGTTAACTGCAAAAGAATTAAGAATTAAGGTGAAGAATTAAGGGTGAAACCATCAGGAACCCTTTAGTCTCCAGCGCCACCATTTTCCAGAGCTGCAACCTACCTGGACTCTCCAGAAGTGCAAGGTGTCAGGATCTCAGAGACTTCAGTTAGGTAAAGAATCCTAAAAAATGACCCCCACTAGATAAGAATCACAAGCTGAAGTGTTGTAAAATACATGAAGAAGGTTTTTTTATAGGCTTTATGGACAGATAGGTTGAGAGTGACTCTTGAAGGACCAGCACCACATCCTCTAGTACCACTGTTTGAAGAATTCATCTTCCAGAATCTGGCAGTACGTTTTGGGAGTTCATTTTTAGTCCATCTCTGCAAAACGGACTTCAGGATGGACTAAAATGAACTCCCAAAACGTACTGCCAGATTCTGGAAGATGAATTCTTCAAACAGTGGTACTAGAGGATGTGGTGCTGGTCCTTCAAGAGTCATTCTCAACCTATAAAATCTATAAAGCCTATAAAAAAGCAGGCTTCATGTATTTTACAACACTTCAGCTTGTGATTCTTATTTAGTGGGGGTCATTTTTTAGGATTCTTTACCTAACTGAAGTCTCTGAGATCCTGACACCTTGCACTTCTGGAGAGTCCAGGTAGGTTGCAGCTCTGGAAAATGGTGGCGCTGGAGACTAAAGGCTTCCTGATGGTTTCACCCTTAATTCTTCACCTTAATTCTTAATTCTTTTGCAGTTAACAGGTGTCTTTTCTCCGCCACATGTTTTTGTCTGACCCTGCTGACCCAACGAGCATTTCACTGTCCAATGGTCATGCCTTAACTGCAATGTCTAGTATTGCATTAGTATTGCATCCTTCTCATGGGCATTTAATACTTTTTGACTTTTCAGTCTGAGTTAAATCTCTTTTTTGGCTCAATTTATCTGTAAAAGAAAACATGCCTAATAATTCTGCACACCTGAATATAAGGTGTTTTTCATTTCCAGCCTTTATGAACAATTATATATCACTTATACATTATTAAATACTAAATCAATAGTAGTTATTAGGATTACTGTGGTTTGGAATTGGTCAAATGTGCCTGGAAAAAAAATATGATCAGAAAATCAACGTGCCTAATAATTCTGCACTCCCTGTAGAATGGCCTACGAACAGTTAGACCAACCCTCCAATACAATACTACAGTATATTGGTACAGTGATGTACTGAAACATATATTTACTTACAGTATACTGTGGTACAGTATATAGTATGTCATACAATAATTGCTGTCAACATTTACATACTGTACTATAATGTCAAAAAAAGGTAATTACCTGTTCTCTTCTCTAAATCTTCGGATTATGGTGGACACAGTGAATCTACTGATGTTTGGTTGTACCCTTTGTCCAGCCTCCCTCATGCTCATACCATGGACAAGAACATGGTCAATTACAGTAGCTCTGATTTCATCAGGAATTACTGTTCTTTGTCTTCGCTGATCACCTCGACCACCTTGACCTCCTCTCACACGAACTCTTCCTCTCAGATTTCTATCCATTGTAGGGCCTCACAAACCAGTGCTCTCTGAACTGGCTTACTGTATATGTTCCCTCACATCATTAGCCACAAGTGTGATCAATTTTGAGTTGATGTGTTCAAGTGGTGACATCTGTGCTTTAATTGTGTTTGACTTTTGTCACCTGTGCTCACCATTTTGCAGCACGGGTGCATCACAATGAAAATGTGTTGGCAAGTTGTGTCTAAACAGGTGAAAAGTGCTTATGGTTTTGCCAAGAGTGATTGATTCAATCAGTGGGTTCAGGCAACTGAGCATTTGGTTCAGACAATAGGGTTTAGTGTTTTAGCAATTGAGAAAAACTGTAACACATTTCTTAATATAACATATATAATAATCCTTTATTTTTGACATATTTCATAATGCCCTTTACTGTTTCTCATAGGTCTGAGAAAGATTGGTATAGAGGATCCTATCGTGTTCCTGATCTCTGGTTGGGAGCTTGGCAAGTATGATTTAAATCAGCTGCAGGAGAGGATGGAGAAAGAGCTTCCACAGCATAAGAGACGTGTGCTGATGTTGGCTTTGCCGAATATTACACTGGAGATTAATGAGAAAAAGAAGAAAGCTCTAGAGGAAAACATTGGAAAAGTTGCTTTCCTGTCTGCTTGTATAGCGGTTATTCCTCTTCCTGGTCTTTCAATCTCTGCAGATATAGCCATCATAGCAGATGAGCTGAGAAAGTACTACAGTGTGTTTGGTCTGGATGATCCATCCCTACAGAAGCTCTGTGAAAGATCTGGGAAAACCGTAGAGGAATTGAAGAGTCTGATGAAGTCTCCTCTGCATCAAGGGATAAACCCAAGTTCAATATTAACCTTGCTGGGTGCTGCGTCTCTACTTATATCAGAAGATGCCGTTGAGTTACTTGTGAGTTTCCTTCCCATTATTGGCAGTTTGGTGGCTGGAGGACTGTCTTATCTGACTGTCTCAAGAATGCTGAAGAGAGCTCTTGATGATATCGCTGATGATGCTAGGAAAGTGCTGATGGCTTCACTGGAGATTGAAGTGTAAATGTAGACAATGACAAGAATATTCAACAGAGTTTAGAACTAATTGCTATTGGGTTAATTATAGAAGAAGAGAAAAACATTTATGACATTTAATACAAAATATCTAATAGACATTTGTGATATAGATTTCACTTTACATGTATTTATCTGTTAATTTTATCCAAAGCAGCATACATTTATGGTAAAATACAGACGTGATTAAATTAATACGATTTGATAGAATAATAATTGTTACCTTTGGAAGAATAACTTTTGTCTGCAAATGTGTATTTGCTTAGAATTCACATTTATTTACATAATTTCCCTCTCTTCTTTCTAATTTACTTTCCATAATTACAGCATCAGTTGGCACTCATGATACATTACATTAAAATCACTTTGAGATAAGTTGCTATTAGTGTGTTGGCTCATAATGTAGGCCTACTCCTCTAAACCAGTCAATTATTCAGTCATCAGTTTCTCTGTTACCCACCTTAATATAACATGTTCAATAAATACCTGTATCTGGGTTCAAACGTCATCATTGAGTCTCGGTTTCCACTGACTCCAAAATCAAGATTTGCATGTGTGTATTTGCATGCAAATGTCAAACAATGAAAACATTGTGCCTTTTGAGATTAACTTCAAACCTGGGTGTGTATAGGCCTACAAACACTCTCGGGTTCTTTGAGGCAGTTCCTGCATTTGACAAAAGTCCTGACGATCTTTATTGTCATTGTACAGATTTTCATAAATAAGTTACAGAACAGGTTTGAATACTCTGTAATTCTCTGCCAAGTACTTTTGTCACAATTCATTCAAAGCTTCTGCAATGTTACTGCTCTGAGACACAAAGGCTGAGGATCCAAACACAGCTTTATTAAAGGGTAATCCACAATCGTAGTAAAAAAAACAGGCAAAAGGTCATACACAGGCAAGCAGTCCAAACAGGCAAATGGGTTATCCATGGAACAAGCAAGTAATCCAAAACACCAGGGCCGCTTCTCAATATGCGGTCTTGTCTGTGCTTGTGTTCTCATGGGCTTGTGAATTGTCTTAAGTCACTGCCGAAGTACTTTTCCAATTCAAAGTTCACATCTCGACAAGTACAGTTCAAACCCCCAGGTGTGTCCTTGATCCGCCCCTTTCCTTGTGTCCTTATCGAGGACGCATCGAGAGGAGACTTGTGTGGACTTCAGACAGACCCGTATCCCAGAATGCATCTCGCACCCACCAACAAGCGTCAGTAGTGGATGAGAAAAGCCACGTAATTGTGTGACAAAAGGTATTTTTAGACTTTTTCAGGTGATAATGTACTTGTTTAAAGCTCAAATCTGTGGTTTATTTATAAAGAGAGCGCCTATTTGAAATTTTGATATACGGTATATTAGTTTTAACTAAAACTAAAGCATTTCATCCAGTTTCCTATTCCTCGAAGTGGTGTTTTAATTTAATGGAAAATGTCTTACTCAGGTCAGTCAAATAGTAACATTAATGACATAATTTTATTTTAAATTGTTTATTCATTTTTATTTATTAAGGGCTAAAGAGTTTTGATGGTTGTTTGTATGCCATGTGACTTCATGAGTATTTTCTTGTCAAGTGGGGTTCAACCCAACTTTCCATAGACTCCAAAACACACAATATGGACATAGTGCAATGAACTGCTCTGAGACACAAAGGCTGAGGATCCAAATGCAGTTTTATTGAAAGGGTAAAATCGTACTTAAAAAACAGGCAAAAGATCATAAACACCAGGTAACCAGTTCAAATAATAACAGGGTCACAGGCAAAACCAGAGGAAACCAGGCAAAGGATCACCAAAAAACAAGATACATGTAAACAGACGAATTGCAGGGTTACACTAGACAAGACTTTACAATAAATACCTGAGATAACTAGGCTTATATAGGATGAGCCAGCATAGAGCAGAGCTATAAGCACGCTGATTGGCTGGGCTGCGGGTACTGCACGAACCTATGGCCGAGGCGGCGTAATTGTGCAAACCAATCGGGGCGCGTCCTGCCACCAGCAAGCTGAGCCTCCCAAAATGGGCGGCGCTACTGGCTATAAGAGCGGCCCATTTCGCCATAAAATCTGATTCATTCTCCTTCAGCGATGACTCAACTCTTTGCTGATTTCTCCTGCTTAAAAGCTCTTCTAAAAGAGCAGCGTGGCATTGTTTCAAATGCCGTGCCCCACCTGTGGTATATGCAGAGCCCCTCTGCATCCCACTGACGAGCACAGCGAGTGCATTTACTGCCTGAGCAAAATCCATGCAGAAACTGCACTAACTCAGGGCGGCTGTTCTCACTGCGCGAGCATGCTGCTCTCCTCTCTGTGTTCACGGCTAGCTTTCTTTTCAGAGAACTACCCCTCACTCTCTCCAAATAGAGAGGTTTCGCCGGTGCTCTTCACCCAAACAGACCAGCGCCCCTCATATGAAGCGAGCGGACTCATATCGTTTGGTGGTTCGGAGGAAGACCTCCACGATGACAGCTTGTCATTGGCAGCCTCTGAAGGCGAGGATTGATCGGGCTCTGCTGGTCAAGCTGCCTCAGCCCTGCACATTATGGTGGTCCTCCAGGTGTTCCAGGCAAAGCTCCTCCGCTCCATGGACGAGTCCCAGACCCGGCATCCTTCTGCGATCTGCGCAGTGCCCCTGAACGGGCCCTACGCACCTGTTTTCATCTTTCCAAACAAAATTTGCACTGCAATAAACACAAAAAACTACACTGAAACTATCTCATGTTGTTTATAAAAGAAATTCATTTAATGTATGTTATAAACTGAACTTTTGTGATATTGCAGAGCTTACTTAAATACTTTAGCCGCAAATTTCCTCGGAGCAAAGACGGAGCAGTGTTTCTGATATCAGTGAGCAAGGAGTGGAGCGGGGAGCGGGAAATGGTGAACCCGGAGCGGAGTGATTATTGAATGCTTAGAGCGTGGTCACATATTCGCAAGCACTCCAGTAAATAACTGATCGACTGTCAATCATTTCCTCGGCCAATCACGGGCCTCCTCCGTGCTTGGGCCCTGGGTGTCTGGGTTCTTTCACTTCGGTCTAGTTTACTCTTGGTTTGTGACAGAGCCCTGACACTCCTATATTGTTTGTCTTGTTTTGTGTGAGCGCGCAGCTTTGAGCATGCTCGAGCTACGTGCTCTTCTGTCCTTGTGAGTTTTGTGTTCGGATCCCTGCACTTAGGTCTAGTTTGGGTTTCAGTTTTGTGTTGGGATTCGGACATTCCACGTGTTTGTTTTCTGTCGTTTCTGTCTCTGTCTTGTCGTGTGAGCGTGCACTCTTCTGTCCATGAGTTTTGTGTTCTGTGTAGCATGCGGTTCGTGTTTACATCGGCCGCGTGCTTTCATGTTATGTTTTGTCTTGTGTTGTGTAGCACGTGGCTGGTGTTTTTCACTGGCTGTGTACTTTCATGTTGTCATGTTTGTGTGAACATGCATCTTATGAGTTCTCATTAGCTGCATATGTTCATGTCACGTTTGGTGTGAGCACATGGCTTGTCAAGTGTTTCTTTGTGCTATGTGCTCTGTCTATTGTCTAACCCCGCCCACCTTGTTTCCTGATTATTGGTTAATTTGCCCCACCTGTCTTCCCTAGTTACCCTCTTTTGTTTGCTCCCTATTTATTCTCCTTGTGTCTGCAGTCCAGTGCTGGATCGTTGTCGAATGTGCCTCATGTTTCCCTGCTCGTCAAGTCAAGCCAAGCCAAGACTTGTATTTCCCCCTCGGGATAGTTTTTGTTTATCTTGTTTTATTTTATTAAATAAAGCCCATTCCTCCTGCAAATTGAGTCCTCGCTCCTCTACCTTCACTCAACCTGACACTGGGGCTTCAGCCCCACCTAGCCCTTATGTTAATCGGACCCTGCTTGGCAGCCATAGCAGCCTTCCATGCGTCTGTGCCAGCCAATTCTTAGGAAGAAATTACTTAGTAATACACTTCCTCAAAGGGGCCAGGGGGTTGAACCCACCTTGTCCCCCCTCTATACCCTCATGGGACCTATCCACGGTCCTCAGGGCCCTCAGGGGGCCCCCATTCGAGCTGCTTCAGTCGACTGTCTTAAGGCCACTTTCGATCAAAACCGCACTCCTGCAAGCTCTAGCATCGGTCAAGCGAGTGGGCGACTCTCGATCCTCAAACCGGGACATGCTATATACCCAAGGTGCTCTCAACTCCGTTCAGAGCCCAGGTCATTTTACTGTCTGCCCTTCCCTCATTGGAAGACGACAGAGAATTAAACCCACTCTGCTCCAAATGCTTCCAGTAACGAACCAAAGATTATCACATTGAATAGTAGACGCTATCTCTTTGGCCTACACCTCGATGGGCCTTCAATGCCCCATAGAGCTCATTCCACAAGAGGCATGCCCTCCTCATGGGCATGGTCCAGTGGTGCACTAATTGATGACATTTGTGTGGTGGCCGGCTGGTCCTCACTGTCCACATTTGTGAAATTTTACAACTTGGAAGTGCCTGCACTACAGGCACAAGTAATTTCTGTCTAAATGAGAGTTGGCCCCTGAGGACCCCAAACCACTAGGTACTCCTTCTGTGGGCTCCAACCCTTGTCCGGGCCCTGTTGGATTTCTGACTAAAGTTCTACTCTAAATGCCTCAGGCCTTGCTACCTCAGGCAGGAGTTCAGAGTGAAGTCGTCAGATTAAATAGCACGGCGTGATTGAACTGGGTTCCCATAAGCGTCTAGCAGACGCAATACGAGTGAAACGTTTTTCGAAAGGGAATGTACTCGGTTACCCGTGTAACCTCAGTTCCCTGAAATTAACAGGAACGAGTATTGCGTAGACAGCCGTGCTTCAGTCAAATTAACCTGATTTCTATGGTAAAAAGGGGCAGCTTTTATAGCCAGTAGCTCCGCCCATTTTGACGGGCTTAACTCGCTGGTGGCGGGACACGCCCCGATTGGTTCCCGCAATTATACCCGCTCGCTATAGATTTGTGCAGTTCCCGCAGCCCAGCCAATCAGCATGCTTTTAGCTCTGCACTATGCTGGCTGTGCAGCTGCACTGCATTTTAAAATAAATTATACTTTCAATGCCATTACATTTAATGCATTTGATACAGTTACTTGATTAAAAATGATCACATTTTGTTAAGTTCTGTGTGACTTTTATGTGCCATATGTTCAACTAGCCATATGTTCAAATAGCCTTCCTGTCTATCTGTGTGGCTATAGTTTCTTTTCCTGGTCTTTCATTTGCTGTGGATTTGTACATTGAGCCATTGTAAAATAAAAAAAATCTACATGAATTATCATGCCACTGCAATCAGAACCAATATATTCTAAGTTAGACTGCAGCTATCAATGCCCCTGGGAGTTAATGTGCATATTTCAACGAATGAACTCCAAGTAAATATTTACATTCTTCTGACTCTTGGTGATTTGGCAGTGAAAGTGAAAGTATTTTTTGGGCGGATCTCGCTCTGCTTTTGTTTTATGTCTAGTGTAAAAGTGAATAGGTCTGCGCATTTACAGGCTTCATTATAGATCTGCTGTCAGTGTCTTCTTGCTGTGTGGATTATTCAGAGGATTTTGGTAAGAAAGATGTTTATAGAACTTTTAAAAACGTTTTACAGTAAAGTATTTCTTGTTGAAATGTTCCGAATTATTGTGCTATCCTCTTACACATTGAGGCAGCAAAATGAAAAGAATATATCTATTATAAATGTATTTAAAGTCTCCTTCATTGCTATGTTGTAAAATCCATTTTAGAAACTTTTCTTTACAACAGTGAATTTCACGTTGGTGAAGGAAATAACAGATCCTCTATTATGGACCTAAATTCTTCCTGTGTCTCGTGCTCTGAAACGGAAAAGGTGAGATTGAAAAATTGTAAGAGGGTCTGTCTGTGTAACGCTTTACAGTTTTCAAACTGAACCTATTTGTTTTTTTTATCTTTGGATTTAAGATCTTTGTCTTGTGATGTCCACATGTTTACATTGCATAAGCACAATACGCCTTATTGAAAGGTGTGCAGGGCAAATCATTTTACGAAACTTAAAATTAGTATTTGATTTATACTCATGTTGAACTATTGAACATCTAAAAGTATGGTTTCATTAATCATGTCTATATAGAGAAATGCTAAGATACAACAGCTAACCTACAAATTAAAAGACTTAGTTGATGGCCTATTTAACCTCCCATCAGAAAAAATGGGACTTTCACAGAAGGCTTAAACTTAGTCACAGACTAAAATGCGTGTTTGAGCTGTTTTAATTAAAAGCAATTTGCACTGATTTATCTTAAAATATATCAGTGCCATAGTTTTGTCTCAAGATGCACACCAGTAATGTTTTTTTTTTCCAAGGCATATTTATAAAAGCTACTTAAATGCCCTAATTGAACAAAGGCCTAAACCTGGCTTAATCTAAGCCCTGTCTGTGAGACCTGACCTTTAAGTTCCACAATGTTAAGTTTCAGCAAAAAATAAAACTAACTGAACATAATCGTGACACTGATGTCTTAAACAGTTGTTTTTCGCAACATATTTTCGACAGTTTCTTTTTATAACACTGTTGAACTTGGTTCTTTTTTAGATGGATATTTTGGAAGAATATGATATGATAAGTCAGGAGGACCTGGATGATATTAAAGAATCCATATCTACTCAGGATCTCCCATCAGCGATAAACACAATCAAAGATTACCTCAAGAAGCAAGATCTTGTAGAACTTAACATTGGTGTGACGGGAGAGTCAGGTTCTGGAAAGTCCACGTTTGTCAATGCATTCAGGGGTTTAGGGGATGAAGAAGAGGGCTCTGCTGAAACTGGCCCAGTAGAAACCACTATGGAGCCTGAAGCTTACCTTCACCCTAAATACAAAAATGTGAAAGTGTGGGATCTTCCTGGCATTGGAACACCAAACTTCAAAGCCAATGAGTATCTTGAACTGGTTCAGTTTGAACGCTATGATTTTTTCATCATCATTGCTTCAGAACGGTTCAGAGAATGCCACACTCAGCTGGCCAAAGAGATCAAGAGAATGGGGAAAACGTTTTATTTTGTTCGTTCTAAGATTGACTCAACCATTACTGCTGAGAAGAGAAAGAAGAACTTTGACCAGAAAAAGACACTGGATACCATCCGAGATGACTGTAAAAATGGTTAGTTATTCAGTTTATGACAATGATTTCAACAACAAAAAGATTAAGATTTAGTGTTTAAAACAGTTATAATATTAAGGATTAGATTGATAATGATACATTAGCACATAGGTCTTCAACCCTGCTCCTGGGGACCCACTGTCCTGCAAAGTTTATTTCCAACCTGCTTCAGCACACTGGCCTGTGTATTTTCAACAGGTGATCCTGAAGAGCTTGATTAACTTCACCTGTCTTTGATTAGGGTTGGAGCTAAACTCTGCAGGACAGTGGATCCCCAGGAGCAGGGTTGAAGACCTCTGCATTAGCATTTATTAGATATAATAATAATAATACAATATTTAATAACATATTTCTTTACTTATTTTCTTGATGGCCTTTCTTGATTCTGTCTAGGTCTGAGAAAGATCGGTATAGAGGATCCTGTCGTGTTCTTGATCTCTAGCTTTGAGCTTGGCAAGTATGATTTAAATCAGCTGCAGGAGAGGATGGAGAAAGAGCTTCCACAGCATAAGAGACGTGTGCTGATGTTGGCTTTGCCGAATATTACACTGGAGATTAATGAGAAAAAGAAGAAAGCTCTAGAGGCAAATATTGGGAAAGTAGCCTTGCTTTCTGCTTTAGTGGCTACAGTTCCTGTTCCTGGTCTCTCAGTTGCTGTGGATTTAGTCCTTGTCAAAAAAGAGATTGAAACATACTACAATGCCTTTGGTCTAGATGATCCATCCCTACAGAAGCTCTGTGAGAAATCTGGGAAGACCATTGAGGAACTGAAGAGTCTTATGAAGTCACCTCTGCGCTTTGGGATAAACATGGCTTCATTAGTATCTTTACTGGGTGCTGCTTCCGTGGTTGTGGCTGAAAATGCAGTTGAGTATGTTATGAGCGTCATACCCATTATTGGTTCTCTGGTGGCAGGAGGAATGTCTTATGTGACAACCTCAACAATGCTGAAGAGAGCTCTGAATGACATAGCAGAAGATGCCAGAAATGTGCTAATGGCTTCAGTGGGAACTCCTGTGTAAAGCTGTGTAAAGTATTGCTTTTTTGGCAAGATCACTATTAAAGTCACTATTTTGTTGTTATTGTTGTTTTAAATATAGCACATTTCTGTTCAATGTAATCTTGAATTTCTTTTCACTTGGTTCTTTTGTTTGTTTGTTTGTTTGTTTGTTTGTTTTTGTCAACTGGAAAAAATATACATTCAATATTTTATAATTAATTGATGTCTGGGTTTTAGCCCTCTCTTTCAACAAATCATGCTGCAACATCTCTGTTGCCACTGCTAAACTTATGATGCATTACGTTAAAAAAGATCTTTGGAGTGAGTGTATTTAGTTATTTTTATAATGTGTAAGAAGGCCAGCAGCCGTGGATCATCCAGGAAATGACACACATGCAGTATTAAGAATCAAGGGTACATAAACTTTTGAACGGGGTCATTATAAATTCAGCTTTTTTTTGTTTTGTGTAGTTAACATCTGTTATGTACAATATCTTATTCATGACAATACTAAATAAAAAATAACATGCATTTTGTATGATCTCTCCTATTTTGTTAAGATAATTCACTTTTCACAGACTTTGCAAGGGTTTCACAAACTTTCATGCAGCACTGTATATATGTTTGTAAATTAGTTTTATATGTCTCTGTCATTTTAAATTCGATTATGCTGTTCACAATGCTTAATGGGATTGTAGTTCTTTCCCTCACTAAACATATAGTCTACACTGTCAAAGATAAGTCTTGTACCTTTTATCTTTTTTTTCAGATTTTCAGAAACTTCTTTGCCTCAAATCAAAATTTGTACTTTGTAGTGTTGTGATTTACCTTGTAGCAGATTGGCTTGGTTCATGGGTTATCACTTTTTAATTAAGAAAATCCCTATGGGATAAATGAAAAAAAAATACTTCAGAAATCAGTGCACTTAAAAAGGGGGTGCATGGGCACTGTTTTGGCGCTTTTCCACTACACAGTACCAGCTCGCCTCGCCTTTGTTTGGTTTTCCACTGTGTAAAAGTTGTACCTGTACCTGCTTCCAGGTACTTTTTTTCTTTTCACACTTCCGGCGAGGTTCTGAGCGAGCTGAGGCGATACTAAAATGTGATGTGAAAACACGGCAGACTGCTGATTCAGAGAGAATCGTCACTATTCACTGCGTCGTCATTGCACACACCAGACGGAGTATCCTGAATATTTTTTTACGGTCTATGGAATAACCCCCGCCATTTTTAAATAGTTTGGCCAGAGATTGCGTAATATAGCCTACCCGTTACTATTATGGCAACTAGGAAGAATACGCCGTAGTCAAACAGGGAGGTTTCCTTTGTTTGGTTGCCAAAGAGAGTATCCAGCGAGAGCTTGATGGGGCAACGAGGAACGAAAAAGTTTCCTGCGGCGTCGCTATGACGACCAGGTACTATTGTGGAGGTACTATCTGCAATGGAAAAGAGAGCGAAAAGCGAGTCGAGTCGAGTTGAGCTGGTACTGGTAATGGAAAAGCAACATTTTATGGTGGAACACAGGAGAATAACATACAATTAAAAGTAAACAAGAATGGACCAAGAACAACTCAAACTGAGGTCTAAACAAGGAGCAGGCGTAACAATCAATCAAACAATGAGTTTACAATGTGAATTTGCATGCGTATTATGTGTTCAGTCTATAGGCATTGTAGCGGCTTAGGGTTACATATTATTAAATTTAATTAAATTTAGCTCAATAGGGAATTATGGGTATTAATATTTAGTGATTTATGATCAATCATAGTGGGTTATAATCTAATCATAAATCTCCAAAATCACCCAAAAAGGGGGATACCTAACCTAGGTATTTATGCACTATATAATATATATGGTTAACAACAATTTATTGAAATTAACTACAGATATATCTATATTAAATAATCACAGAATAACCTCTAGGGAGTTGATTCAAAATTCCTCTCCGTTCCGTTTAACGAACGCGCAGTAATCCTTTATCCACTCACAAGGTCTATTCTTCCTACCCAATTTTCGGGAAGTTTATCCCACTGGCCACAAAGGACAAACTTTCCGAGTTATGGTATTAATTAAAGCATTCAATGATGCTTATAAGAGCTCGTAGCTTAGATCCGACATTAAAGGGACTTGTGTTTCATGAGCAACAACAATGACAATCAAAACGTGGATACATGGTTTTAATAATGATTAATACTACGATTACATAAGACTAAATAAAGGATACATGTATATACAGAATAATGGAAAGTAAAGAAGGAGGATGAGGAGAAGGGAAAGGAAGAAGGGTATGATCGTGTCCGATCCGACACCTTCCCGAACATAACCACTAGAGCCAGCAAGAACCATATCACCTTAAACAAGGGTACAATCTTAAAACGCATCTAAATTTCAATAGAATTGATACTTGCATGGTTAATTTGTGTTGTGTAAAGCAAGATGCGTGCGTTGAAGTTTCTCAGAAGCGTGTCGCTGAAGCGTTCTCTCCGTTTGGTCCTTCCTTTAAAGTCCATTAACCTACGCCCATCTTCCCTGAGACGACCAATCGTTGGTGTGAATTGGAGGCAGGAGAGTGTTTCTTTGTTCGGACTTTATTACTCAATGGAATGTTCTTGCTGGAAGCCAGAATTGGTAACGTTTCACTCCAAAAGGACTAAACATACTAACGGTACATCTCATAATCATATACTTTGCACCATTGACTAAAACAAAGAAAGAGGAACCTTTAGACATCAAACATGCCTTGGTTTAAAGACATAAAAGCAGTGCATCTTCTATACAGAGCCATTTTGAGCGTTTAGGATGGCTCTTACATCACGCAAACATAAGAACTATAAGGAGCATGCATATAAGAAATCATCATATATGTAATTTCTGGGATAGTTTAATTAACGGCTAAATAAAGAGGAATGCTTGTGTATGTGTGTGTTAAGGTCATTCCCCGGCCATTCTAGACTGAAGGGTGAGGTAGGTGCCCGGGCTGATTAGAATCTGATTGAAGCTCTCACCGGGCCATCATAGTATCATCTGGTCACACTCTAGCTGGTCATTAACCAGTCGTGGTGCAATTTGACTCAGTCTTGTTGGAGCTGTAAGACCGTATGAATTCGCTCCAAGGATCGGTAGCGAACCGCGGTGAAGGCCGCACGCTTTCAGTGTCTCAGCTGGAAGAATGGATTTGATTATAATATTCTTTATCTGACTCCATTTATCATAGTTGTCGCATTTAGAAGAGAATCCCAACCGGTTGTTTAGTCATCTATATTTGATAGTTAATCATACATTTGATCGTTCCGTTTTAACCCTTTGTTACAATTATACCGTTCCACATTGGAGATAGTTAATAATTACAGATTAATTCAGAAAGGACCAAAAATGTAACAATTTACAGTTTTTTTGGATTGCTTAAGCACGATTTTCAAAACAGGGCCCGCGTTTTCAAAACACTACACACAATTAGCACAACCACACACCCAATTAGCAAAACACTACAGATCCTTTGCATAATTAAACACTCTTGTAAAAACTATACACTTCTGTTTCAAAACCACACTTTGTTACCATATGAAACACACACGTTTCACATTAACATACTCTGTTTGCACGAGTTACACTCTGCTGTGATAAACCTAAAACACTTTTAGCACTTCTACTTCCCTATGATTAGAGTAGGCTACCATCAACAAAGTACAAATATAATGTAAAGTCACCAAACACCACACAAGACCAATGTTGCAGACTGAAGAAACTAATTTATTTGTCAACACGCCCAAAATGTTGACATGGAGATCCAGAATACTGTAACAAAATGTCACTTCACATATTGTACTGTAAGTTCAAGGAACAAAAAAAACTATACATCGTCTCTTCGCCTAGCTGGATCTGGCCAGAGAATTTCATCAACATCGCAGGCAATGTTGTCATTGGCAAGACACCTTGGAAAGAAACGTCTTGAATGACGAATCCATCCTTGCATTGCTGCAACCTCCATCTGGTCACAGGCCTCCTCCATGGCTTGGATGAGGGGTACCTCAGCCTGGAGACGGAGATCATATACCTTCCACCGCCATGCCGAGAAAAACTCTTCTATAGGGTTGAGGAATGGAGAATATGGTGGAAGATATAGGATAGTGAAATGTGGATGTTACTGAAACCAGTTCTGAACCAGAGCAGAGCGGTGGAAAGACACATTGTCCCAGACAACAATGTATTGCATATGATCAATTTGATTAGCTGCTGTTATGTTGTGCAATTGGTCCAAGAATGTAAGTATGAGTGCTGTGTTGTAAGGGCCCATATGGGCATGGCGGTGGAGGACCCCATTCTGTGTAATGGCTGCACAGAGTGTTATATTACCCCCACGTTGCCCGGGGACATTGACTATAGCCCTTTGGCCAATGATGTTTCTTACCCGCCTTCGTGTTCTCGCCAGGTTAAAACCAGCCTCATCTACGTAAATGAACTCATGCAGGATCTCCTCTCCATCCATTCGTAAAACTCTCTGAAGAACAGTGTCAGGCAAAATTGTATAGTTCAGTGTAGATCTAGTATACATAGTACAGTACAGTAAAAGAATATGAGACAGTGTGCAAGATCACACTGCTATAGTGAATACATACCTCTGCATAATCATGCCGCAGTCGCTTCACCCTTTCGGAATTGCGCTCGAAAGGAACTCGATAAATTTGCTTCATTTGAATATGGTTTTTTTTTAGGATGCGTGCCAGTGTTGATGTTGAGACCTGATGGATATCGTTGAAAGTGGCATGGTTATTGACAATGTTAGCTTGGAACTGCTTGAGTGTTATAGCATTGTTGGCCAAAACCATGTTTACAATCTCCCTCTCTTGCTGTTCTGTGAACATAGGAGGCCTTCCCCCTTGTCGCTCCTGACCCTCAATCCTATATATAAAAACAAATCCATACAATAGTACAGTAATTTTACAGGAAAAGGTAACAGAAGTGCTGATAGTGCATAGAATACAGTACTGTAAGCAGTTACTGAAACCGTGCAGATGTTTGTGATATGATGATATTTTTACAGTACCTATTTTCCAGTCGAAATGTTCTTATCACACTTGCCACTGTGTATCGGCTTAGATTTGAAAGCTCTCTCAGCGTCAGTCCGTGGTTGACAACGTGATCAACCAGTGTTGCACGGATCTCATTTGTGAGATTCGGTCCTCTTTGAGCACCTTCTTGTCTTCCTCTTCCTCTTCCTCTACCTCTACCTCTACCTCTACCTCTACCTCTTCCTCTTCCTCTGCCTCCAGCATGGCCTCCATCTCTTCCTCTGTTGATTGCTCCTCTGTTGATTCCTCCTCCTCCTCCTCCTCCTCCTCCTCCTCCTCCTCCTCCTCCCTCCTCCTCCTCCTCCTCCTCCTCCTCCTCCTCCCTCCTCCTCCTCCTCCTCCTCCTCCTCCTCCTCCTCCTCCTCCTCCCTCCTACTCCTCCTCCTCCTCCTCCTCCTCCTCCTCCTCCTCCTCCTCCTCCCTCCTCCTCCTCCTCCTCCTCCTCCTCCCTCCTCCTCCTCCTCCTCCTCCCTCTTCCTCCCCCTCCTCCCTCCTCCTCCTCCTCCTCCCCCTCCTCCTCCTCCCCCTCCCTCCTCCTCCCTCCTCCTCCTCCTCCTCCTCCTCCCTCCTCCTCCTCCTCCTCCTCCCCCTCCTCCCTCCTCCTCCTCCTCCTCCTCCTCCTCCTACTCCTCCTCCTCCTCCTCCTCCTCCTCCTCCTTCCTCCCCCTCCCTCCTCCTCCCTCCTCCTCCTCCTCCTCCTCCCTCTTCCTCCCCCTCCTCCTCCTCCTCCTCCTCCTCCTCCTCCTCCTCCCTCCTCCTCCTCCTCCTCCTCCTCCTCCTCCCTCCTCCTCCTCCTCCTCCTCCCTCTTCCTCCCCCTCCTCCCTCCTCCTCCTCCTCCTCCCCCTCCTCCCCCTCCCTCCTCTCTAACTGTATTAACAATCAAGTAAATGTAAAATGTCAATTTGGAGCAGGGATTTAATTTATATGCAGAGCTGTTTGGAGGAAAGCATCTCTGATGTTTCTCCAAACGACTCACCACTTTGATCCCATGAGAGAGCTACTCCAGACGCTACAGCGTGTATAGTGTTTCTTTACAAAGTGACATTGCCAACTACTGGTCTGGTAGCATAATACTGCATTTTTAATCATTTTCGCGGCTCCGTGTGAATGGGGATCATATTGACAAAGTTGTCATCGGTAAAAAGCTTTTCTGTTTTTAGTAAAATGTTGTTGTGTAAACAAAGTTGCTTCATCGAGCCCCTCATTAGTAGACAGCAAGCCAAATAAGCTTAACCTAAATATCTTAAGATTAAGGGCAAACAAACTCATTAAAGTAATTTATTTGTTGTGAACGTGCTTCTAAACTTCTATTTGTACAGCAGTGAATCTGTGAAGGAAATGTAGGCGATTCTCTTCTTGTTTGGCGCTTCTAACTGTCATCCGTATCTCATGCTTTGAAGCTTAAAAGTGAAATTTAAAAAATTAAAAAACGTATCCTGATGCACTCATTTATGCTTACTTTCAGTCATGTTAAACACCTTGTGTTAAAATCCATCTGATGCCCTGCTCAGAAAGGAAAACCAAGAGGATCGTGTGATTATTCATGTCAAAAGCATTGAGCAGGGAAGGTGAGAAGATTTGAGTGATTCACACTCAACATCCACCTGTCTTATTGGAGGTTCCTGTTAACCATAAAACCAACACTGTAAAAAGAATACTGTGAAAAATACAGCAACTTGCTGGCAGCAATTAGCTAGTAAGTTGCTGTATTTCATTTCACAGTATTCTTACTGTAAATGTAATCGCAGTAACTTTAAAATTACTGTAAATTTTTTTACAGTAATAATCACAGTACTGTATTTCATAACTACTACTGTAATGGGGATTACTGCATTAATTTTGTGTACTGTAAAATAAAGACACTGTCACAAATGCCATTTATTTTCTCACTTTTAATTTCAAAAATTCATAAAATAAAAATTATAATTAAATTAAAGTATAGCATCATTTTTTTCAGTGTTAAAATTTTTCTGTGAACATTTAATTTCATCACTTTTCTGAACATACAAAAAACACTTTTCTGAACAAACAAAACAATCAATATTTATTAAAATGTTTGGATAAAATTACAAATGTATAAAAATTTAATGATTTAAAAACAGCAGGATTTCAAACCTATATATTTTCTGAACATATACATTTTTTTCAATAAGTTAACATTTCTCTGTGAACAATTCATTTCATTTCAACACTTTTCTGAGCAAACAAAACAATCAATATGTATTCAAATGTTTGGGTAAAATTACAAATCTATAAAAATTAAATGATTTAAAGGGATAGTTCACCCAAAAATTTAAATTGTGTCATCATTTACTCACCCTCAACCTGTATGAATTTTTCTTCTGCTGAACACAAAGAAAGATATTTTGAAGAATGTCGTTAACCAGACAGTTGATGGGTCCCATTGACTTCCATAGTAGGAAAAAAAAATACTATGGAAGTCAATGGGACCCATCAACTTTCTGGTTAACGACATTCTTCAAAATATCTTTCTTTGTGTTCAGCAGAAGAAAGAAATTCATGCAGGTTGAGGGTGAGTAAATGATGACACAATTTTCATTTTTGGGTGAACTATCCCTTTAAAAACAGCAGGATTTCAAACCTGAATATTGTTTTTCTCCAAGAAGTTTTTTTTTTTGCATAACTATTATTCTTTTAAAACTTGACCTGGACTTCCTGGGCTGGAGTCTTCTACCCTGTAGAGGAAGAAATTCATTATTAATGTAAAAGTTTAAAAGCAAGACAGATGGGTTGATGACATATACATAAAAGTTTTAAATAAATATTAGTATTTTTTATATGCTTTGTTGGTGGTTTGTGGAGTAGCATCCCCCGGGGCTGATATTGTTTTATAGCTTGAATAAAGATGTAAAATGTAAATTTATTTTCTTAACACAAACTGTAACATCTGTAAAAATAACAACCTATTTTTAAAAGATAAAATGTAAATATTCTTATGGAGTTGCAACTCGACTCTTATTAGACAGTATTAGTTTCTGTCATTTGCCATTACTTTAATATTTAATAACTGTCTACATGAATAATATTATAAAATTGTACATGAATATCCCACATTTCTGCCACAATACCATGTTTACAGTTAGTGATACAACAGTGAAATTTATGGTAAATGTTTGTGAGTTGTGAATGGAAAAGTATTCTAACTGGCTGGTGGTGTTGTCACACAATGTTCCTCCTGTTTTTCATGTCAGTGTTGTTGAATCACCTTGTGTTGACGCTGTAAAACTGCATGATTTGAAAATGATGCTTGGCAGGCCTAAAGGGATAGTTCACTTTAAAATGAAAATGCTATTATCATATACTCAACCTCAAGTTGTTTCGAACCTGTATGAATTTCTTTCTTCTTCTGAACACAAAAGAGGATATTTTGAAGAATGTCAAAGAGGATATTTTGAAGAATGTCGGTAACCAAACAGTTAACTAGAGCCAGTGACTTCCATAGTATTTTTTTTTTTCCTACTATGGAAGTTACAGGCTCCAGTTAACTGTTTGGTTACTGACATTCTTCAAAATATCCTCTTTTGTGGTCAGCAGAAGAAAGAAATTCATACAGGTTTGAAACAACTTGAGAGTAAATTTTGAAGTGAACTATCCCTTTAATAGACAAGTTGCGGGCCACCCCTGACTCTCAACCACCAACTACCCACCCAAACTGGCTTCCAGTTATTCCAAGGTATTCAAGGTAACAATTAAAAGTCTCACCTGGTATTAGTTGTTCTACCAGTCATACTCAATGAAGTCCCTGATGAATGATGCCACGTGTGGATTGAGGCAATCGGGGTTTTTTTTTGGACCACCTTCCCAGTTCGTCTGCTAATCTGGACCTTTGAATTAATCAAATAAAAGACATAAATGTAATTTCGCCAGATAAGACAAATATTAATACAATATATGCTCCCAAAAGTCGGGAATGGCACTTCAAATTAGGCTATTAACAATCTAACGTTATAGTTTCTGCAGCTTGAAGGCAATGAAGTTCAGAAAAATCATGAAATTATTAAAAATATGTTAAGTAAGCTTAACAACAGATAGCTGCTAAGTTACCTCTAGCTGCGTTTTCTCGGCACGCTTAACTTCAATGTCTGATTTCTCAGGCGGCAACAGCAAGCAAGAGAAAAAAATGAGAGATTATTAAACGGCTACCGCGCCAATAAATACAAAAAATTACACCATTTTAAATTAATGTCATTTCACAATGCTAACGTTAGACTTTAATCAAATTAAAGACGTTAAAAGTGTAATGTTGCCGGATAAGACAAATCTTAATACAGTACAGCCCATGCCATGCTCCCACAAGTTTGAATAGCATTTCACCAATCTCGTTTCTGGGGATTTACGTTCAGAAAAATCATGATGAATCACTATGAAAAATAGGTTAAGTATTAGGCCTAACGTACCTCAGCTGCGTTTTCTTTCAGCTCGAGACCGTCGAGAGTCGGCAGGCTTAGCTCACTCCCTCACGCGCAAGTGGTGACAGGAAAAAAAGTGATCATATTATGTGACGTATCTGCACCAAAAGAGATCACATACACAATTCCAATTTAATTTTTATTTAACAATGCTATCATTTTATAAACTAATGACGTTATCAAATGTTGCCAGACTAGAAAATATATCGAAATCATGCAGAAATATATATTTGTGGTAATACAATTATAAACTGCACACACAACATGAGACGAGTTTACAACGAAGTGTGCTGCTCATTACTCTTTTCTCTTTCAGTGCACTCTTAAAGTTGAACAAACAGGTGACTTTACAAGGGTAAACTTTGGAAATAAATTATGTTACCTTTCTGAAGTAAAAATTCAGATGAAACTGGGAAATCTCGTAGCTTTCCTTGGCTGAAAAAAAATCTTCTAGAAATTGCTGTATTGTGATTCACAGGAAGAAAAAAAATACTGTAGAATTTACCCGCTGTTGAAAAAAGACCATGATGCTTTGCAGATCTACAGCAACATGCTGTATACAGGTTCTACAGTAAGTATTTGCTCATTTTACAGTAATAATGCTGTGAAAACTACAGAAATTTGTTACAGTGAAGGTATGACTTGTACTGTAAACATTTGCAAAGTAAGGACACATGCCATGCTCTGTTATCAGGATCACAATGCAAGCCATGTACCAAATCAGTTGAACTCTGTACGTATGGTTATAAATGTGTTCAGTGTAGTCATGTAATCAATAAATTCTGACTGAAGCTTGTATACCAAAGACACTGAATATCAATACAAGGTGATAAAAAAACCAGAGGTGGAAAGTAATGAATTACATTTACTCGCGTTACTGTAATTGAGCAGTTTTTCTGAGTACTTCTACTTTTTTAAGTAGTTTTAAAAATCTGTAATTTTACTTTTACTTAAGTATGCTTTGTTTTAAGTATTGTACTTCGCTACATTTTATCCGTCACTGAGTAAAATAAATAAATAATACGAAAGTGTGGAAAAGCGATCCGGAAACAACTGCATTGAATTGAAGGCGGGAGAACGCGCAACAATCACAAAAAGATGGAGACAGACAAGACATGTCAGTTATGCAGATCCAGCTGAAAGCGAAACGCCGTCGTGAACCAGTAGTTAATATGGGAATACTTTGGATATAGACGTGGTGTTGTCCTGGAGGATATCAAAGTTACAAAAAATGTTAATGCAAATGAGGAAACGCATAGAACATGTTCGGGAATATCCCTCTGTGCAGATAAAGGTATGTTTTCAACTTAAGGCCGAGTGATTTCTGTGATGCAGAGGGAATCCCGGAATCCAGTCACGACAATTCATTTACAGTATAACGCAGATATCACGTAAAACAAGCAAACTGATGGATGAATGAATACATCGACTAATTTGCTGTACAATACATCAAATCGCGACATGGTCTGTGAATATTAAAGCAAAACACTGCTATATAAATAAATGATCTGCTTATTCTGTTTCTGATGAGCAGCGCCGTTTCGTCTACTACATACTCAAGTACGCGATGCTCGTGGTGTTTTAACGTCTCACCATGGGCGTCGGAAGCAAAAAAAATGTGGGTGGGTCCTCAGAATTTTTTTACTGGAGTAGATGCCAATTACATTAAGTACAAATATACCGCTTTGCTTGCTAATTAGTTCGGAAAGACAAAATTACAGAAATCGCCAAATCATTGTTAGCGACAGTAGTGTAGGGGTACGCACCCCAGCAAACACGCAAGTGTGGGCTCACTATGGGTAAGTGTGGGTTTTCTGTGGGATAGTGTGGGCAAGGGCAAACCCTTTGGGGGCCCATGTGGGATTACTGTGGGCAAGCCCACATTTGGGCGTGCCCACAGAAAACCCCCACCGGCCCCCAGTGGGTTAACCCTTGCGGGGCCCATAGTGGATTCGCCCATTTGGTCCCCAATGAGGGTTTAGTGTGGGCAACCCACTGTGGGCTTGCCCACAGAAAACCCACATGGCCCACAGTGGGTTAGCCCATGTGGGGCCCAAAACAGTTCTGCCCGTTTTGGCCCCAATGAGGGTTTAGTGTGGGCAACCCACAGTGGGCTTGCCCACAGAAAACCCACACGGGCCCCTAGTGGGATAGCCCTTGGGTTAGCCCCACACGTGCCCCACATTTCACGCCGGTATCTGGACCCACAGTGGTCAACCCGCAATGGGCCCACGCGGGCCCTTAAGTTTTGACACAAATCGACCCGCGGTTCGAGTCCGGCTTTCGCCAAACTCAATCTTCTCCGTTTTCCCATCACATATAAAATCGGAAAGGCATTTATTTTCATTAAAAATTAGGAAAATATTAGAAAAGTGGAAGTAAAGCGTCTAAAGTTTTTAATAATAAGTGTTTATTGATTAGGGGTAGGTAAACAGACATGTGCTGAATGTTAGAGATGATAAACGTGAGTGGGTCCAATATCATTGATTGTAAAAGGTGGGTGGGTCTTGTCCCACTCACATACAATGGTTCCGACGCCCATGCGTCTCTCAAACCATATTTGGACATGAACATTTAAAAAAATAGTCAAATACACTCTGAAACAGGTTTTCACAGAAGCAGCTCTTTACTAAAACCCATCAAAATAAACGTTTTTGAAAATTTCTGTTTTGCAGCACTTTGCCAAAAAATAAAAGGATAAAAGTTTGTTACATTTTATTTAATTACCACCGTTTTGGTCATATATTTGTATAAAAATCATAAAAACAAACAATTCATAGGATTCTTAAACATTTTAATAAGTTAATGATAAAAAATAAGTTGTTAATCTAATTCATAACTATTGATTTTGGTTGATTAGACATGTTTTATTGAAATTTTAATAAACAAAACAAATGGTTTCAAGTTAATAAAGCATTTTATTCAACCAAAAAAAAAAAAAAAAACGTTTTCATTCATTTAATGCCAATTTAACTGGTGATAATAATAACCATAATTTAATAATACAGTTTATTTATTAAATAATGGTTTAATACCGCGATGCTGTGAAACTATGATGTTTTCATATTGTGAAAATCTCATTCTACCACAACCCTAGGGGATTCCCCACCCCTGCTGTTAAAATGGTCAGTAACTTTTACTCTGAGTACATTTTAAATGAACTACTTTTTACTTTTACTTGAGTAAATTTTTAGACCGGTACTTTTACTTGTACTTAAGTAAAATTTCATTGAAGTAATAGTACTTTTACTTGAGTAGAATATTTTGTTAGTCTTTCCACCTCTGAAAAAAACACATGACATACAATCACATAGAAGGTCATAATTATAATATTTATGAGAGAAGATATCAAAACAAGCTTCTCTTGTAAATGTTTCCTGGTACAGTCTTGTAACATATTTGTTAAAAATAATATAACACTCCATAAATAATTTTCTCTGCACAATTGTGATATGGATGTTCCTGTTCTGTACCTCCTGACAGACTGAAAAACCCTTTACAGTTCCTAAATGGCTGTTTTTCCTAGTAAGTGTTGTTTTTCCAATCCCTGATGAATGCCTGACATTGCAAACGATCTTGAAATTGTAAATTGCCACCCTTTGGTTGATGTTTAAATCACATTTCTGCACACAGTACACTTGCCATGTATTTATACCTGAGGAATATATCATAATACTTTGGCATTTTCTGACCTACAACCCAGAGAAGCACAAAAATAACCATCTGATGGGTGTTGGCCATTGGAGCACACACAAATGACGGTGGATTCCAGGGTGTAGTAGCATTGTTTTTTGTTCGCTGGTCTGTCCAGTTTTGTATAAGGACATTTCTGCTTTTCCATTAGACTGGTAGTTCTAACAACGCAACTCTTTTTGTTTGACATTAACTCACATAATCTGTGTTTGTACACGTCCAAGTTATATTTATAGAAGATAAATGTGGCTTCCATGTATCAAATTTTGAGGGATCTAGCACAAACAAACACTGAGTTGAACATCAAAAAATGTTCACTTGCTGCCTAATATATCACACCCACTAACAGGTGCCTTGATGAAGAGATAATCAGTGTTATTCACTTCACCTGTCAGTGATCATAATGTTATGCCTGATCAGTGTATGTTAATGACAGTTGTCAAATGACTATCATTTACATATGAACAACTTTAGAGAGGTACTAACGTTTATGAAACTTAATTGAATCTATGAATACTTCATTTGGTGGCTCTGTTGTATTTATAATCAAAAAGATTACGATGCAATCCCATTTAATGCATCTGACACAGTTACTTGATTTGAAATTATTTGTGAAGTTCTGTGACTTTTTTGTGCCATATGTTCAACTCTTATATTGCAAGAGCCTTGTGTGGCTACAGTTTCTGTTCCTGGTCTTTCATTTGCTGTGGATTTGTACATTGAGCCATTGTAAAATAAAAAATTTCTACATGAATTATCATGCCACTGCAATCAGAACCAATGTCTTCTAAGTTATACTGAAGTTGTTAATGTGCATTTTTCAACAAATTATATTTACATTCTTCTGACTCTTGTTGCTATTGTGATTTGGCAGCGAAAGTATTTTTGGGGCGGATCTCGCTCTGCTTTTGTTATATAATGTAAAGTAAATAGGTCTGTGCAGTTACAGGCTTCATTATAGATCTGCTGTCAGTGTCTTCTTGCTGTGTGGATTATTCAGAAGATTTTGGTAAGAAAGATGTTATTAGAACTTTTAAAAACTTTTGACAGTAAAGTATTTCTTCTTGTAAAATGAAATGTTCAGAATTCTTATGCTATCCTCGAAGACATTGAGGCAGCAAAATAAAAAGAATATGTCTAATATAAATGTATTTAAAGTCTCCTTCATTGCTATATTGTAAAATCCATTTTAGAAGCTTTTTTAGCAATCAAATGTTGAATTGAAAATGCCAGTTGAATCAATTAGACTTTACATTATAAGAGTAATTCATGTATTCATTTGCACTCCTTGATTGAAGGTACTTCAAATATTTTTTTTATAACAGTGAATAACAGCTCCTCTATTCTGGTCTAAATTCTTCGTCTCGTGCTCTGAAACATAAAGGTGAGTTTGAAAAAATGTAGCGGGTCTGTGTAACGCTTTACAGTTCAGTTTTCAAACCGTACACAGCAAATTTCAGGAGTTGAAAAATCATGAGTTAGACAAAAAAGTGTGAATGAGTTAAATTTGTTGAGTTATTTTTTTAATTTTGACTACCGTGTGTGTTATTGGATACTCCCTGGCTGTGTTGTATTTTGGCGTTCATTCATTGGTGTTCAGGAGCGTGTTTTAACACTACATCTGGAGTTACATTTTGAGAAGTGCGTCACGACACGACCCTGGTTCTGCAGCACAAATAATGGACTTTCGGCTTCGTCGTGACTGAGGTAGGTAAAAGTGTATATATACAACAACAAAAAAACTATTTCAACATGTTCTATATTTTCTGACAAACACGTTTTGTCATAGCTGTTACGTTATATACTGTGTACTAACGTCAACGACCATGGCAACGTATGAACGTAGCCGATAACTTGTTTCAAAATTTTAATTGCCTATTTGCGCGAACTTTTTGTCGATGTAAACCAGCTAACCGTCTTTCCATTTGCTTTGCAGAGAAACCGGATAGAATGGCTTCAGCCAAGTGCAAGCAAAACTCAAGTAGGCAGGCTATCTGACGTTTCACATGGGGTTTATTATCAGCGCCACTCCCGTGCACACAGTTTGCAACACTTTCAAACGGCAACGCCGTCAAATTGAAGTGGCGACTCAGCTCAAGAAACCTGTTCAGCTTCCACACTAACTTTAATGCCGACGAGGTAACGTAATTCACTCTGTTAGCTGCCTATATGTTTTGCTGTTAGATTTTACAGTATGACAGCAATTGTTTTCAAAGTGTGTCCATGCAATGAATTTCTGAACCAAATGTATGAATTTGCTCAAATAAAGGCAGTAAATCAAGAGTATGGTGTTCAGTGTAGTCATTTCCACATAAAACATATTGTGTTAAATAAATGTTAACTCTAAGAAGTGTTAAATAAAATGTGTTTCAAGTGTTAATTTTTAACACTGGTAAGGAGTTTATATTATAATTAACTACATTTCAGAGTTACAGTTACTCTCCGTAGGATTAGTATTTTAACTCCAAAGAGTTAAATTTTAACTCTGAAAAAGTGTTAAAAATTCAACTCCAAGAGCAGAGTTATTTTAACTCTGCGCTGGAGTTTATTTGATGGTCACGCATGTACACTCAGATTGAGTTGATTTTAACTAACAGGGAGTTTATTCCAAAAACCAGAATTTGCTGTGTACCTATTAATTTTTGGATTTAAGATCTCTGTCTTTATATAGTACACACTGTTGAACTTGGTTCTTTTTTAGATGGATATTGTTGAAGAATATGATGTGTTAACTCAAGAGGACCTGGATGATATTAAAGAATCCATATCTACTCAGGATCTCCCATCAGCGATAAACACAATCAAAGATTACCTCAAAAAGCAAGATCTTGTGGAACTTAACATTGGTGTGACGGGAGAGTCAGGTTCTGGAAAGTCCACGTTTGTCAATGCATTCAGGGGTTTAGGGGATGAAGAAGAGGGCTCTGCTGAAACTGGCCCAGTAGAAACCACTATGGAGCCTGAAGCTTACCTTCACCCTAAATACAAAAATGTGAAAGTGTGGGATCTTCCTGGCATTGGAACACCAAACTTCAAAGCTGACGAGTATCTTGAACTGGTTCAGTTTGAACGCTATGATTTTTTCATCATCATTGCTTCAGAACGGTTCAGAGAATGCCACACTCAGCTGGCCAAAGAGATCAAGAGAATGGGGAAAACGTTTTATTTTGTTCGTTCCAAGATTGACTTTTGTCTTACTGCAGAGAAGAGAAAGAAGAACTTTGACCAGAAAAAGACACTGGATACCATCCGAGAGGATTGTGAAAAAGGTTAGTTTATTCAGTTCACAATACAATGTTTTGAGCAACAAAGAGATTTAGATGTTATCTTTACGATTATTGTATTGAACCAATGTTTTTCTCCATGAGGATTTTAATTACACTGAATTTATTAGCCTATATTATTAACACATTTCTTAATATAACATATATAATAATCCTTTATTTTTGACATATTTCATAATGCCCTTTACTGTTTCTCATAGGTCTGAGAAAGATCGGTATAGAGGATCCTGTCGTGTTCCTGATCTCTGGTTGGGAGCTTGGCAAGTATGATTTAAATCAGCTGCAGGAGAGGATGGAGAAAGAACTTCCACAGCATAAGAGACGTGTGCTGATGTTGGCTTTGCCGAATATTACACTGGAGATTAATGAGAAAAAGAAGAAAGCTCTAGAGGCAAATATTGCAAGAGTAGCCTTGCTGTCTGCTTTAGTGGCTACAGTTCCTGTTCCCGGTCTCTCAGTTGCTGTAGATTTATTAATTGTCAAAACAGAGACTGAAACATACTACAATGCCTTTGGTCTGGATGATCCATCCCTACAGAAGCTCTGTGAGAGATCTGGGAAGACCATTGAGGAACTGAAGAGTCATATGAAGTCACCTCTGCGCTTTGGGATAAACATGGCTTCAATAGTATCTTTACTGGGTGCTGCATCCCTGATTGTGGCTGAAAATGCAGTTGAGTATGTTATGAGCGTCATACCCATTATTGGCTCTCTGGTGGCAGGAGGAATGTCTTATGTGACAGTCTCAATAATGCTGAAGAGAGCTCTGAATGACATAGCAGAAGATGCCAGAAATGTGCTAATGGCTTCAGTGGGATCTCCTATGTAAACCTGACCGAACGTACCAGAATATAAATGTGCATGTAGCTGCTGCTTTTATTCAGACTTGCATTTTAAGGGGAAAAAGTGCTTGTTTCGCAAAATAAGTCACTATTATTTTGTTGTCGTTTTAGATGTAGCACATTTTTGTTTTTAAACGAAATCTTGCATTTCTTTTCACTTGGTTCTTTTGTTTGTTTGTTTGTTTTTCAACTGGAAAAAATGTGAATGAAATATTTTATAATTAATTGATGTCTGGTTTGGGCCCTCTCTTCCTTTTGATTTACTTTCCCCTTGGACAAATCATGCTGCAACGTCACCTCTGTTGCCACTGCTAAACCTATGATGCATTACATTAAAAAAAGATCTCTTTGAAGTGAGTGTATTTCAGTTATTTTGCGCAAAATTTGATGCCATTTGAGGTTTTTTGTATCCTTGCTTTGATAAATATAAGAGCAGGATGATGAATTTACATTGTCTTCTCGTGTCACCTGTAAAGGTTTTAACAAATGAACAAGACCAATTTCACTCTGTCATTTTATTTGCATCTTATTCTAACTGTCTATTGTGCCATCTAATCAAAACAAAGAGTCATCCATAATTGGAACAATTTACGTGCATTGTATTCTCTCCGTATAATAATAATTAAGAGAATTACTAATTAGGATTTATCTTCAATGATAGTGAAGGTCTTGCATAAATTATGTTCAAATTAAAAAAGAAATGTAGGGCAAATTCCATTTGAAATGGAGCATCACTACTCTAAAGGGTGTAGAAATATATACATAAAGTCATACGTCACTTTCACTTTACTTTTTAAGGTAACATCAAAATTCATACTTTTTAGATTTAGATATTTAGAATGCTGTGGAAATTTGTGTGGGTTAAATATAGTGTATTTGCGTCTTTAATTCAAATTTAACCTGTTTAATGTCTGTTGTCACAGTTGGTTGCAGAAAGGAAACACTACATCTAAATCTCTTTGTTGTCACATGCAGTTGGTTGAGGCAGGATCTATATGCAGCAGTTTACTTTATTAAACGATAAAGCAAAACAGCAGAGCAGGAACATACAGGAGTTTGTGAACCCCTTGCAGAAAATGTGAATAATTTTAACAAAATAAAAGGGATCATACAATATATGCATGTTACTTTTTATTTAGGACTGTCCTGAATAAGATATTTGACATAATATATGTTTACAGTCCACAAGACAAAAGCTGAGTTTATAAAAATTACCCCATTCAAAAATATGTAGGCTTAGCCTGGGGCACGTTCAAAGCTCAAACCGATGCACAACGTTTTGCTACAGTTTCCGGTTGAACGTCATATTTCCTGGAAACGGTGTGCAACAGTGTGCAACGGGTTTGAGATGCGTTTTATCTCGTTTGGTGGGTGTGTCAAAAATGTTAGGCCAATCAGCTGCAACATGTATATAAACCACGCGGTATTAAAGAGACAGCTCACACAATGGGTCCAAGTAAAGTTGTTTACAAATGTGTCCGCTGCAGCTCAGTATGTATACGCAACAATTGAAGATATTAGAAGACATGATTGTCGTAAAAAAAAAAATTATACAGTATATATATCAACATGATGATGTATTTATTTATATTTTTAGCTTCATTGCCAGGCAAATGTCATATATGGTAATTAAGGGCTTTACATAAAAATTAGAAAGAAAATACAAGCGATTAAAAAAGTAAGAACTAGAAATAAAATAAAATGAAATTAGAATTGATTACCAGGAGATTTAAAAAATCTCGTTCGCACTTAAAATTCATTCCGTGCTCACCCGCTATAAATTATTTTATTCCCGACCCGACCGATCCTGCTAGATTTAGATTTTTGTTCCACAATCTCTCTTTTAAATTTCCCTTACAGAAAGAGAGAGACTGGGGATAACAAAAGTAATAGGCTATGTTGGCCATGAAATAATTTATTTATTTTTCTTATCACACTGTCAACACCGTAGCAAAAGAATGTCACTGACAAAAATAGGTTAAATCAAATACGACATATGTCACTCAAAACTATAAGTCAAAATGTAAACAAACGAAAACTGCTGACTTTACTAGCTGTACTGCAAAATAAAGTATTGTATATGAATGAATGAATGAATGAATGAATGAATGTATGTATGTATGTTTGTCGCTCACTGACAACGGTCCATTACCGAAAGTCTCATCCAAAGGCTGAATGTAAAGTCGTGGCCGGGATGCACAGAACAATTTCTCTATATTATTATTATTTATTTTATTTATTTATTTTAAACAAAGTAATTAAAATGTGTAGGCTAAATAAAAGAGAAGTGGTTGTTCTGTAGGCTACATTGTTTATTTTTGTAATGCAAGTTATAATTTGTACATTAAACAAATTCATATATGTTCATACATATATTTTCTTGTAATGTAAATTAAAATGTGTAAATTAAAATAAATTGGTCTATACATTACTTAAAGTACTTTTTACAACTATTCATAGGCCTACAATATAACTTAAGTTTAACATCAGAAACAACTGAAATTTAAATTAACAGCTAAAACAGAACAAAACATTTCTACACTTTCATTGAGCTGAGCGGGAGACGCTGGTGGAGCTGGACCGGGATGGGGAATTATGCACTAAAGAGACCCTAAGGCCTGTGCCAGCGGGACATCATCTTCATCTTGGATGAGTGCATATTTCCACTGTCCGCAGGTTTGCGGGGCTGAATCGGTCGACGGCTGGCATATCATAAAAAGTATGATGCATCTGAGTAATGTGAGTAATAAAAATAGCCTATAGTTGTTTGTAGCCTATAGTCCACAGGTTTTAGTTGTCTTTACTTTAGCAATATTTCTACTGGGTGCCCCCCGCATTTTGGCATATTTTGGGCCATTTTGGGCATGATTCCGCTACTTTTGATTAGCAATTGGAGGGGTTTTGTTGTGCAGATCTGGCAACCCTGTCCCTCGGTTCGCCCTTCGTGCACTTCGAAGGCGTGGCCTGGCCTGGCCTTCGAAGTGCACGGCCTTCGAAGTGCGCACCCTTCACTTTGGGACACAGCTAGAGTCTGGCCACTCTCCATTGACCATAGACAGTAAAAGAAATGGACAAAGCGACCCTATAGGCTTCGACGGGGAAAATTGAAGTCAGGTAGAAGCCACACTTCCTGATGGCTTAGCGTACTGCGCAGCCTCAGACTGAGCTTGACGACGTAGATGTGACGTAAGCAACCTGTCTGACAGTTGTAAGTAGGGATGCACCGAATCCAGATTTTTGGGGTTCGGCCGAATACCGAATCCACTGGTTAAGATTCGGCCGAATCCGAAACCGAATACCGAATCCTACTCCCATCCGCAGTCCATTATCACAGTAAACACATTAATGAAGTTAACAACGTCCACAGCAGTGTAGGGATGCTATTGACCATTAACTGTTTTGGTCAAGTTTACTAAAGTAAACATTGTCGTGTATGTTCTTCTCGACGCTATTTCATGATGGTTTATAGAAAAATTACCCAGAGTCGTCCTCTGTCGTTTCAAAGAACAACCCAACGGAGAGCGCAGGAGGCGCGCGCTAGGGTTGTGCCGACATCAAGATGGAGCGCCACCATCGTGATGCCACGCCCCCGTTGCGAGTCTGTTGTGTGCGACACACACTAATCCTCTTCTATAGTATTAGCTAAACTAAAAACTTAGCAGGGATTGCTCTGTAAATTAAATTGAGAATGTAACTAATGCATACATGCTATTTTAAATACTGTAGTCTATGCCAGATATATAGCCTACATTTTGAAATCATTTGAGGCTGAAACATCCATAAGCATGCGTGTTTATTTTAGCACTTCCGTCAGTGAAACAACACAGCCTATAAAACAAAAACGATTTTCAGTAAATAATGGTAACCTCAAGAATATATGAAAATTAAATATTAGTTAGAAAAATATTTGATTCATACTATTTCCCCGCAAAGATGCGTCATATAGGCCTACCGCTCTGCGCTTTGAGAGGAATGGGACACTGAATAGACACCTTCTTGAATATCTTCGTCTTCATATGTTCTACTGATGTTGCAAAGCAACACTTGTTGTAAAAGGTCTGAAGAGCGAATTTTATTTTCCACAGGGTCAAGACATTTAGGCAATGTTTGATTATTCACTGCCAGAGAAAACGAAACTAAAATCACCGGCGTGTGTGAAATGCGCTATTCAAATAGGCCTAAACCAAACTTGACGCGCCTTACCAAGTTTAATAACAAGAACTAACTGTGATAAAAATTTGTAAGTAAAAATGTATTCGTCTTACAGTGTTTTTTATACTTTCCCACAGTAAAGGATGTGAATAGTTATAATAGACTTAATTATAAGCAAACGAAAGGAAGAAACATTTATAATCCCCTGCTAACACGGGTGCGACGTGAGTGAAGATTTGGGAAAAGAAACGACTAGGCCTATTGTTCAAATTCACGGAAAATCGAGTGACCATATCCAGATCGTAAAACAGAATGAAAAAGTGCTATCTGACCATTATTTCCTTTCTAGGCTAAACAAAGCTTTGTGCTTCACTCCTGTGGTAATATTCACGTGAAACAGCATTCACATACAAAACACTGGGTTAGTAAAATAACGAAGTTTTTTTTTTTAAAGTAGAAAATAGTATTTATGTAAAGAGATATATTAAAATAAAAAGAGCTCAACTCTTTAAGTGGAAGGAACCAATTGTTTCCCCCTCACGTGCAACCTAGCGGATGAATCATTATTTGGGTTAGTAAGAATAATGAAATGATGGTTTTAAGAGAATAGTATATATGTTAAGATATATTATCTACCTATTTACCTAATTCCAGTTCTTCAAAGCTTACGGATTCAGTGTATTTTCGTTTTGTCATCTTAATTTGGTAATTATTTAAGTGAAAAATATTTAGTGTAGGCCTATATATTTTATTAATTTTATTTATATTTTATCTGATCTATAGATAGGCTGTTTGCACGGTAAAATAAAATACATTTTGGCTGCTGTCTGTAGATTCCTTCATGCACAGTATTCTCTCGGATGTTTCATAATGCAAATGTTTTAACAGCGGCTGTTGTTTAGGGTCCTTGTCATCACGAGACAAATCGGAATTGCAAATTGAACGCGTAGCTCAACTTGAATCGCCTTCTTTTGACTTAAAGTATACTGCCACGTTTTCTGTTCATGAGTTCCATTTTCACTTTCAACAGCGGCGTCATTACGTTCGACCAGCGGGGCGCGCATAGTGCAAGCCTAGGGTTCGGGTTCGGTGGAAATAAATTCTGAGGTTCGGCAGAAACCGAACCCAGTTAAAAATCCCAATATTCGGCCGAATCCAAACCCGAACCCTGGATTCGGTGCATCCCTAGTTGTAAGTCCTCTAGTAGTTGTGCAACGTAAAATCTGAATCACCGAATCTTGTAGAGACAGAGAGAATGAGCAGGAGCAACTTTTGATGAATGAAGCAGGATTTGCGACATCTCTATCTGCGTTTATGCCTCCACGTCCCCCCGATTGCCTCATAGACAGTAAAAGATTGCGTACAAGCTTCTCCTCGGGTCTATACGGTACAGCACGACGGAGTCGCGTGGTTATTAGGGGTGGTTAATCTGTCTGATTTCCCGATTCGATTCGATTACGATTATTGAAGTCCCGATTCGATTACAGTCGATTTTCGATTATTAACGATTCTCGATTTTCCATTTCACAACAGTAAACGAAAATACACTACAAAGTGATTGCGGTATAAAAAAAAGTCAGCTACTTAATTACTTAACTCTTTTATTGAGTAACAACAACTCAAAGCACTTGTCGTGTAGTGTCGTGTAGTTACACAGAAATGAATACATCACATTGTGTTGTGACTCATCAAGTTGAACTAAACAATAACAAATAAATGAAAGGCTTATTTCCTTTAGGAAGTAGATCAGAACCAACATACTGTAGAAATTGGACAATTTTCTTCTAGAAAGACAACGTGTTCAGGTGGAGGAAGACTGCAGGTTGCAGTCGAAACATGTCAAGGTAAAGAAGAAGTTTTTTCTCCAAACACCTTGTCTTTCTAGAAGAAAATTGTCCAATTTAATCATTAAGAAGACAAAATGAACATTTTTGAACAACTTACTGTAGCTTCAGCTTATATACTGTACTGTAGAACTCAGTGACAAAATGTAAAGAGTGATGGATGCGGTGCGCGCGTGAGGGGGGCGGGAGCAGTGTTGGGGGTAACGCATTACTCAAGTAACTTGAGTTACGTAATAATATTACTTTTTCAAGTAACTAGTAAAGTAACGCATTACTTTTCAAATTTACAACAAAATATCTGAGTTACTTTTTCAAAAAAGTAACGCAAGTTACTTTTTCACATTTATTTGACTGACAGCTCTCCTGCCCCCATGTTGTGAAAAATAAGTGGAAAGGCGTTGTGTGTAAACATGATGGTTATTGTAGTTCTAGACTAACTCGCACAATAAAGATTCTGTACTCCTGAAAATGAATAAAATCAGTCAAATGCAAAATCAGAGTACTCAAACCTCAAATATATAAATGTTAAATAGAACAAATATTTTTATGCATTTAATCTACCTTTATTGACCAATGTCGTGCTGCTGACATTTGATGATTCAGTTAAGCCATGAGCAAAAATTACTAGATTTTTTGTTTTTATTGGTAAAACGTTTTTCTCCTGCGTCCTATTCTTCCATTATCCAGAATGGCAGCACATTTATACCTCAGCCTGAGGCCTATTATTTCAATTTTGGTATGAAGAGGTCTTTACATTAGCACAAAAAAGGACTTTTTTTGCTATTAAAAAACAAAACTAAAAAGCAAGCCCAGCCCAGGTGAGAAAAAGTAACGCAAAAGTAACGCAAAAGTAACGTAACGCATTACTTTTCTTAAAAAGTAACAAAGTAACTCAATTAGTTACTTTTTAAGGGAGTAACGCAATATTGTAATGTATTACTTTTCAAAGTAACTTTCCCCAACACTGGGCGGGAGCGCGTGGAACGCTCAAGCTCCTCTCGTTCGTTTCCTGACGTGAGAAAGACAAAAGGGGAAAAAACGACAGAAGAAAAACGACAGAAGAAAAACGGGTTCGTGTCGGAGGAGTGTCGAGGCCCGTTTGGTTCCGTGAGCGGGAGCCGCGGGTCGGTGCAGCGGAGCGGCGGTGTGTTTCCAGCATCAGTCCGGCTGTGTGTGTGTGTGTGTGTGAGATCCGCTCATCGCGTCCTCAGGATCGCCTTAATTCCCGCGAATGTGTGCGTCGATGTGTGTCGCGCTCGCTCATCTGAAGCGCTCATAAATCTGCGGATTGAAGGCGTTTATTCGGTGTTTGTGCGCGAATCTGAGCCGTGCTAACGCGCTAATGCTAATGTGCCTGAGCTCCAGAGGAGGCGAGGCGGGAGGATTTCTAGAGTGTTCCCTCAGAATCATCTCAGCATTAACGACAGATTTACATTCATCTAATGAACACACACACACACACACGGTGGTAGTGTCAGGTTTAGATAAATAAAAAAATAGATTTTTGAAAATTTAATGATCGATTCATGCTCGTCCATAACATACTCGCGATTAATCGATAATCGATTTTTTTCACCACCCCTAGTGGTTATGACGCAATCGTTAACCTACTTTTTACAAAACGGCTTCTACGGGGCGATAGGGTAAGATACAAGGTAATGGAGCATTTTATACATTGTCGTGTTTGTTTAGAAATAAACAATGGACAAATGGAGTCTTTAAACGCCTCAGATGTAAAGATATTCGCTGGCAAAGTGTGGCCAAAATGAATGGGAGTCAATGGGATGCTAACAGCAGGTGATGGCTTGGTTAGCAATGGCTGCCCCTATGGAAGGTACGCTTTCCGGGGGCTGGATTACCCCCTTGCCATTGACAAGCGTTTGCTTCCTTGAAGGCGGGTACTCTGTTGAATTTTAAAACTATTGGATCTGCCAAGAGTCACTCTGGATCTGCCTAACAAATCGCTAACGTTTGGTCGTGACGTATGTCACGCGCCGTTCACCTTTGATTCTCACAGTGTCAGTGATAATACCTCATGCATTCGGATTGTTATTTATTATTCACGGTGGAGAGGAGAGTTTTGTGATCGGAACGCGCTGCTCTCGTGGTGCATATCTCGTGCAATCATAACATGATTGTATATGTCATATGCTTGGTATGATAAGAATAAATGCTGCCATAAATAACAGCCCAATTCAAATGTTTACGTGCTTTTTTTCTTTTATTTTTTGAGCGGTGATGAAATATTTTGCTCTTGTAAACACTTGCCAGCATTTAAAGAAATGCATCCAAATTATAGCGCACGCAACTGCACGGTGCTCTGCAGGGGTCTAAAAAGGATATAAACAGTGAATTTTGAAGTGATATATTCTTGAAAACTCAGAGATGTGGATTCGGAGAGCAATTACATTACCACACGACCTTGGTGTTTGTCAAAAGCAGTCGGTAATTCAGCCTGGGTTTTTTTAGCGGGTGGTGGGAGACGGACGGCTTCAGCCAACTCCTTCACCACTAACGGAGCGAGCTGAAAAATACTTTTCCCAGACCACAACATCATGGCCACAAACAAAACTCAGCAGTGATTGTTCTTGCTCCGTGTAATGGAGTTTGTTTGTTCAGGGAAGAAGGAGGCGGGAACCGGCGAACGTTTAACAAATTTTAATCAAATAATAAACATAAAATGAAAGTAAAAGCGGCAAAATACCCTCACGGACGACTGCCGCGCACATACATAACAAAACATAAACAAAACACAACTTAAAATCCAGGCCTGATCCTCTCTCGTCCTTCACCGGTGTCGCTCCTCCGTGAGCCTCCGTGCTCCCTCATGAGAGGACTCGAGACCGGTGTGTCTCATTCTCAATCACGCACACCGATTTCGCTCGCTCGTCCACCTCGCCACACTCTGGCTTTAACTTCTGGACATTCGTCAGTGATGCCAGTGCCACACACTCGCATCTTTCACCGCCGCCATTACTGAACTACAACTCAAACTAGCGCACGACATCAAGGTCATCGCTCTCAGCCACTCCCTCTGTTCACTGATTGGACCGGTAAAAAATTGTTCGGGAGAAAACCTAAGCATATACAGCAGTCCCAGACGTAGTACTGAAGGAAAATTAAAATTGAGCAGAAGTACGTAGGAGGGCGGAGCCAGGCTAATGTAGGCTACCCTTATGGTCACAAAATTTGGACTAAACCGTTCTATTCATATGTATTCGTTTTACGATCTCTTTAAGGAGCATCAAAATAGTTGCAAAACTGTCAATGGAGGACAGAAATCGCTCAGATTTCATAAAGAATATCGTCTCTGTTACGTATGTAACCTTGGTTACCGTTGCCATGGGAACACTTCTAGTGTGACGAATGTCTGAAGCCCTTATACCATCACACCAATTCATTGGCTAGTGGCGCTTAGTGCCGCCCTGAAAATACGTCACGTATGGTTCATGTCAGCGTGCTAAGCGTCAAATCGTCAGATTTCAGGATGAAGGAAACTACTATTCGAAGAATGTGAATGGCCAGAATCGCAGCGTCTCGTTCCCTATTCAGAGAACCAAGGTTACATACGTAAACGAGACGTTCCCTTTCATAGGTTCACTCAACGCTGATACCGTCTCCATGGGAATGATATATCATAATGCCTTCACATACATGAGAGTAGCCGGTAGACCGTGAAAAGCGCCCGCTCAAACAGATTGGACCTGGGAGCCAGGAGCCGTCTTCACGTCCAGACTGTAGAACTTGATAAAGGTGTTGGGAGAGGACCATCCTGCAGCAACACAGATATCTTCCAAAGAAGAGCCCTTAAAGAGGGCTTGAGAAGATGCCATTCCTCTGGTTGAATGCGCACTTACTCCTAAAGGCGAGGTGAGACCACGCGCCTCGTAGGCCGCTGAAATAGCCTCGTGTTTAAATGTTTTTATTTGGATTTTCAGCAGAAAATCATTTGTTAGTACACTTTTTTTTTAAATGCAAACAAATAAAATTAACATCCTAACAAATATGCATTAAAATAAATAAATAAATAAATAAAAAATAAAAGCATAAAAAAAAACTATGAAATAGCCTCAATAACCCAATGAGACATTCTCTGCTTAGTGACAGCTGCTCCTCTATTCTTGCCACCAAAGCATACGAACAACTGATCCGATTTACACCACTACGTCTTCCATACAAGAGGGACTGGTAGACAGAGCCTGTAAGTCTCCAATCCTCTTCAGAGAGGATAAGGCCAACAAGAGAACAGTTTTGAAAGTCAGAAACTTCTCTGCCACTGACTCCAAAGGCTCAAAAGGACCGCCCATTAGACCTTCTAGGACTATAGAAAGATCCCATGACGGAATTCGTGCAGGGCGGAAAGGCCTAAGCTGTCTCGTCCCTTGCAGAAAGCGAGAAACCAAAGGGTGCCGTCCTGCTGAAGCACCCTGCACCTGTACATGTTTGGCAGAAATGGCCGCAACATAAACTAAAGTGGCCGGAGCAGCTCCTGCTGAAAATCGGCTTTGTAAAAACTCCAGCACTGAACCAATAGGGCAGTAGACTGGGTCCTCATTACGTGACAGACACCACGACGCAAAAAGCTTCCACTTAAAAGCATAAATGCGTCTTGTAGACGGTGCTCTGGAGTTGAGAATGGTCGAGAGACCATAACAATCTAGTGCGCCCCACTCAGAGGCCACACCCATAACTTCCATAACTCCGGACGGGGGTGTCGAATCATGCCTTGAGCTTGAGTCAGCAAGTCTGGTCTGAGGGGAACCTTCCATGGAGGGCCGACTAGCGGACTAACCAGTTCCGAAAACCAAACTTGAGTGGGCCAGTGAGGAGCTATCAGTAACAGATGTTCCACTCTGTCCGTTCGCACACTGAGCAGTACCGCTGGAAGTAAACAAACCAGAGGGAAAGCAAAGAGAGTGGTCTGGGCCATGAATGGGCCAACGCGTCTATCGCCAGAGGAGACGGAGGTGAAAGGGAGAACCAAAGCGGGCAGTGCGTAGTTGTGCTCGACGCAAACAAGTCCACGTCCGCTCGACCGAACCTCTGCCATATGAGGTTTACCGTCTGAGGATGTAAACTCCATGCTCCGGGATCCAGTCCCTGTCTTGAGAGTAAGTCCGCCCCCAGGTTAAGATGGCCTGGAATGTGAACCGCTCTAACCGACAGAAACTTGTTCTGCGCCCAAAGAAGAAAACGCTTTGCCAGATTGTATAAAGGGCGAGAGCGAAGCCCCCCTTGGCGATTTAGGTAAGATATCACGGTCATGTTGTCCATCCTGACCAGTACATGTCACCCTCTCAGATGGGGCAGGAATCATTTGAGCGCTAGAAACACTGCTAACAGCTCCAGACGATTTATGTGCCAACCACAATGCTCTCCACTCCAAACTCCAAACATCGTCCTTGATAAACTGCTCCCCAACCCGTAAGGGATGCGTCTGTCGTGATAGTCTTGCGATGACAACACACCCCTAGCTGAACTCCTCTGTGGAGCAAAGGGAGCTTTAACCATGGGCGTAGGGCACAAAAACCCCTGCGCGTAACCAAGACCTGCCTGGAGGGATGGCTGTGGGGCGAAATCTTCATGCTTTTGGTCCACCATTGAAGTGGTCTCATATGGAGCAGGCCCAATTGTACTACAGGGGATGCCGCTGCCTTCATGCCCATCAATCTGTGGCAAAGACCGACACGAAAGAGATGACCTATCTTGAAGTGGCTCAGACAGTTCTGTAGAGACTGAATGCGTGCAGGAGACAGCTGTGCCTGCATTACATTCGAATCCAAATTCACGCTCAGAAAAGTCGTCTGCTGGGACGGGTGTAAAACACTCTTCTGGTGATTCAGACAGAAACCCAGATTCCTCAAGTGGCAGAGAGTCAGATCTCGATGAGCCACAGCCAGTTCCCGAGATTGAGCTAATATCAGCCAATCGTCCAGGTAATTTAGAACACGGACACCCTGGAGCCGCAATGGGGCCAGAGCAGCGTCCACACATTTCGTAAAAGTCAGAGGGGCTAGGGCTAGCCCAAAGGGAAGGACACAATACTGGTAAGCTTTGCCCTCGAAAGCGAACCTGAGGAACTTCCTGTGTCTCTTGACGATCTGGATGTGGAAATACGCATCCTTTAGATTGGTGGTCACAAACCAATCTCCGGTTTGTATCTGGGCCAGGATGGACTTTAACATCAACATTTTGAACTGCTTACTCTGAGGTCAAGATTTAAACAACATAAGTCCAGAATCGGACGCAATCCGCCATCCTTTTTGGGCACCACAAAGTAACGGCTGTAAAAGCCTGCTTCTGCTTGGGAGGGGGATATTTCTTCTATAGCCCCTTTTTCCAAGAGAGACATAATTTTCTGTCTCATAGCTGGGGCCTCCCATGGACGCACTGACGTGGGGAGAACACTGCCTGAAAGAGGTGGGCCTTTGCGGAACTGGATAATGTATCCATGACGGATGGTGCCTGACGCTCCGAGGCACATAAATGGCGGAGACATCTTGCACAAGACACTGTCCAACTACCTGTTCGGGCTGCCCCCCCATCCCCACGCTGGGAGGGTCAAATGCTGTCATAAACGGGGCACATGTGTGTAACCCTAAAGTTTCTTCTTGGACACCAGGAAGCACAGCGCTCGTCGATAGGGCCCTGTCTAAAACCACCCGAGGCGCATTTAGCAACTGGACAGTTAAGGCTGGAGCCGGGAGGCCACAATGAGAGATGCGGATACACTTGCGTGGTTCGTCCAAACGTGGTTCGTCCGTGGTTAGCCATCGACATCAGGTCCACTCATTTGCGTTGGCTGTTACGCTGACGCAGTGGTGGGCGGGTCCTAGGTCCCCAGTCCTTGCGAGGGGGGTCCATAAGAGAGGGTTCGCTTCGTTGAACTTCACGGCGTTGAAGGGAAGACGAGAGCGAACGAGCCAGTTGCGGTTGGCGGTCAAATTCCCTAGACCGACGCGAAATAAGCTGGCGAAACACGGCAGATTATTGTTGTTTTGCTGCTCGAAATTTCTCCACCACTGTGGTCACGGCCTCCCCGAAAAGACCGTCATTGAAAATGGGAGCGTCCAACAAAAAGGATTTCTCCTTCTCTTTAACCCTCGTGCACTGTTCGATTTCTGGTTACACCCCTTATGGTCCGGGTCAAATTGACCCTAATTGGATTCAATACAATTCCCCAAAAATCACACTATGAAAAAACACATACAATCAGGTACAAACAATTAACTTTTAATATCAATACTTTTCACACATTACAAAGAATAAATATCTGAATGTACGATTTTTAAAAAATACTTTTAACCATTTTTATTTTTATTTTTAAGATTGGCCCTTAGGACACTTGCCTTTATACATTTAGAACAATACTATCTTAGTCTAAACCTAAAGAAATCTTGACCAACTATATAGCATTTTAAAGCTTTCAGACTCTAATTTTCATATTTGGTGACTGATTTTCAAAAGAGATGAGCAGGAGATAAATAGCGATAGATTCGTCATTTGTGATGCGGTACCAAACTATAACACACGTTTTGACTCTTTCCATATGTTTTTTTTATATGCATTTTAGAGATTGAATACAAATCTAAATATTAACATTACTACCCAAACTACTTCTCAATAGGATGTCTACTTCATAGATATTTTGAAAAGTATGAAAATATAACGTTCAGATCACTCAAACCATATATGGAAATCGAAGAGTCTACATGTCATCCAGTGGAAAACGTTGGTACTGCACACATAAACTTTTTTTTTTTTTTTGAGATATCAACCTAAAATTTGGTACAGAATTTGTTCAGATATTTAGCTTTGATTTTCTTGAGGTTTTAGAATTTAACATGTTTTGTAAAATGTATATTTTATATAAAATATATATGTTATATATTTTCATGTTCATAAACTTCTATAACTTGTTTTAAACTTTACTTTTACGACTTATACAGTGATGGCCGATTTCAAAACACTGCTTCATGAAGTTGTTAATAGTTGAAGAGCTCTGAGATACAACAAAGTGTTTTGTATTTTGTGTCTGTACAGTTGCTTTTGAACAGCTGTCCTATATGGGTCAAATTGACCCACAAACAGCAAGAGTGTATAAATTTTTGATATGCACATTTCACAACGCATTATCATGTTGAAACTTTGCATGCATGTTAATGACCCTAAATGAGAAAAGGTCACACAATTTCAAGAAAAACAATGTAGGTTAGATAGTATTTCAGATAGATTGAAAAAAGAAATTATAGCTATTTTTTACCATTTGTGGCATACAAAAAATATTTCTGTATTGAAAAAATGGGGAAAAGCAAATTTTTTTAGCTTCACAGGTTAGTAAAAAACTAAAATAACAAAATATAACCAATAAATGTTATTATTTTGGGTCTCTACAATTGCCTTAGAACATTAAAATATGCGGGTCAAATTTACCCGTGAACATCACGAACGTAACAGTAAATGTGTGTGTATATGTCAAAACACATCAGCGTGTTGAAACTTTGCATGCATGTTCATGACCCTAAATGAGAAAAAGTCAAAAAAATTTAAGAAAAAAAACATAGGTTAACTGATATTTCTGACAACTTAAAAATCAAAACGGGTCAAATTGACCCGCAACATAACACAAGGGTTAATGTCAGTGAGAGTAAGCCAACGGTGGCGCTCTACTGACACTAAACCAGCCATAGACCTGCCTACGGCACGGGCAGTATGCTTGGTGGCTCTCAGCGCTAAGTCAGTAGCTGTAGTTCCTTGACTGCCTCCGGTGTCATGCCCTCCCCTCCATTAAGCTCCTTCAATGAATCGGCTTGATAAGCCTGAAACACGGCCATGGAATGAAGGGTGGCTGCTGCCTGTCCAGCTGCCAAATATGACTTATTGACCAGGGAGGAGGTCACTCTGCATGGTTTGGAGGGCAATAAGGGGCTAGACTTCCACGGCGGAGCCAAAGAAGGTGCGAGGTGGGCCGCGAGGGTCTCCTCAATAGCTGGCAAGCTTGCGTAGCCAAAGTCCGGCATTTTAGAAACCATGGCGAAATCCGCGGCCACGGGGTTGGTAATACGTGCCGAAAATGGTTGCTTCCAAGACTTCGAGACCTCGTGGTGGAGGTCTTGGAAGAACGGCAGTGGTCGATGGGACTGAGTTGGCACGTGGCTAGAGAAAAACCGATCGTCCAGAGTTCAATCTAGCGCAGGCTCACTGTCCCATTCCAGGCCCAGTTTGGCTACAGCGCGAGTGACAACTTCTATCAGTTCGTCATACAACTGGGAAACTTGTCTCTCCTGACCACTCGGAGGAAGAGAGGTGGCTAATTCATCCGCGAGTCCCTCGGAATCGGAAGCCGCTGTGGAGAGCACATCGTCGTTGAACAGGCCACAACCAAAAGACACAGAGTCCCGGGCTTCTGAGGTAGGCCGCAGTTCGTCGTGCATTAACAGAATGGGCTCGTCACGGTAGCGATTCTCAAGCGAGCAAACCCGACCGGGGGAAAGAGAGCAAAAAGGATCGTAATCCGTCCGCTCACTATCCATGAACTCTAATTCGCCAGCGTCATCCCAAGCGTCCGACTCGTGCGGTGCATCGGCGGCCACAGAGATGGGGTAGTGGGGATTAGACGGGCGGCCTTTATTAAAAGTAGCTAGCCTCGAGCGAAGCACTTTCATGCGCAGGCTATTAGTGCTGACAGTCAGATAAAACGCTAAGCGCAGCCTGGATGCCCAAACACATCACGCACCGGTCATGAGTGTGTGTCGCCTCCGGCAATGAACCTGTCGCACGGGTCCAAACATTTCCTGAAGCTCATCGTGAGTTAGCTTTTCAGTAGCTAAAGCAGCTTTCCTAAGGGCACAGATGATCCGTTTCCTGAAGGAATGAAATCTGACGATTTGACGCTTAGCGCGCTGACATGAACTACTAATACATAATTAAAATGATTCAAAGTTGTATTTGTTAACATTAGTGAATGCACTGTGAACTAATTATTATAAACAAACAATGAACAATTGTATTTTTATTATCTAACTTTAAAAAAATATTAGTAACATGTATTGCTCATTGTTAGTTTATGTTAGTTTCAGCTTTTCTCAATCGATTTGACATTTCTCCAAATGTATGTAGTGGCTCTCAAACCAATTAACACAGCAAACTAAACACTCTTGTGTTGGCAAAACATTTCAGTATCCATTGCACAATGAAGAACTGCATTTTATTCTAGTAATGAATTTATCAAAAATAAATACAAAAATCAAAACTAAAAGTGTGTTCTCTGTTGATTTGATAACGCATTCAGCTGTATATGGGTGATTCTTCAATTAGGGGAACTTTTATGTCCCCAGGACAGGTTACATTCATGTTAAAAATACTATATTTTAAAATAAATAGTTTAGTTATTTCAAATAATATTTATTGCACCACCAAAAAATGTTATACACTAAAAATCAGTTTGATTTCCATTTTTAAAAATGTTTTCATCACTAATATTTGGCTACTCAGGCCTTGTCCCCAACCCAGACTTTAAAACTTATCTGCTCTGAAAATGTGATAAAATGTTATCAGTTCATTAAAAAATCACAATATTTGTTTAAACAGTAACTTAAAAAGGCACTTGATGCATAATTCTGGTTCATATCTGTGCAATTTGTGAATATTTTTAACAATTTAGTATTGTCCACAACAATGTCATTACCGCGACAGTCTATGATTACAACAAGGATTTTTTTGAGGGTAAGACTTGTTTATGCCGTAACCATGGAAATGAAGACTAGCAGGGGAGCACATGTCAGCCATGGAAGAACAGTGATATTTGATGTCTGAAAAAGTAAGTAATTTAATCATGAATTCCTTCTGATCATGGAGTAGACTTATTCAGCGTCATTACCATAAATGCTGTAGCAGCAATATTTTGATAAATATATATTTATATTGTGTGTATTTATTATGTGTATTTAAAGTTCTTTTTGTACTAGCTGTTGAATGATGTTAGCAAATCCATGACCTAGCATCTTTTTTCCTGAAAAAAAAAAAAAAAATGTCATTACCGCAACACGTCATTACCAACACACAACTTGTGATGGTAATGACAATTGATGGTGGTAATGACATGTTCTGTGTCACTATCTATATCATATTATGTGTTTATAAATTAAGTTAAAGAAGCATAGTGTGATTTTACAATGAAACTTAAGTGAGATGCCTTACTTCCTAAAAAAAAAAATTCTTATTTTTTAACCAGAATGCATGGCTCCCAAGAAATCAACTGAAAGGTCTAGAGATTATAGAAAAAAGGCTGGAGTTGATCTTCAGGACACTTTGCTCATTGAGTGACTACACTATGCCTGTCATTTAAACTAGGGCCCACTGAAAAAAGTGCACAAGGCATGTCATTACTCTAAATAAGTTTTTATACTTGATCTAACTCAAAACATTTAATTTTCTGTCTAGCCATCAGTGTTAAGTAAAAAAGTTAGGTTGATTCAAATTAAAAGTAAGTCTTGTTAGTGTAAAGTAAATACATTTCTTTAAATTAAAGTAAAAATATTGCTTCCCATTGTCACGTGACTTCGAACGTCATCCGTGGTCGTGCGTGAGGACATTCAGCTTTCCGCCATCTTGTTACACCACATGGATGAACTCGGTGTGGTTAAACGGGAATCAAGAAAATTGGTAAGTAATATTAAACATAAGTTTGGGCGTATTATTAACATTATACATGCATGATTTCATAAAATATTATGTTCTACTGCTGTTTTACTAGTTTGACGGCTCTAACTTAGCTAACGTTAGAAGGTTTACAAGTTTCCCTCATCACGATGTTGTCCAACACAATACGTTTAATAACATTTTTTAACTCACTTCATTTAGTCAGTCGAGTGTTTGAGAGCTGACGTGGTTTCTTATCACAGAATGAGGCAGACGATGTTGTTATTCTAGAGTATTATATACAGAGATAAGGGTCTGTGTCAATCAGCACAGCTTTATTATTACAAAAATACCCGAGAAGGCTTGAATAACTCAAATACACCATATCTTGATGCAGTCATGTTTATTGTCTTCATATATTCTCAGTCAAAGCGTTCATATCTTCCTTTTATTCAGCCGCTTCACGTTAGAGATTTCCCATAGGGATTTCCTGAAAACGAACGATTAGTTACTTCTTCTAGGGCAAATATGGAGTTTCCGCTCGAGGGCGCCCTCTGGCCTCCAGTATGAATTAAACTTTTTGGTTACAAATGAGAAATCATACTTCTCTCTAAATAAATAATTATCATAATAAAACAACGGTAATAAGATAGTGTTTATCTACAGTTCATGCTCTATATGACAATCCATATGTTTTTCTTAAATATACAGTTGTTTTTTCCCCCACAGTGGATGCATAAGAGGCTCATATTTAATATTAAAGACAGACTTTAAGAAATTGATATCACAGAAAAAGCACAGATTTTTATAATAATTTTACAATAAATCCTTAGACCTTTCTAATGATTTTAGTCATAGGTTGTCTGCATATTAACAGTTTTTGTTAAATAAGTTTTCTGTAAAATATAAATATTATTATTAGTAGTAGTAGTAGTAGTAGTATATTGTTATATTTATTCTTAAATACTCTATTTTTAATAATGGAAATTGTAATAGTAATATTTCTTATTTTGTTAAATATTTTTATTTAGCAATAATAATAATCATAATGATTATTATTAGTCATATTAATATATAAACACAATGTAATACACACACACTTTTCATTTGTAAAAAAATGTAACCAGACTAATCACAATTAGATATTTCCCCCAAATCGTGCAGCCCTACTTTGTGTATTTTTACAACTAGTTCTCAGAGTAAAATCTTTTTTTTTTTTTTTTCAGAAGTCTATTTTCTGTTTCTCTTTCTTACAGATTAATGCAGATTTTTTGCGCACCACAACCTTACCTTTACAATCGAGATTTATGGCCTTTTTGGACAGACAGAGCTCTCAGCTTCTCCAGGTTAGACGGAGCAAAGGTGGAGTCCTCCGTGAAAAAACTAAGGACACTATTATAAAGTTATGGATCAGGTATTGGTTGCATGTGAACAAAATTGCTTATGGCAATCAATTTAGTAGTGTTTCGGTCTAATAAAAACAATACATCTTTTACATTTTGCAGAGTCACATACATCTGAAGGGAGAGCCTGCTGAAGTGCCTGATCATGTACCTTGGTGAAGAGACAAGCTGTCTGATCAAAGAATACCAGGTAATGTAGACAGTGCAAAATACTGAAATTTTCTCCAACCATGTTTGCCTTAAAGTATTATTTCACTACCAAATCAACACTTCCCCATGTTTTACTCGCCCTCAAGGCATCCTAACTGAATATGGGTATATTCTTGAAGAACTATACAGGCAAAGTTAAAATCCTACGTATCATTTTACTTCCAAGCGGTAGAATTGGAGAGAATTGTTGACTTTTTTAAGCTTCAAATAGTGCATCCATTGATCAAATAATGCTCGACACGGCTCTGTGGTCTTAACAAAGGTCTTCTCTCAAACCTTGAGGGTGAGTAAAACGTGTTTAAAAAAAAAAAAAAATGATTTGGTAGTGACATATCGCTTTAAAGTAGCTCAAGTAATTGTGTTATCATTTGATGTGAATGGGGGCTGTGCTGTTTTGTTACCAACATTGTTCAAAATTCTGCAGAGGACAGTAATTCATACAGGTTTGAAATGACAAGAGGGCATGTAAATGATGACAGAATTTTGAATGTGAACTACTTCTTTAAAAGGGGTTGGTTCACCCAAAAATTTATAAGTAAGTATAAATAAGAATTTTGAGCACTGTTGAGTAGATTGATAAATGACTCTGATTGGCCATTGTGGTACTGCACTCAACAAATATGTCTGTGATTGTCTACAATGGTCAACACATGGGAGCGTTTGATTGTACAAATGTTAAAGGGATCGTTCACCCAAAAACAAAAAGTGTATGTTTTTCTGCTTACCCACAGGCCATCCGAGATGTATGTGTGTTTGTTTCTTCAGTAGAACACAAATTACATTTTTTAATTCCAACCGTTGCAGTATGTCAGTCGTATAATTGATGTCACTTGGGTCCGTTTATAGTATGAGAGCAATAAGAGTAAAAAACACACAGACATAAGAATCCATATTAAACCCTGCAACTCGTGACGATACATTGATGTCTTACTAATGAGGAATTGATGGCACTAATGAGGAATCTATGTATATCTATGATCGCACCGGTATTTTGACCTTACTCGCCGGAAGTGATGCTGGTGGGAAGCGTGATTACATTCGTCTGATAAGAGGTAAACTAATACCATAAGTACTGTTGGGTTTCTCGCAGAAACCGATTGTTTCGTGTCTTAAGACATCAATGTATCATCACGAGCCGCAGGGTTTTATATGGATTCGTATGTCTGTTTTTTTTACTCTCATAGCTCTCGTACAATAAACAGGCCCCATTGACATCAATTATACGACTGACACACTGCAACGGCTGAAGTTAAAAGTCTTCATTTGTGTTTTACTGAAGAAACAAACACGCCTACATCTGATGCCCCGGGGGTAAGCAGAAAAACATCAAATTTTCGTTTTTGGGTGAGCTATCCCTTTAAGTGTTTACAAGCATTTTTAAAGCCAAAGAGAGTGTAAAAGTACGTCTTCACCCAAAAATGACAATTTTGTCATCACTTACTCTTGTAATAAACCGTACTAATTTTATTTTTACGCTGAACACAAATGAAGATATTTTAATGAAAGTTAGCAACAGACGTTTGGTCTCTTCATTGACCTCCATAGTAGGAAAGCTAACTAATTTTTGTAATACATTTTCAGATGAAGGTGTGTTTTTTTTTTCTTCCACAGTCCCTCAATTACTCTCTGTTCTTTTATGTTTTTAGGCTGACCAGAGGGAGGAAGCGGAGAGAGAATTTGAAAAGACCACCGTGGCATTTTTTGTGATTCGTGAAAGTAATGCTCTTCAGTCGTGCACTGGACATTTCCATTGTCATTGACGTTTTGGAATTACTAAATGAGTTGTCCTCTGTTGCATGAGCCTGTGACATGATGTTTGGACTGATTTATACACTGAACTTAAAATATCCAGAAGGACTCAAATATGCATTTTTATAATGTTTACATTGTTAGACAGCGTGTATTTATGTACTGTACGTATTGTAAAAAATTGTATTATGACTAAATAAATTGTCAAAAGTGTGATGCTTGAAGTCATTCATCTTAGACAGATGATAAAATTACAGATTCTGAAAGTAAATACATTTCTTTATATTAAATTAATATTTTAAATTGTATTTGGTTGGATTTTTGGTTAGATGTAAAGTAAATGAATTAAGTTAACACAAAGAGAAAGCATTAAGACAAAGTATAATTTAAGATTTCATTCAACTTAAAAACTTTATTTGATTCAAAGATACTTTTTGCTTTGGCTAAGTAATGGATAGTTAATTCTTTTCAAAGTAAACATTTTAAGTTGATAAAAAGTAAAGTAATTAGTTGTAACAAGTCGACGCAAATTTTTTACTTTGATCCAATGAAACACTTTTTTCAGTGCAGTATCTCTTTCTCTCCACATCCCATCCATCTCCCTTTATCATCTCTAATTCACATTTTGAATGTTCAAATACATGCACTCAAAAAAATGATACGTGGGTTTTACTTAATTTTTTTATGTCAACAGGTTCCACGTAATTGGGTTATGTTGAATTTAATTAAAATTGTTTATTTCACTAAACTTAAGTTTTTTACGTAAGGTTAATTCAATGCCATTTAGTTAAATCAGGTTAACATTCTTAATTTTGTCCAAAACTACTCAATTTAATTATTCTAAAATGAATATTAAAAACAAACCAAATCAAGTAATACAGTTTAATTGATTATTTTTATTTAGTCAAATACTATTTTTTTACAACATTTACAAAACCTTTTACAAGGTCTTATTGGCTAGCCAGAAGATGATTTTGTTACATCCATGGCATGCCCAAAGTAGTTGTTTTTTATTATTAAAATAGCTTTAATTGTTATTAGCAGGTCCTCATCCCAAGCACATGCTCTACTTCACCACAATGGTAACCTCCAAAAACACTAACATTACAAAACATTTTAAATACCAACATAAAACATTAAGCCTTAAAAAGTCTCTCCATTTTCTCATCTTGTTAAAAAGGCATCAACTAGCACTTTATTTAAACATTTACTCTCCGAATTCAGCCCCTTTGCAAAGCATGATGGGAAGTGAAAGCCTTGTTTGATTGGGTTACTTGATTGAAACGTGTTATTTCAAAATGAAAACATCAAGTTATGTCAAAGAGTAACGGTTTTAAGTCAGTTTAACATGAATCAATTACATTTGAACCAGAAACCTGATATAATTGTGTTAAATCAAGATGAATTGCTTAAATAAAGTGAACAGCATCATAAAATAATTTTTTGAGTGTGTTTGAAAGCAAACACGTTTCATTATGCATTGTTAGTTTTAACCCAATGCAACTTTTTTGAGTTTTTAACCCAAACATATAATATTTCACCTAATCGTAATAGTCATAGTTGTGAAATGTTTATGAAGGATATGTTTATGCTGTTTTATCCCATTGTAACAATTGATTCTCTAGAAAATATTGTATGGTTTCTTCATGATTGAAATAAACATATATAAATATGACACAACCATCAACTTGAACATATCTCCTCACATCTGTGCATTTCTTTCAACAACACTCACCAGAAGTCATTATTTAAGCCTTTAAATTTGCTTTATGTATCAGTGCACTTTTCATTTATGTCATTACCAAAACACTATGTCATTACCAGAACAGTATGTCATTACCGCCACGTTGCTTAATTTACAGCAAACATATATGTAAAACTGTTTTATGTTCAATCTTCAGGTGCTACATGAAAAGCCTAATGAAATACTCATCCACCTATTCAAAGAAAAAACATCTAAAATTAATTTTCCAGAAATTAAACAAAAGTGTGCTTTGATGAACACAGAAAAACACATTTTGATGGTAAGAACAAGAAAATATATGTAATTCGCTGAATGGAAACATTTAGTTTTTTATACGTATTGTTGAAGGTTAAACAATGTTTGCAAGATAAATAAGTTTAAATTATCTCCTTGATACATTCTTTGCATTATGATACTTTTTGATGTTGTGATGGTAATGACGTTTTGCAGTGCCAGTTGGCAAATAGATATAAAATACTCAAATTATATTTAAGCTCAGTCGTGGCCATTATTGTATCTTTACATCAAAGCATGTAAACATTGTCTTGACATAATTCTAACAAAATTCAACCAAATTTCATTCATCAAAATGTAAGATGGCAAAATAGCCCCCAATTGAAGAATCACCCATATGTATGTGAATGAATAGACATGTTTTTGTGTTCTTTAATTGTGTTCTTCGAAGTTCTTTAATGACGTCCCCCCAAACCCCCGAAATAAATAAATAAACAATTAAATGTACTGCAATCATTGAATCAATGAGCTTTATAGATCATTTACATCTGGTGGAAGAATTTCATCGTCACATTGGAGAAAACAGCAAGGCCGAAGCATTAGGTGGCGCTGTGGGATTTGTCGTGTATCCGTACACACAGTGGACACGTCATGCTCTCATGCTAGCGGAAGACTAAAATCATCTGCGCGTGCGTTGATCTGTCTTCAGAATTTTGGGGCTCAAACCAGCGGACGAAGGTAAAGTGGCTGCGAAATATTTTATATTTTTTGAAGCAAAGTATACTGAGAGTAACATTAAAACAAGCCGTTGTCTCGAAACGTGTGTAAACCTGACATAGTCTGTATAACGTTAGTTATCAGAGATGGATGTAACGTTACACGTAAACCCAATGTGTCAGTTCGTTTGATTTGTAATAGAATAATTGGGCTCAGCCTTTCAATAAAGGTTTTTTATTAATGTGTAAGTTACTAAATACAATTATTTTTTCTCTGCAAAATAATGCCGACATTAAGTGCTTTATAGTGGTCGTGTGTTGTACACGTAAGCATATACGTAATGAACTGTTTGAAATGTCTTGATTTTAAAAGAAGTAAGTTAACTTAAATATGTATTTTTAAAAAGGTGTGTTACACTTAAGGTCAGATCCGTTTATTATATAACTAATTAATTTTGGAAAATGAATCCTCCCCCCCCCCCCCCTGTAAAATGAGTTCATTCATTGCTGTTATGAATGTTGCATGTTTGCCTCTTATAGCTGAAGTAACTATGGTTATATATATATATATATATATCTTTTTTTTTATTAAATCAAGGGACTTTCAAATCAGCCTGTGTATCTACACCGTCATATACACTTACTAGTGATATCCTTTTTGTTGTAGTGTTAATTTTATTGTATTTAACAAATTGAGATGTTAATTCTATTAATCGAATGTGCCATTTCTCCCCACAGATGAGGCTGCTCTGTATATTTGCTCTGGTTGCTGCGGTGAGTATGGTGGCAGGAGAAGAAGGGGCTCGTCTTTTGGCGTCCAAATCCCTGTTGAACCGTTACGCTGTAGAAGGACGAGACCTTACTCTGCAGTACAGCATCTACAATGTGGGCACCAGGTACTGTCCTCTTTCTCTCTGAAGTTAAGCACATCACTTTTCAGCAGATGGTGAAAGGCTTTGGGTTAAGGTTAAACCATGTACACGGTAATGTTTATTGTAGTTAATATATGTTGTTATTATTATTGTTTTTTTACACAGTGCTGCCCTGGAGGTTGAGCTGTCAGATGACTCTTTCCCCCCTGAAGATTTCGGCATTGTCTCAGGAATGCTCAATGTGAAATGGGATCGTATTGCTCCGTATCCTTCTCCAAGAAGCAACTTTACTTTTTTTGATCTTTCCATATTGTTATATTAAATATGTATGTAATCTTAGTACAAAAATGGCACTAATTCTTAATTTTAGGTGCATTCTCAGTACTTAGACTCCTATAGTAATCCAATGAATCCTTCAATCAGTCACCTTGGTCTTTACTGATAGCACGCAACATCATTAGTACGGCATCAGACAGTAAGGGTGCTTTATTTACTTTTGGTTTAGTAGATTATGTTCCCTAACTCATTCTCTTTACAGTGCCAGTAATGTTTCTCACACAGTGGTTCTGCGGCCACTGAAAGCTGGATACTTCAACTTCACCTCTGCTTCAGTTAGTTACCTGGCACAGGAAGGCGGACAGGTTGTGGTAAGTAAAGTCCTTTACCTTTCATATACACAGCCAGCATTAAGAGCTTATGCTTTTTTTTTCTGTGCCTCAAATAGCCATAATATGAAACTGGCCTGGATTGTGCCTTAAAGGGGCTATATGCGTTTTCCTGAAACTTAAACTCGTGACTGACACCTGTGGCCAAAAAACAGAACTGCTCTTATTTTATGCTCGCTCTCGCAGCGGTGGTGACGTCACATCTGCAGACAGCGCGGGGAAAAATCCGACCCGACAGAAAATAGGAAAAATAGGAGACAGGCTTATAGGTGCACCCACTGTGAGCGGACAAGGTGTCAGTATGCTCATCAGATGTTTGAGTCATAAATGGTAAAATAAAAAGGCTATTGTTACGTTTATTTTGGAGGGAAAAGTTGCATATAGCCCCTTTAATGCAAAATGTTTTAATTCTGTCACTCATATGCAAATCAGTAAGGGTTTTTGCATTATTGGGTATTATTCTGTTGTAGTAATCTGGTTGTATTCTGTTTAAATTTGGTCCACCAGAGCATAATGTTGCTTTGTAGCAGTTTGTATTTTTTATTTTTTTGTAAATTAGAGTAACTTTTAGGGTATGTTCACACTTGGCATATTTGGTTCGATTAAAACGAACCCTGGTGCGATTTGCTATGTGCGGTTCATTTGAATAAGTGTGAACGCTGCCATCTGAACCCGCAGGAAACAAGTGGGGCAAGACCGCTGAAAGATGAGTCTCTCTCTCTGTCCACTTCCAAGCAAACTCTGGTCAAGGTCGAATGAAGTTTGAACGCAGAACTGACCAAAGACATGTAAATGAACCAAAAAGGGACATGAATGTCACAAGCTCATGAATGTCACTACCTGTGTTTCTCGTCATAGTTGCGATGTTGGCCATCACAGTTCGGTACTGGCGTCAGAACCACGTCTCCTCACAGCAGATCTTTGTTTGTTTGTGTGATGGAGGGATTCCTGCTGTTGTTTTAACTCCATTACACATTTTAGAAGCTCTTCATGAGTTCTCAGCTGGTCAAAATACCATCATATGTAGGCTACACACACAGGGCCTCATTCTTGAAACATTTGTAAATATATGAGCAAATTTGCATGTGAAATGGACCTTTACAAAAACTCTCCTCCGGATTCACAAATGCTTCGTATATCACGGATTCGGTAGTTAAACATTTGTGTATATTAATGAATTCCAAACATTTATAAATAGGGCGCACATGCACGCTCATTCATAATTGGCATAATCCCCGCCCATGAGTTACAACTACGCAAATTAGGTGTCCAGGAACGCTGTGGACTTCTCAGGTTTGGCTCCAAAATATAGTATAAATTCTAAAGCGACTAATTGGCCATATGCCTATAAATAAATATTAAATTATTGTGTGTCCACTAAAGAATTTTTAGCCTGCTAAAAAAAGTGCTCTTCTGAAAACGGCCAGCTGGTGGCGCTTGAAAGCGCTTTGCAAGTGCAGCATTTTTCCAGTTGAGATACTTTGTTTGGATGAATATCCAAGGCAGTAATGTGTTAAGTATCTAATTTTGAAGTAAATTGCTAAATAATAATCAGCAATATTGTTCAGTCCTTGTACAAGTAGGATGATTGGTCGGTTTAGTATTTGTCTCACCCCTCCACTGTGATTGGACGGCTGGGTAAAAAGTGACTGTGACAAGCGCTGCCTATAACCCAAAGTTGAACAGTAAAAAAAAAAAAACGGCAAATCAACTTATAAAATTCTATAATGTACATAGTGCATTAAAATGCAATTTTATCAGTTTGCCTAAATTAGAACACAGAGCGTTCAAATGTACAAACTAACATTTTTAAAATCTGAATTTTTCCTGAATCTGAATTTACTTCAGAACGGCTTTACGAACAATTTCTTCTTTTCACACATTCGTGTTTCACGAATGAGGCCCACTCAGCGAGCACATCTAGCCCAGCACACAGCATTGTTTTGGATGTTTGGTAAGTTCTGTCGCAAAATGTAGCCAATGTAACAAAAGCTGAGCAATCAGGTTGTGAACACATCCCTATGCCTGTAGGTTCGGGGTTAAAATGCCAGTGTGAGGTGTTTTTTTTTTTTTTTTTTTTTGGTCCGGACCAAGCGAACCAAACCACAAGTGTGAACACGCCCTTAAAATTAGTATTACTACCTATTCCGGTAAAAAAATCTTTCTATTTCTTCGCATCTCTCAGGTTGGTTACACAAGTGCCCCGGGTCAAGGAGGCATTCTCGCTCAGAGAGAGTTTGACAGACGCTTTTCTCCACATTACGTAAGCAACTCATCAATACTTTAATATAGAAAATGTAGTAAAAAATGATCTTCAATGTAAGGGAGCCTGTGCTGTCATGTGAAGTCTAATCTCTATTTCTCTATCTAATAGCTGGACTGGGCAGCTTTTGGTGTGATGACCCTTCCCTCCATTGGCATTCCTCTGCTCCTGTGGTACTCCAGCAAGAGGAAGTACGACTCACCGAAGAGCAAAAAGAACTGAGATATGAGTTATAGGACAAAAACAGATCAGGGATCATTGTGTGAGCGGGTGGGGGAGGGGTGCTTTGAATTATGGTGGGCAGGGTGGGCTGAGAATGTCGTTTTTGGATAAATTAATTACCCATATTGGGGTAAACGGTCAATGATTTAATCTGTTTTTAAGTGATGTTGGTCTTCAGAATTAGTTTGAGGGATCTGGGGACTAAAACATAAAGTAGGAGGGTCATTGACATTTGCTTTTGACATTAAAGTGGCCGTTCCAGTGTGGCCTCAGGTGAACCAATTTTTTTTTATTTAAATTTTTTTTTTGGTATTGATTCTCAGATGCTCAAATGCTAAACAGAACTGTACAGCCCTTCATGATCTGTGTAAGGCCACTTTGTGGAAATAAAAGAAGGTTTTACATAGATGCTCTTGTGTGTCTGGTCACTTGCTGAAAAATGCTTTCTTCTATCTTATGTTCTTCTCAAGCAGTGATTAGTGCATTATTGTACTTCTTATGGGAATATTCAACACATTTGAGGCTATTATCAAACTTTGGGTTGATTTAAATGATTAGAGGACTGCAATCCACAAATTCCTAAGAAACAAACAAAAGCAGTAGTAAGCAATCTGAATAATATTTAATTAAAAATAAAATATTTGACTATGTAATTACACCTTTGAATATGTGAATGATTATGGAAGAGGTATTTCCAGATTAAATTGAAATAATCCCTTGATGTTCACAGATCATGCCTAAAATATCTACAGGGATGTCAGTATTCACAAGCCTGCAGTTATATATATAAGTTAATTTATATACAGGTTCTAAGTAAATTTGGTATAGATATCCATCCTAATGTTTATCTATGCGGTTTTCTAAATTTATGTATGTGAACTAAATACTCCTTTGGAGATTTTAGAGGTCTAAACAATCCTGAGGTCAGCGTTTGTGGGTTGGTTGGGGCAGAGGTGGTCTAGAGCTGGTCGATCTCTGTGGAATCTGCTCATAAATAGAGCTGGAGGACTCGTCCAGATGTGGCTGCTCTGAATGATGGAATCCAGAGTATGGGGTCTGAGCCATTAGCGAGGATACACCAAAACTCTGAGGGGAAAATCAAACATTTGATCATTTTTATAACAGACCGAGCCCTATATACTATACAGAATATCGCACATAACATGTACATATGGATATTTACCTGCCCAGCGATCTCTGGTCGCAAAGGACCATGAGGTCTTGGGGGTGGTCTAAGAGGAAGACTAGGCCCGGGTCTTGGTACAGCACAGCCTTCTTGGGCACCCTTGATGTTCACCTCTGAATACAGATGATTATTTGGAAGGTTCACTAAGGAAAGAATCAAAACAGCAAACAATTTACCAAAATAAGCATATTATATGGTAATATATATTATTTCACTGACTTTTGAGTGTGTGGTTCTTTTGAAACCAATTCAAACCAATCTTTAAATTGGAACTTCATAATAGGAAATGATACAAATGAGCACGTCTTGAGTGTCCTTTGATGCCTGTTTTTCCTCATTCTTACCAACTTCTTCTGCTGCCTGCCGCCTCCACCCCATGGCGTAGCAGTCAATCTCCTCAGGGCGGCTGCTTGTGTGTGGGGTCTCCTCATAGGTGTGCATGGGCTCCAGTTTCCAGTATTTATAGTCTGCTGCTGTTGTGTCAAAGCTTGGGATCGATGAAGGGGTAAAAGCCGCTGCTGCTCCCAGTTGGTCAGGGTGAGGTTGGGCACTGAGGTTGGGGGGGTTTTCTGATACTGCCCTGGGGGGTTTGTTAACTCGGGCATATGGGGCATCCACAGGAGGAGCTTGATCCTCTGAGGGTCTTTCAGCAATCTCAGAACAGCCATTCTAGTAGTGTACAGTATAACACAATCACTTTCACATTAAACACTTTAAAAAATGTTCTTCAACTGTAAAGTTTACAGAGAGTACACAGAGACAACTTTAATAATAAGATGGCACAGGACTATATAAACTTTTTCCAGCAGCTAATTGTTACCTAGAAAATGTGAGTAGGTAACTTATATTGCCTTTGGATTCAGATTAGCAAGCTAAGTCTGCAAATACAACTCAACAGAAAGACACTTTATTGCCTTTATTTCACCGTACATAGTCTTGTTATTGCATTTATTACATTATTATTATTACATTTATAAATATGGTTCAAATGAAGGTCGCAAAATTTTTATCCAGCTCATTTGCCGTGCAAAACTAGCCACCTTGGTGTTGGGGTGTTCTTTGTGGTGGCCAGGCCAGGGCGTTTCTATGCGGTTGCTAAGGTAAGGATCGATTTTTAGTTTGTTGTTATGTAGTCTCTATGGTATTTTGTGTGGTTGCTAGGGTATTTAGCACCTAAACTCTGGAATAGTCTTCCTAACATTGTTCGGGAAGCAGACACACTCTGTCAGTTTAAATCTAGACTAAAAACACATCTCTTTACTGTGGCATACACATAAAACACTTTTTCAATGAAATGATTGTTAGGCTGCATTAACTAGGTCAGCCGGAACCAGGAACACTTCCCATAACACCTGATGTACTCGTTACATCATTAGAAGAATGGCATCTATGCTAATGACAGCCTCTCTGTTTTATCCCGAGGTTTACTGCAGTCAGCCGGATCCGGGCCGTATCCAGTTCAGATGGTGGACCTGCGCCCAGAGAAGACCAACACATGACCCTGTAGTGTCTGCAGAGACTGTGTCAATTAGACTCCGCCGAAATTGCATCGTCGACACGGCATCCTCAATAAACCCGTCTCCGGCGTGATGACTCCGATTGTTTGAATATTACAATTTAATAATACTTAAATCGATATGTCATCCTCAATAAACCCGTCTCCGGCGTGTTGCCTCCGATCCTTCGAATATTCCGATCTATTATGACCTCTGACCTGTAAAGTTTCCACAATAATAATCATACGCTGTTTGTTAATTGGTCAGAGGAGAACTGGCACCCCCGACTGAGCCTGGTTTCTCCCAAGGTTTATTTTTCTCCATTAGGTCACCTGATGGGGTTTTGGTTTCCTTGCCACTGTTGCCTCTGGCTTGGCTTGCTCAGTTGGGGATACAACATTTTTCTAAATTTTTAAACTAAATATCGAAATGAATCTAATTATTAAACTAAATTAACCATATAAACTAAATTACTGATCTTATTACTGATCTAAAGCCCACACTATCACTGTATGATAATTGAAATGAACTGATTAAATTTTTTCTCCAGAATGGCTAGACGGCTGAATAAAATTATGCTGCATTATTTTCCTGTTTAACACTGTAAAGCTGCTTTGAAACAATCTGCATTGTTAAAAGCGCTATATAAATAAAGTTGACTTGACTTGACTAGGGTATAACTAGGCAGTTTAAACGGTTATTGGCTTATTAGCCAAAAGACGTTAATTCAAGAGCCCATTTTTATGATGATATTCATGTCCCCGGATATGACTTTAAATTGAGTCTATTGGCTCTTTTTTTTATATACTTTTGTATCATTCTGCAGAGTTTAATACAAGACATGAGAGAATAAAGTATGAGATTTTCTGAGAAAGTCTGTGCATTTATTGTCTACAATTACTCACTTGTAAGCCAGGAGGCGCTGTGTTCGGTCCACAGTTGCACTCCGGCAACGAGTAGCTCTTTTTTAGTGGCTTTCTCACTGCTGCATACTGCACAGACTCTTCTTTAGGCAAAGTGATTTGATTGGAGGGGTTTGTAGGTAATGGATTCAGAACTGCTGGACCGATGGCCATGGGCAGTTTTGTCTGCTCCTCTTGATCTGTTTCTTTTCCATTTCTCTCTGCTTCCCTGTCTTTCACCTTCCACCTATTAATTTCATCAAAGCAACCACTAGGCTAGATAGCAAAAAAAAAACAGGATATGAAGTGAGACTACAGGAAAATTCACAATCATTTTAGTACCCCATCCCCCCCCCCCCTTCTGTATTAAATATCACAAAGATTTTCCATAGAAAAAAGTGTGTGTACCTGCATACAAGGCACAGTCAACCGCTCATTAAAGGGCCCCACAGGATTATCGGTGTAGTAGTTGATGAGGTTGTCCAGGCTTCTATGACGGCTGTTTTCTCCAGCAATTAGATATACACTACCACATGCTTCACTTTCCTCCTCTTCAATGATAAAATGACGACACCGGTCCTCTCCTCTGGGGATTTAATTAATTTGTTATTCAGTGAGTCACTGAGATTAGATATGTTGCAAATACGCCATACAGATACAATGACAACATTTATTTGAACACACTGTATACAGGGATGGGCAGTATTTCAGATACATGTATTTAAAATACGTATTTTAAATACAAAATAATAATATTAATGTATTTTAAAGCCTTTGGGGGGAAAAATCTAATGCAATTTGTATTTAAATACATTTAAGATGATTATTCTTGTATTTTCAAAATACTCAAAATACTTTGAGCCAGTCAACCTCTTTATCAGGGTGCTGTTTTCATGCATCAACTAGTTCAGACCAGACATGCCCCTCCCCCCAACCCCAACATTCCTGCACAACGTTTTCTGGAATAAGGGGAGGATCATATCATGGTCAATTCTACTTGTTGATTAAAGTAGCTTGTCAGATGTGTTTGAAGCATTAACGTTACTGCATGTTAGGGATGGGTGATATCATATGACAATACATATCGTAGATTCGTATGGAGGACCAAATTACTCAAAATGAAATAATTCAATAAATAATGAATTCAATAAAACAACAATTAAATGTACCAGTTTATTCTGAAATAATTAAAAAAATAATTAATTAATTTCATTATCAACTAATTAATTTAATTAATTATTAAATAAATAAATGTATATTTATTTAGCAAAATTACATGAAAATATAAAATGTATTATTTAATATATTTCTCAATTACCTCTTCCACACACACAATATTGTTATGCTTAAATCAATTTTTTCATTATTAAATGTGCTTTTTCAAAAAGCCGTTTTTCATAATAATATGCTGCATTTACGAATGACGCATATTTGACAAATCATGCATTTCCAAAGCAAGATTTTCCCAAAGATTTTTTTCATAATAATAGTGGACATTTCACAAATGCCAATCAACAGGCAGTGGGTGGTGCTTGGCGCTGATTGATTTGAAGTTGAAGATTCGGCAGACATGACAAATCGATCTTTGTGTGGTGTGGTGACAACATTGAACGCCAAGGTTTGTTGTTTTTCTTGTGGTATGAGGTGGAGGACACGGAAGCTCTGCCGCGTGATGTCAGACTTAACAACGAATGAAACAATATGCCAGAGTCCAACAATCTTTCAGTCCAGATTAAGTGCCAAGTCCTTAACCCCTTAAGCTGTATGAGGACGTGCCCGGGTTGAAGCGCTATTTTTAGCATTTTCTATTTTCAGGTTTTTGGAAAATTCAGTAAAGTCAAACTACATTTTCAGGCACAAATAAGAGAAGCACCCTTGGCGTTCCATGTTGTCACCACACCACACAAAGATCGATTTGTCATGTCTGTCGAATCTTCAACTTCAAACCAATCAGCGCCAAGCACCGCCCACTACCTGTTGATTGGCATTTGTGAAATTTAGGCCTTAAAAGTCATTGCATCATATAACAAAATGTCTTACTTGGTTTTTTTTATTTATTTATGAATGATAGCACACTTCGCATGCAAGATATTTAAGTTTAACCCTCTGGTGCTCTTCGGTCATTTCAAAATTTTCGGTTTTGAAATTTTAAAAATCACTGCTTCATCGGAATGATATGAAACTTGGTGACTTTTCTAGCATTAGGTATGTAAACACACAAAAAAATTGGGGTCATGATTCGAGCATGCTAATTGGTCGTAAAAAAAAAAAGTACCGTTCATTGTCTTTGGTCATAAATGACCATAGGAAAATGAATGGGAAATCAGCAAAAACACAAACATTTTCCGAATATTTGTGTGTACAATCTACAAATCGGCCACGATGCTGAAAAAAAGTACAAAGGGGTGACACTCTAAAACATAAAGAGTGTGATATTGACACATCCACTCACACACACACACACACGCACACTTACACACACACACACACACACACACACACACACACACACACACACACACACACACACACACACACACACACACACACACACACACACACACACACACACACACACACACACACACACACACACACACACACACACCTATGAAAAACTGAACCTATGAACCACATTTGGAATTTTTAAAAATCACAGCTTCATCAGAATTATATGAAACTAGCATTAGGTATTTAAATACACAAAAAAATTGAGGGCATGATTAAAGCATGCTAAGTGGTCATAAAAAAAAAAATACTCCCACTTGTGCTCTTCGGTCAAAAATGACAAAATAGGAAATGAATGTGAAATCTGCAAAAACACAAATTCACAGAAAAAAAAAAATATTTCTAACAAAAAAAAAAAAAAAAAAAAAAAAAAAAAAAAAAAAAAAAAAATATATATATATATATATATATATATATATATATATATATATATATATATATATATATATATATATATATATATATATATATATATATATATATATATATATATATATAAAACTTTATAATAAATAGTCTTTGAGATTTTTTAAATATATATTGAAATCCATCAAAAAAAATCATGAAATGTGTTCAAAACAGAACTGGGGAATTCTCAAGCCTCTCCATAGAGACCTCTTAGTGATTACACCCATGGTTGCATGATTTCTTAAATAATTCCAAAAGAGGGCACTAATCTGCCTTCAAAAAAAAAACATATTTTGAAGGCCTAGTCTCTATTTTAACCTGAAATACTACAATAAAAAATTACTAAAAAAATTGGTATAATTTTCAATGGCAAAAATAGACCATAATTATTATTGCATACATATTAAAAAATACCATCAAATCATCTCAAAATACAAAATTAAAAAGAAAAAATATTTTTAAAGAAAAATAAATTGCATTGGTTTAACTGGGGTGGAGGAAGATACATTTTTAATTGTTAAGTATTTTTATGTTTAGTTTTTAAATAATAAAACAATAGATTAAAAAAAGTATTGTAATTGCAAAAATTGAAGTTGAGAAAAGGTCCAGTTACATTTGTGTACAGATGACACTTGATATGTTGTACACAACAATTGACAGGTTATTCTGCAGTTTACATCGGTACCCAGTAGGCTACAATCATTACATCGGTACCCAGTAGGCTACAATCATTACATCGGTACCCAGTAGGCTACAATCATTACATCGGTACCCAGCAGGCGACAAAGGACTGTATTTGTTTGACAAAGTCGTTTGAATCATTGACTCAACTAATTAATTCATACACTGATTTCTTGGAGGAGCAAAACAATGGTGCTTCTCAAACCCAAGGCTGTGTCCTAGTAAGGCTGTCTATTCTCGACTGCCACATCATAAAGCGCTGATCGCCGATCGCTTTCCGGATTCAACTTACGGAAAAAGTGCAGTGCCTCTTGCAGTTCAGAATGCTTACGCTAAGTCTGATGAGCGTAACTGGTGTGCTATGTCATCAGACGTAGCGTAAGCATTGTGAACTGCGAGAGGCACTGCAGTTTTCCATAAGTTGAATACGGAAGGCGATCGGCCGGAAGCTAGATCATTTACTTTGTAAAGTTTTAAATATGGATATTTTTCTTACACAAACGCATCAATTCGCCTCAAAAGGCCTTTATTAACCCCCCAGAGCCGTGTGGAGCAGTTATATGACGGATAGATGCACTTTTATGGACTTTAAAAACAGAGCCACAGTCACTGCCATTATAAAGCTTGGATTAGCCAGGACTTTTTTAATATATCTCCGATTTTATTCGTCTGAAAGAAGAATGTCATATACACCTAGGATGGCTTGAGGGTGAGTAAATCATGGGCTAATTTTCATTTTTGGGTGAACTAACCCTTTAAAACGCAAGGCAACATGACTGCAGCTTTGTGTGCTTATAAACAAAACGTTATGTGGTATGTGATGTAATTTATCTTTATGCAGTGTGAACAGGCCTTAAGAATGACATTTTAAGAATGGTTTTCAGTGTCCAAAATACGTATCAGATTCAGGCCACTGTATGAATGAAAGTACCTGTAAGACAGCGCAAAGCCGATCTTTGACTCGCTGAGTCTCAACAGGAAACAGCCTTGCGGCTTATCCTGCAGCAGCTGCTCCGCTTCCCTGAAAGAGTGAGAAAGACAGGTTGTGTGAAAATGTCAACCGAATTGTATGTGCATTTGACACTGTTTCACACCTGAACGTGTGCAACTTTGCTTATGCACCTGTTTTTTCTGTAATGTTTTTGAAAGAATATTTAGGTGTTGGTGTAACCTGCGTGTAGCAAAACCATGGAGCCAGCAGGGGAAAGGCTGTCCGGGGGTGTGCAGTCGAGGCAGCTGTGTCCTTTCAAACCACAGCAGAGTGTGAGCTCGCAGAGATGAAGTCAGAGCCTCCAGAGGCCCCACTGGACCCAAAACCAGAGCAGGATCTATTCGCTTCACGGTCGTCTTTAACAGAGAGAATCCAAGTATAATGTCATTTAGATATCATTTAAATGTCAGAGTATTTCACATTTGTACCTTTGTATGGTAGCTTGTTTAAAAGATAATTACATTTCACAACTCTAAATAAAAAAAAACAAAACTGTGAGATATAAACTCGCAGTTACAACAAAAGTCGCAATTTTTCTCAGAATTGTGAGATATAAAATCAGAACTGTGAGATATAAAGTCGCAATAATAGCAAAAGTCGCAATTACCCTTTTTATTTTTTATTCTGTGGCAGAAACAAACTTCCATACTTTTGCTATACACTAGAAAATTGTCAGAAGTTTTCATACTAATACCACACTCTTAGAAAACATGTTCAAAAAGCTATATAATAGAATGTTTATGGTTATGCCAAAAAGGTATATAAGGAGCAATGTCTTAAAGTAATAGTTCACCCAAAAATGAAAATTCTGTCATCATTTATTTACCTTCAAGCTGTTCCGAACCTATACGAATTTCATTATTTTGCAAAACACAAAAGATGATATTTTGAAGAATGTTGGTAACCCGACAGTTGATGGGCCCCATTGAGTTCCATAGTATAAAAATACGAGGTCAATGGGGCTCATCAACTGTTTGGTTACCCATATTCTTCAAAATATCTTTCTTTGTGTTCAGCAGAAGAAAGAAATTCATACAGGTTTGGAACAACTTGAGGGTGAGTAAATCATTAGTCTATTATTTTTATTATGGTTTACAAACATCAAAAACAGACAACAACAGACAACGAGACCCTTCATACAACAGAAATCTGTGCAATATGGATTTTTTTTTTTTAATAAATAAAAAGGAGACAATATACAAAGCAACCTCTGTATAAATCAAAGTATAAATCACAATTGCCGAAAGTGATTGTTACAGATCTTAAATAAATAATTAGTCCTTCTTTTCTCTACAAAAAGTAAAAACTGGTTCCCACATTTTGTCAATTTTTGCAGAATTCCCAGAAATGGAGTATCTATAATTCTTTCCAGATGTAATGTTAGTCCAGTTAGCCAGTCGGAAAAGAGGGGCCAAGTGTTTTTCTTCCACAAAAGCAAAATAACGTTCTTAGCTATAATTATACCATATTGAACAGGCAACCGTACCTTTGGACTGAGAGACTCCAATGAGTCTGACCAACCAAGAATTGCTATCATTGGGTCAAGAAGCAAAACACAGCTATAGACCTCTGCAAAAAATTTTAAAATTTCTAGCCAAAAACTCTGAATTTGTGCACAGCCCCAAAAAAGATGAGGGTGAGTAAATCATGACCGTATTTAAAATTTTGGGGTGAACTATCCCTTTAAATGATTGCATAATACTTTCATGTTTAACAGATTATTTCTTTTTTTTTTTCAAGTGGTAAAGTATGTTTACGAGCTATTTAAGTCATACAATTTAATCAAAATAAAAATGAATTAAAACTAAATCCATAAAATGTTCACATCATGGGAACCCCTAAAGCTTCTATCTGAAGAACCTGACAGAACCCTTTAAGGTTCAACATACCTTTTCTTCTAAGAGTGAGTACTGTGTAAATATAAACTACAAAAATCAAGGATGGAAATAAAGATGATTGTTTTTAGACAATGTGAAGAACTGCCCTACACAAATTAAAATAGATAATGGCTTCAAAAGTCCCCACATATTGTTCTTATGTGCAAATAATATTTACAGGGCATCATGTCCACTTCACACGATAGACGATAAACATCACATGAAATTTAACCAGTTATTTTCTCATCGATTATTTGAGACTACCCAAAATATTGTATGTCATTTATTTGGCCTAAAAGTTCAAAGCGTTGTCGGGTTTGACCTTGTTGTTGCTGTAGGCTACTGACCAGTTTACTATTTCTTTGCTTCAAAGAGGCAATGTAGAGCAGCAGAACCGCTTTCGAATTGTAGCGTATATGCATTTTTAGTCTTTGAGGGCATTAGAAGGTTTTTGCAGACCTCAAATGTTTTTTTGTTTTTTTTTAATGCATCTTTATATATATAATATATAAATGAGATGTTGAAGTGTGGTTGTATTCTAATTCATTAAGAAAATCTATACTAGCCTATATTAATATATAAATGAGTCATACACACTCTAAAAAATGCTGGGTTAAAAATAACCCAAGTTGGGTTGAAAAGGGACTAACCCAGCAACTGGGTTGTTTTAACCCTGAAATTGGGTTGTTTTAAGCGAACATTTAACCCAACCGCTGGGTTAAAACAACCCAATTGCTGGGTTAGTCCATTTTCAACCCAACTTGGGTTATTTTTAACCCAGCATTTTTTAGAGTGCAGGCTGTGGGTAATTTAAGTATGTTCATTATTTTAATTCGATATTGTGAATTATTTAGGTCTTTAACAGGGCTTTTCGAACTTTTTAATTCACGTCTACATATCTATTACTTGACATATTCACCTCATTTTCCTTCTGCTGACCCTGGTGTAATTGCTCGGTCTCTTGTTGTGCTGTGGGACGACACTTTATGCTCCGCCGGGGTTTTACTGGAGGTTTCTTGGCTGTGGGATTGTTCTCTGGAGCTACAGATGGACGGGGCTTTGGTATTGGGTGATGGACAGGCAAAGTGCTCAGTCGCTCTTCTCTCAGCTGAGATTCAGCATCTGTACAGCAATAAATGTAACCCATCTCACACAAAATAAGGGCAGTTCATTAACAGACAGTATTTAAAAACATTAGTTTGGACATGAAACAAATTTATCTTTTTATTATTTCCTTTTTTAAATCTATTTATCTGTGAATGCATTCAAATTTTATAACATTAACTTGATAGATATTAGTATCTAAATATCAGTGTGCGAGAGTAAGAAGTTGAGGTTAGAATTGCACCAGTACAGTCAGGCTTAAAATAACACTTCGAACGGAAATGTCACTTTCTGTATAAGAACGTCACTCGCATCCATAACTGTAGAAAATTCTAGACACCAAACAAATCAACAAAATAATAATGTTACAAATGATATTACAGGCTCCGTAACACTAATGTTGTTGAAAGATTATGTGACATACAGTAAGAATCATGTTCATGTGTCTGAGAATTTGTGAGGAGTAGGTAATCATAGGTTTGTGTTGATGTACAACATAAAGTCTAGGACAATTCTGCTTTTTTTTCCGCTCAATTCTATATTAATGCTAGATTACCTAACACATTAAAAGTAAATAAGCACAGCCTGAGCACTACAAAGCTTAATTCTGGAATTCATATAAATATAGACATTATATAGACAATATAGACAAGGCTTTAAAAGAAAGAAAGTTGTCAGTGTATCGTCAGAGAAAGCAAGTAAACACAACATCTTAAAACCATCAGTATTGTGTTTTGTTATTTCTATAACATAACTTATTTTCTGTAAGTTCGGAAGCTGATGAGAAAAAGCTGACCTTTAATTTTTTGGTAGTCAAAGTCCATGCTCAAGCGCAGGATGTAAACTGCTACCTCTTCCTATCAGATCTTGGGTGTTTCTGCCTCATCCTGTTTAAAAGCATGTGTGTGACAGAGAAAGAGAGCACAGAAAAGGTCAGATAACCAATAGTGAACTGCAACTGCTATGATTGCATGCAGATTTCAATTTCAAACTCTTTGTGAATATCCAGCGGATGTACTAAATCTCAAATAAACAACCTGGCCAAAATCCATTGATTTTCAAAAAGCTGCCATGCACTGGAGTATGCCACAATTCATGTTTTTTTTTATTTTTATCAAATCATTTGAACTACTAGCACATAATTACCGAATTCATTAGAACTAATTCTTTGAAAATATATGTTATAATATTATTTAATATTATTCTATTTATTATTTGATATTACTTGCAAAATTGATATCTAAAAGTGGAGTCCTCTTAAATCATTTCACTTGCGGTTTTAAATCACATTTCACTGCAGTTTTATTTAGAATTTTGAATTCTGTAGAATTCTTCCATATTCAACACAAAATCTGTCAATCTGTATGCGCATGTTTATTTATGTTTATGTGTTTAAGCACAGCAAGTGTGCTTAAACACTTCCTCCCTCCCTCCCTCTCTCTCTCTCTCTCTCTCTCTCTCTCTCTCTGTGTCTGTGTGAGAGAGAGAAGAGGCAGTTGAGTCACGTGACTTGCTCACCACACAGGATGAGAAAGAACGACCACAATGAACAAGAGAGGTGTGATTAAGATAAAGAGGACAAAAGAAGTGTAATAATGGTAAGAGTATATACTGCACTCAACGCCAATAAGCTTTTCTTTAAATTTGACTGGAAAGCCACATTTCTTTATGTATTAGAATACATAATGAGTCACTCTTTCTTGACCTTTTCTTTATTTATTTTTCTGTAGGCCTATATTTTAGTGAAATCATAAATCATTTAGTTTTTAATAATTCTGAAAATAATTTTCATCAATATTTTTATAATATTTATAATATAATAAATACCAATATTTTTTATTTTATTTCATATAGACTACCCTGCTCTTTCTAAATAATCAATAACTGGACACTTACAGGATGCCTCCACTAGATGGCCCACTTACATAGACATTGAGAATGAATGAAACTCGGCACGAGACAGGAATGAGAATCGCCTGTCACACTCGTCGCACTCGACAATAACCATAAGTCATGTATACCAAATTATATACAACGAATTTATTTTATGCGATTGTCATGCGCATCATTCCCTTTTTCAATGCGTTCCATTCCATCCCATCTGAATCAAAACGTCTGTTTCAAAATCGCGTTCGTTTAATAAGAACATATGTCCAGCCATTTGATCTGAGCTTAGTCCACTCTTATTCTTGCCTGAAATATTACGGTCACCGTAACTATGTTCCGATAATTGCCTGACTTGTTTCCTCAGTTTTAAATGCACAAATGGATCTATTTTTGTTCTGCTGCAGATATGATTCATTCCAGCCTCAATCTATCAACCGTGAATTCCAGAGGTTTTATGGAGCTGCAGAGAGAGTTACCTATGATACATCCACCCCCGCTCTTTATTTGAGGTGTGCTGTGGCAAGCAGTTTTAACATTTAGTCCTAAAAACTAGTGCGTATTTGCTACTATTGATTTATTTATTTAATATTGAGTCATTTATCGGCACAAACGAATATATTGTAGAATGTACTAGTAACTATAGATGGTCCCTTTCAAAATCCCTTTCAAGGAAAGTCTGTTCACTTGGCGGCCATATTTGCAACACCCCTGGGCAGCTATTTTGGGCATCCAAGACCAAGTCCTATCTATCAGAATGGGGGAATCCTGAAACCTCAAAAACTGTTGGCTGAACTCACAATTAAAAGTCAGCAACACAATCTGACATGAACTGTCCCATGAACGTTGTATCTTATGCTTAAATAGTTCAAAAAGCGTATTTTTCCAGGTTAGACCAGCCAATGCGCATGTGCAGTCCTAAGCGAGACTCAAAAAGAGCTTCTAAAAGGCAGCTGGAGTGACGCAATAACTTTATATAAATCAGTGATTGGCTCTTTTACTAGAAGGCTGGACGTATTTCGCCATATTGCACATTGCAATTTATCCCATTCATAAGTAATAGGAGTGAACCATCGTTCTGTATCTATAGTCTTTGTTTGTAGATGTGAGTAGTTATTCCAATATTAAAAAGTTAATTTTAGTGATTGTTTCGAGTGTCATTTGTAACCTTTCATTAGAAATGGATCCTTCATTTGCCCTCACCCTCTCAATGGTGACAAGTAACTATTTCATTGTTACTAGTGAATACTATTTGTCTGTAAATTCTATGGCGATCTGTGGTTCAGATATCAACAGTTCACTTCCAACTATATATATATTCCATATTCTGATACACATTCCACTTTTACTATGCTCTTAATTATCCTATACAACTTATTTAGTTAAATGATACTCTTCAAATAGTTACTATAATTTATAGCTTTACTTATTTATTGAATACATTAGCCTACTGGTACCTATTTATGGATACTTGTATCTTTCCCAGTTGCATTATTAATATTTCTTACAAGTAATTAAAGAGTAAATAACTACTAGGCTACCTAAATTAATTGTGTTACTAGTAAATCTGAAATAAGTGCAAGGTACAGTCAAAATTCATCCTTGTTGAATGTGATTGGTTGTTGACTGAAATCCACATATGGATTAATTACATGGGCGTCGGAACCATTGTATGTGGGTGGGACAAGACCACCCACTTTTTCCGATCAATGATATTGGACCCACTCACGATTTATCGTCTCTAATTCAGCACCTCTGTTTACTCTTAACTGATAAACACTTATTATTAAACACGTTAGACGCTTTATTTCCACTTTTCTAATATTTTCTTCATTTTTATTGAAAATAAATGCCTTTTCGATCTGATATGTGATGGGAAAAGGGAGTAGAGTGAGTTCGGCAAAAGGCGGATTCGAACCTCGGGTCGATTTGCGTCAAAACTTAATAACATGCATCTTACCCCTACACTACTGCTTTACTCCATAATACAGCGATTTCCGTAATTTTGTCTTACCCAACCAGACGTTTAGCAAACAACATGGTATATTTGTACTTAATTTAAATGGCATCTAAGTTACTCCAGTAAAAATCTTCTGAGAGAGGACCCACCCACATTTTTGTTGCTTCTGATGCCCATGATTAATTAGTATATAGCTCTACTAATACTCACAACTGGAATAAGTATTTGCTAGTATCTAATGAATAAATACTATGATCTAATTAACAACCTACTAGTGATGTTAAAAAAAGAGTTGTGTTGAAAAAAGAAATTAATATCTCTGGGGCAGGGGCTCAAATGTAAAACCATATAATGAATGCCTTTTTGCAACCTATCAGTCAGATTAGCTCAACTTTTTATCCATGCTTTTTAACATAAAGATAGAGCTTGCTTGCAAACTCATGTCTGGAAATGTAACTAACAATTTTGTTGAGGGGGTTTACTTACCAACACTCAAACCATTTTTAAATCTGCCGATGGGATGGGATGAGCATACAAAGAAAAAGGTCAGAAGCAAGAAGCAATAGTGCGATAAACGTGTACAAAACAGTAACAAATCACTCAAGAGTTCACATGTTTACATGCTATATTTGCAGTCACACAGTACGCAGTGCCAATCAGTGTTGGGGGTAACGCATTACAAATAACTTGAGTTACATAATCAGATTACTTTTTCAAGTAACTAGTAAAGTAACACATTACTTTTAAAATTGACAGCAAAATATCTGAGTTACTTTTTCAAATAGGTTTTCCCTTGTTTCCCAATGTTGGGAAAAAAATCATAAGTGCAGAGGCGTTGTGCATAAACATGATGGATATTGTAGCTCTAGACTAAATGTGAGCAGGCATTTACTAATCTCACTTGCAGAAAATATTCAGTATTTCTCAAAATGAATAAAATCAGTCAAATGCAAAATCAGAACCTCCAATAATTAAATGTTAAATAAAACAAATACTTGCTGCTGACCTTTGATGATTCAGTTAAACCATAAGCAAAAACGTATTTAAATTTGTTTGTTTTCATTGGTGAAGTAAGTGTTAAACTTTCTTTTCCTGCATTCTATTCTTCTGTTTTCCAGAATGGCAGCACAGCTGAATGTTTTTTTTTTTTTTTCAGCTGCGCCCTCTACTGCAGTGGTTCCCAACCACGTTCCTGGAGGACCCCCAACAGTGCACATTTTGAATGTGTCCTTTATCTGACACACCCACATCAGGTCTTGGAGTAGCTACTAATGAGCTGATGACCTGAATCAGGTGTGTTTGATTGAGGAGACATGCAAAATGTGCACTGTTGGGGGTCCTCCAGGAACGTGGTTGGGAACCACTGCTCTACTGTATAAGTGTGAATTTGCATTTCCATCAGCCTGAGGCTTATTATTCCAAATTTGGTGTGAAAGGGTCTTTACATTTGCCCCAAAATGGAATTTAAAAAAAAACAAGCCCATCCCCGGGGAGAAAAAGTAACACAAAAGTAACCTAACATTACTTTTCTTAAAAAGTAACTAAGTAACGCAATTAGTTACTTTTTAAGGGAGTAACGCAATATTGTAATGCATTACTTTTCAACGGTATCAACGGTAATGGCAACAATACTTGAAACATTATGGCAATGACATACCAGACTGTCTAATGGCATTTATAAACAGGGGCATTATCCAAATTGTGTTTCGAGTTATTAAAATCTGTTACTGTTTTGTACACGTTCTCATATTAATTAATAATTATAATTCAAATGCATTTTAATGGCCACAATGTTGATAAATATTGCGAGGGGGTACTTTTAATTACTTTCGAAAAAGGGCAGAGGCTCAAGCACCCAAATGGTAGTGTTGAAAAATAATGTTAATATGGCTTGCCACACATTCGGGCACTGCACTAACATGGTCAACACGAGCGTTTCCTCATTTCAGAGCGAGCGCTTCTGCAGCAAGTGGAGCTCCTGAGGAAATACCGTCCGTGGCGTGAAACAGACACGACACTGCTTCATTACGGACCTATACCAGGTACGTCACATAAATCAACCATTTCTGTTCACAAGGAATTTGATATGGAATAGGCTGTCCTATATGGGAGTAAGGAGATAAGGAAAAACATACAATTTTGTACATGTGTCGCAGTGCATGATAGAAGTTGAACTAATATAAGAAAATGGACATTAATCGTTGCATCGTGATCGTGACAGACTTTCAGGGGCTTCGTAGGCGCGGGTCTCAGAAACACTCGCAGTGGAATATTAAAACAGACACGATGTACGAGAATGAGACACGAACAAGTTTCCACACGCAGGCTTCGGTCGTGTTCTTCAGCACAGAGTTGACAGGAGACGTTCGACTTAGTCATATTTGTTACATTATTGTGTGATATCGTTTCATTCCGTGTGGAATTTTCTGTTATCTTCAGACCAAAGCAAACGGACACTTTGAACATCCAATTTCTCTCATTCACATTCACTTTCCAAATTTGTCAAGACCGCTTCTGTGTTAAACCATATGTGAGTTTCAAAACTTGTAGATTACTTTCACTGACTTTATGTTTAAAATGAAATAGCCAAGTAACACAGATTATAAAACAACTAGTAAATATTGGTGGTTGTCACCTGGATCTAACTACCAGTCTAGCTGGAAAACCTCCCAGGCCCTGAGGGGAAACAATCAGACCTGATCTGCCTTCTGTATTTAGGGTTTAAAGGTCCTGTTCTTCGTGATCCCATTGTTCAAACTTTAGTTAGTGTGTAATGTTGCTGCTAGAGCATAAATAATACCTGTAAAATGATAAAGCTCAAAGTTCAATGCCAAGCGAGATATTTTATTTAACAGAAGTTCCCTTTCAAAGCCTACAGCGAACGGCTGGTTAGGACTACATCCTGGTATTTCCTGCTTTAATTACGTCAGTAGAGCAGTAGAACAGACTAACCTCCGCCCACAAGAAAACGCGAAAAAAGGGGGCGTGGTCTTGTTGCTGTCCCACGTGGAGAAGAAGAGGACGTCGCGTGGAGAAAAGGAAGTGCTGCGTTTCAGTGTGTTTGTCGCCATGTCGTCGAGACGCTGTTATTTTCATCCCGGAGTCAAATCACCTTTGTTTGGCTTTCCCAGGGACGCTGTAGAGATTATTAAGCGCGTATATTTCTCCCGTTAAGAGGCGTGACCTTTCCACGTGCACTAAGCTGCTGTCGAATCACAACACAGGACCGTGCTACGTTCGCTAAGCTGCTGTCAAATCGCAACACGGGAACCGCTGACACAATCAGAACTCGTTACGTGTTTCTGAAGGAGGGACTTCATAGAATAAAGGAAGTCTTCAGTCGTTTGTAGGACAGTGAAAACAGCGGTGTACAGATAAGTAAATTGTGTTAAAAATACAGTTTTTTTTTACACGCGAAACATGAACACATGTTATATTGCACACTGTAAACACAATCAAAGCTTCAAAAAAACACGAAGAACGGGACCTTTAAAAAAAAAAAAAAAAAAAAAAAAAGTTTTGTTTTGACCATATTTGGTTTACAGCACATTGATTTGGCTAAACGCTCCATTAAAGTAGGCGTCCCTGGTTACATGTGTCATTTTGTCCTCGCACTGCAGTAGGAAAAATGTTGTCAGGTAACCTAAAATCAAAATGAACTGGTTTTATTCAAAGTTAAAATACTTGGGTTGCTGTGAGGGGTTTCCTGGAAGCTTGTGGGGTAGAAAAAAAATAACAATGTTGCCTTTAATTAATGCCCTTTCATTATTTATTTATTTAGTCTATTGCTGTTTTCCTCATTTATATGTTGTTGTAGGGAAGAACTTGACTCTCTGGGACTTTGATCCTAATCAAGAACGAGGTCATTATTTGGGGTGTTTTATGGCTGGAGATCTGATCCTAGATTCAGCAGTTATCAGGTCTTGGAATTGCTCTTCAAGTTCTTTCTTTGATCTTGTATACAGAACAGAATGAAAGCTGCTCATGCTCAAATTTCAGGATTCTCACACTTGAACCTGCAGGCTTTGACTCGTGGTGAGGGAAGATAAGCTGTATCCGCACATAGTGTATGCACTTTTTAAACTAAAATGTTGCAAAATGCAGTAATGATGCATACATTGCATTCAAGCACAAGCTGGAAATTGCTTAGTTTTACTAGATATGAGTGTGTAATCTGACACAGCTGAGTGACTGTTGCTCCAATGAAGCAAAGGGGGAGTTTTTTGTTTTGCAATGAACACCATTGTTCTGCTCTGTGGCTGCGTTCCTGGTATGTTACTGTAGGAAGCTGAAGTGAGATGGGTGGGGTTTTATTTTGGAAAAGAACTGTTGATCGATGCAGCTTTTCCATCTCTGTTCCGTTCCCTCTAAACACAATTGACGTGCACTTTAAACAGAGTAATTGACATGCACTCTAAACATGCTTAGCATGCCCAGTGTGCTTTGTAAACTTCAGTTTGGCTTACAGAAATAAGTGCTGTTGTCCATATTATCACTGAGCAATGCTAATGTATTCAGCAACATGAATAAGTTGTGATTGAAAAAGTGTGTGGTGTGTGTTCTCTAGATACAAATGTTTGATTGTATCTTTGGTGTTATGTAAAAAAACATTCACACAAAACACCCTTTCTATTTTTGTCTTGAGAAAGCCAACATACTGTTATTACCATTGCATTGCTATATGGTTAGGGTATTCTGGACGGTATCTAGAGCATTAGGGTGTTCTTGGTTGTTGCCAAGGCTTTGCTATATGGTTGCCAGGGTGTTTTAGTTTTTTGCTAGTGCATTTCAAGGAGGTTGTGAGGGCATTGCTAAGTGGTTGCTTGCTAGGCTGTTGTGTATTGTTGCAATGGCATTCCTATTCTGGGGAATATCCTTTGCTAGGGTTTTCTTGGTTGTTCCAGGGCATTGCTAAGTGGTTGTTAGGGTACACAGGGTGGTTGCTAGGGCATTGCTAGGTGTTGCAGTAGGGCTGCTCGATTATGGCAAAAATCATAATCATAATTATTTTGCTCAGTATTGAAATCACGGTGGGTGATATTGTCAGTTTTATTTCATAATTTGAGTCATTTTAAATGTCAGTGAATTTTCACAATTATCAATACTTCAGCAAAAGTAAAAGTCCTCAAAACAGTTACAGAAGACAAGTTATCAGTCAGCAATACAATAAGAACAAAGAAACTAAATTACAAACGAAACCAACAAAAATTCAACAGAACAAAAAATACAAATGAAATAAATAGTGCTTTAGGTTTTTTCAGTAAGATGTACTAACTGTGGTATTCAGAGATAAGTAATAGCCTAACCTAAATTGAATAGCCGACAGCAGCAGATTTATTAGGCTGCTGTTACTTTACGGGCTAATGCACAGATCCAATATACTGATACATACACGCTATTTCTCAGGGTTTATATTCACTTAAGCCGTAACCAAATGTGTTTATGAGAAAACTTACGAAAAAGGCATTTCGACATATTTGTGTCTATGTGACCAGTTAGGCGCTTATCTGAAGCCCACCGTATACTTTGCTAACTTGCTAATACAATTTTTTACATGTTTAATATCAAGCATGTCCCACAGTTTAGCAACAATAGACTGCATTTTACAACGCTCACTTAATTGGCTGATTTTGATGTCAAGTTTGGGCTTTTAGGGAGGAATGAAAGCGCACCACTGTGAAGGAAAGAAAGATGCGCTGGATGAAATGCGAAAATCAATTAAGATTAAATGCACAGCCCTAGTTTGTGGTGAATGTGTTTTCAACAAGTAGAACATTTTCTTGTATCAACATCACTGTTGATCCTGGAACAACATTCCAATCAACCAATCAGATTTGAAGGAAGTTGGAAGTTGAGTCTGGGAGCAAGATGCCTAAATTAAGTTGGGGAGGTGAAGGGATGCAAAAACAACTGATGCTAGAACAAGGTGAGCGGCTGCTTATATGCTCCGACAGTTCATTGAAAGATGTTCACTTATAACAAGGGTTAGGGGCTTCTTATTCACCCATCATTTCCCTTTGATTGTAGGGATAAGTTATGGGTAGGGCTAGGTTTAGGAGCAGTGATAGGGTTAAGAACTATGTTGTTCCTTTTGGAGTGGAATGTTGTTCCATGATCAACAAAACATGTTGTTTGGAAAAATAACAGCAATAGTTCTGGGTGGCTGTTAAAAGTAAAGTTTAGTACTTTAGATTTGGGGTTTGTTAAATAAAATACTAGGAATAATAATAGCGATGCTGCTCTCAGCAGCCTATGGATTGACAAAATTAATTTCTGGTTTCGTTCTATATCATTCATATTAATGATATGGATTCTTAAAGGGTTAGTTCACCCAAAAATGAAAATTCTGTCATTAATTACTTACCCTCATGTCGTTCGACACCCGTAAGACCTCCGTTCATCTTCGGAACACAAATGAAGATATTTTAGTTGAAATCTTTGAAGTTTTGTGGAAAGAAATGGACATTTTGAACATTAAAATCCAAATGAAACTTTTAATTAGTTTAAAAGGTGACTTACATAGCCTATTTTACTTCACTAATGTGCAGAAAGTTCCTAAGAGGCAGGGGTTCAAATGTAAGAAAGGGGCAATATAAAAGAAAAAGAAAAAAAGTGTGTGTGTGTGTGTGTGTGTGTGTGTGTGTGTGTGTGTGTGCAAAGTTTGGATACCATTTTATGTTTTTGCAAAAAGTTTCATCAAGCCTGCATTTATTTAATCAAAAATACCAGAAAAAAACAGTAGCCTATTGTGAAATATTATTACATGATGTTCTTTTTTACCTTTTTATTAATCAAATATATACATATATCTTTTTTTAAAGAGCATCACATATCATACAAGAGCTGCAAGTAATTATATCATACAAGAGCTGCAAGTAATTATATCATACAAGAGCTGCAAGTAATTTTCTCTTTGCGTTTTGTTGTTTGATTCACATTAATGGCTCAATCGTCACCAGGTTTATTAGATGCTGCCCCTTTAAGACCGAATGCAGATCTAATAATATCATTCTCCCATTGATTTCTCCCAACTATTTACGCCCATTTAAGCTAAACTGTGTTTAAGTGAATACTCTCGAAGCCGGTCATTTTGAGATATATGCTATTTTGTTGTGTATTTGATGGTTGGTTTAGTCGCACACACAAAGCATATGTGCAAGTCGGTCCGTTTCGCAGCGTGCACGCGCGCACACACACACCCTCCGTGAACTTGGAAACAGCGTCTATTGCGCGGATTATTGTGCTTTTAATTTAATCAAACACGTTCTGCAATTTATCCAAAGGGGAGAGTATATTTGACAACAATCACAGATTGTGCTGATTCTGACGTTAAATGCATGTTTGGGGAGAAATGACAGCGCATGCTATGAAGGGAAGGAAGTTCGCGCAAGACGATGCGCGCGCGGGCATAATTTATAATAGTTTCACCTCATATCTTCTTATAATCCTTGGAAGCGAAAATAACACGGGCCTAAAGTGTAAGCAGACTAAATTTTTGTTTAGTTCTCTGGTCATCGTCTCTCTCTCGCATGCCTGAAACGTAGCCTAACTTTATGGCCTACATGCCCTGAATAATGAGAGGCTAAGGGCAAGGCCGTAACCAGAGTTCGAAAATGAGTGAGGTCCAGGGTGGGGTGTTAAGAATTGTGCTATAATAATTGTGCATCTTCAGGTGGGACTATCCCTTTACAGTTTTTTTCAATTGCTAACAAGCATTGTTCAAAACCACATTTTCAAAACTTTTCACACATTCAGCGACACACAAGTGTATAGGCTACGGACCAAACTGTGAATCATTTTTCATTGCTTTCAGACAAAATGCATTCAATCACCACATTTTTCAAAATCCCCAAACACTTTTGTCATTCATACTCCACAAACTGCAAAAAGCTATATATTTGCAGGATATTTTTCACATGCTAACACACTGCTTTCAAAAGCAGTGATAAAAGCACATTCAAATCAGAATGATGGCAAATTTCAAGCATTTCTGCAGAAATTCTTTTGAAATATAGAAAATCTAGCTCCCTGTTGCAAGTGTTTGTTAGGTCAGTGTGGTATGAGTGACATGCATGTTTTCTGAATGAGAATTTGTTGCCAGTGATTGGTGGAACGAGCTTATTTTGAGACATGTAGCTATGAAGTGTTTTGGTGGTCTGAGTGAGTTTTGGGGATTAGATTAAAGGGTTAGTTCACCCAAAAATGAAAATTAATTAATTACTTACCCTCATGTCGTTGACACCCGTAAGACCTCCGTTCATCTTCGGAACAGAAATGAAGATATTTTAGTTGAAATCTGATGGCTCTGAAAGGCCTCCATTGGCACAATGGCACTTTACACTCTCAAGACCCTTAAAAGTTACTAAAGACGTCGTTACAAAGTCCATCTCACTACAGTGGTTCTAAAATAATTTTATGAATCGGCGAGAATAGTTTTTGTGCGCAAAAAAACCCTAAATAACGACTTACATAGTGATGACGATTTTAAAACAAGGCATCATGAAGCTTTGAAGCGTTATGAATCACCGAGTCGAATCAGCGGTTTGAATCGCCAAATTTCAGCAGTTTGGCGGTTTGACACGCGATCCGAATCATGATTCGGCTCACTGATTCATAACGCTTCGAAGCTTCATGATGCCCTGTTTTGAAATCATCATCACTATGTAAGTCGTTATTTAGGGGTTTTTTTGCGCACAAAAACTATTCTCGCCGATTCATAAAGTTATTGTAGAACCACTGTAGTGAGATGGACTTTGTAACGACGTCTTTAGTACCTTTTAAGGGTCTTGAGAGTGTAAAGTGCCAGTGTGCCAATGGAGGCCTTTCAGAGCCATCAGATTTCAACTAAAATATCTTCATTTGTGTTCCGAAGACGAACGGAGGTCTTACGGGTGTCAAACGACATGAGGGTAAGTAATTAATGACAGAATTTTCATTTTTGGGTGAACTTACCCTTTAACTGTTTGGCCAAAATTAATCTTGGAAATGCAGACTGTATGAAGAGTTTTGAAAATGTAGTTTCAGTATTGAACAATGCTTGTTAGCAATTGAAAAAAACTGTAAGAAAGCCTACACAAAAAATGTATGAATATGACCCATACTGATGATGAATAAACAGTATAAGGTAGCAGTCCCAAACAAGATTTTGTTAATACAATAATGTTAGTTGTAAGTTGGTATCAGAGTAAAAATAAAATTGCATTTTGGGGTTACGGAAACAACAGTTACCATGGTAAATACACAATATTAACATGAACTGTTAATGAAACATGAATACTGATCCATGAACAACATCATAAACCTGCATGTAAATCATTCGCAGCTGACATTATTTTACTGGCACTTTTTGGTAATTTCATGACATACTAATTAAAGGGATAGTTCACCCAAAAATGTAAATTCTGTCATCATTTACTCACCCTCGAATTGTTCCAAACCGTTTCTTTGTTCTGCTGAACACAAAAGAAGATATTTTGAAGAATGTTTGTAACAAAACGGATATAGCAACCATTGACTATCATAGTATTTTCCCCCCCTACTATGGTAGTCAATGGTTGTTCTATCTGCTTGGTTACAAACATTCTTCAAAATATCTTCTTTTGTGTTCAGCAGAACAAAGAAACATATACAGGGTTGGAACAACTTGAGGGTGAGTAAATGATGACAGAATTAAAATTTTTGGGTGAACTATCCCTTTAACATGAACTACATTGTTGCATGCTCGTAGTTTATTTTGCGCTTTTTTTATAATCAAGTGTGATCCACCGCGTTTGCGCGTGCAATTGAAGAGTGCGCGCTACAAGCACAATATTGACTGTCTGAGAGGACAGGAAAGTTCTGTAACCTACTTGTTATACAGATCTGTATTAGGTTTTGATTGTGTTGATACCTTTCTTACCGATAATAATAATGATGATGATCATTGCGTTTGTCTTACCGAATGTGGTATCTTCCTGTCAGCAATTTCAGTTTGTCTATGAGATTTTTTTTTTAATGAATGCCAGTGGTGCAGTGTTGACAGATATTACTACAGATATTAGACAAGCAAAAACAACAACAAACAAACAAACATTATAATCAGAAATAAGTAAAAAAAATACAAAATGGAAAATACAAAATGGAAATAAAATAAATATATCACTAACCCTAAAAGGCAACTTACCATTTTATTAACTTCCTAAAGTGTCACGTTAAGTGGGAAAACGAGTCCAAAACTTATAATAACTGTTATAACATATAATAGCTTATAATAACTGGATCTGGCAACACGGAGACGGCACCCGCGCCCTAACTTTTACAAAAAGCTTGAGTCCCGTTCACTCTTCTCTCAGCGACATGAATTGCAAACACTTCTATGAGCCTATGAGGTGGTTCACACGGCTTATTAGTCATTTAGAGAACTGAATATGAAAATATTTTATGTCCAGGCCTCGGTGACCTACCGTGGTTGTTGAGCTTTTACAGTGTGTAAGTGAATGTCGTGATATTACTGGTCATGTGAAGATTTTGTAGTGGCGCCGCTGTGAATACATTGTAGGGGAAACACTGCACTTCATTACATATTCATTATATTTTTACTTAACCTGTTAGTGATGTTTTTTTGAATGTGTGCATTTTTTAACGTGTTTGAATAAATCTGTCATTATTGTCATGTAAATGTTTATAATTCACCAACAAACTGGAGTAGAAACAATTCTGTTATTAAAAGGTGCAAAAAACAATAGGTTATGTGCAATTTTAATGCTAATTTTTTTTTTAATTATTAAATACATTTGATTAAATCATTTATCATTTATTTTAGGTTTCAGTTTTCGGTCAGGTGCATACTGAAGTTTCGGTTTCGGCCTAGAATTTTCACTTCTGTGCATCTCTAATTTTAGTATTTGATTTATTGACACAATATATTTGTCCAGCTTGTATTCAAATCATATAAACTGCCATTTGCAGTTGCTCTCAATGCCACATTTTTCACATTACATTTACATTATTTAGCTTATGCAAATAAACAGAACCATATCTGCTATGTTCATGAAATGTGGAACCATCACCGTCTCTGATATCACTCCATCTAGATTTATAACTCACATTTTCTCACCTGAAATGGATAAATTATAGATTATATGGATAGACAGGCAGACATATAGATATGCCAAAATAAGGCCTTGTGTATCTTGTCGCTCCATAAATAATCTTTCTCCTCCTAACTCCAAATTTTCTTCCTCCCCTAGTAACACATTTGTGGCTTGTGTTAGCCATTGAACACTTATTGCACAACAACTGAATGTGGAAATGGTCTCATTATTTAAGAATGTGTTAACATAACCATGGGAGGATGGCTGAGGTATGTTAAGCAGTCACTGACAGTACGTTCATAATCTGTACTGCACATTGTGACACTGGTTTGTCCACACTTGGCCGACGTTTAAAGGACTGGTTTGTTTACTTGTGACCGACATACTAGAGCATTTAGGGTGACATTCTTTCTCATGTATGTCGTTCCAGCTTAACAGAGGGGTTTGGATTCCAGATGTTTACTCTTTAGGGACTCGTAAATAATTTCCAGATATCTCTCCTTTTATGTTCCCAGCTTGTTCTGTAGTCCTGTCAGAGCAGCCTTTAAAGACATCAAATACTTTCCAAATGATTGTGCAAGTTTCGTTAAATGCTAACGAAATCTATTCAGCAGGTCTGGAGCTTTCTCATGGAACAGATATTGACTAACTTCTATTTCTGTGTTTCAGGAATGGATCTAATTCTTACCTCAGTACGAGCCTTATACAGTAGCCCATAGCTTTCCTTTGGACTTTCAAAGACAGAGGACACTGAAGAGAGAGAGAGAGAGAGAGAGAGACAGCAGCATGGCTGTCTTCAAGCTGGATAATGTTGAAGACCTTTATGAGATTGGAAATGTTTTGGGAAGGTAAAGACACTTAAAAAAATGTTCTGCTATATTCTCTTTCCTTATTGTATACTGTATACTACCGTTCAAAAGTTTAGGGTCATCAATTTATTATAATTATTTTAATGTTTTACTTATCAAAGAATCCTAACAAAAGCAGCACAACTCTAGCCTGGTCCTACCGGACTCTCGTACATTTCATTTGTACAGAGAGTCTGGCCACTCTCCATTGACAAGCATTAACTTCCTTGAAGGCGGGTACTTTGTTGAAGTTTAAAACTATTGGATCTCCCCAGAGCCACTCTGGATCTGCCATAACCAATCGCTAACGTTTGGTCGTGACGTATGTCATCTCAAACTAGTGCACGACATCAAGGTCATCTTCTCAGCCACTCCCTCTGTTCGCTGATTGGACTGGTTAAAATTTGACCGGAGAAAACCAGAGAATATACCACAATCCCAGACGAAGTACTGAAGGAAAATGAAAATTGAGCGGAAGTACGCAGGAGGGCGGAGCCAGGCTAGCACAACTCATGATCACACCAAATCAGCATCAGAATGATTTCTGAAGGATCATGTGACACTGAAGACTGGAGTAATGATGCTGAAAATTTCGATTTGACAGGGATACATTTTAAATTGTAATATTTCACAAAATGTCTTTTTATTTGATCAAGTAAACGTAGTCTTGGTGAGCATGAGAGACTTTAAAAAACATTTAAAAAATCTTACAGATCCAAACTTTTGAACGGTAGTGTTTAACAAAATATATCAAAAATAATATAATATAAAAATATTATGATATACATTGGTATTTTAAATGGAATTTTAAAGGAACATTAAATAATACTTTAGTATTAACATGGCAAAAATTTCCAACATATCCATTTTGTTAGTATAAACATATATATTTTTAAATGATTATTTAAAAAGAAAATAGTTCTAATTGATTCATTATTACATTAAAACGCACCTAATAAATTAGATAAAAATAATAGATAAAATTAAGAATCTAAAATAAATCAACAAAATAAATAAATATAATTAAAATAATTTACAGTGCCAGTACAGTATGTTATACAGCTGGTGCACTATATATGCATTGTACTGTAATGATTATCTGTTTTGACCCAGTTCTGCCTACTTCTCTCTGTTCATTCTGTCTATTGCTGCCGTCCTAGTGGTCACTTCGGGCAGGTGCGTGAAGTGAGGGAGCGGGCCACTGGCGTTCAGTGGGCGGGGAAGTTCTTGAAGCTGAAGAAAGGTGCAGGAAGCAGGCTGGGCCTGGAGAGGAAGAGTGTGGAGAAGGAGGTGGAGATCCTACAGGGCCTTCAACATCAAAACATCATGGCTATCAGAGATGTTTTCGAAAGCAGGGCAGAGGTGGTCCTCATCGTCGAGCTGTGAGTATATGTGTATGTCTGATGTCCAAAGAAATGAGAAAAGATGGAGGAGGCTTCTTTATATAGAAAACAATAGAACGTGATAATATTATAAATATTGTAAGGAAATGTCCATCATATTTTATAATAAAATCAAAAGTATTTTTCATTTTGCATTAAAGCAACAATATGTACTCTGTGCGTTTGCTCCGCGACTACTATGAGACACTTGCACACGTGGTGAAAAAAAACATGGTACTCACAGTAAATCAAGAAAACGAGATTTAAACAATAAGACTAATTGTGTTGAGCAATAGAACAATGATTTGTTTTCTGTCGATGAATGTATCCAAACAGTTGCTCACCTGTCTAATAAAACACATAATATATTAATAGTCTTTGGTGTTTCCATGGTTTCTACAAAATAAAACCGGAAATTGAGGGTAACGCGGGTATGATGTCATTGATAGGCGATGCACAGACACGGCCAGATTAAAATAGCTAATTTCTCTAGATTTTAACATTCTTGGAAACATTTGGAATATTTTTTTAAACCTCTGTTTTAAATGAATTAAATACATTTAAAAAATGTTTTAATTATTATTAGCTTTTTAAATAACACAATAATAATAAAAATTCATTCCTGTCTTCTCTGGCTTCATAATTATTATTTTTTTGTTTCTATATAGCATAAAAGGTGGAGAACTCTTTGATTTCATCGCTGAGAAAGAAAACCTCACCGAGACGGAGGCCATTGAGTTTATGAAGCAGATTCTGGAAGGTGTCAGCTACATGCACCAAAAAAACGTTGGCCATTTTGACCTGAAGGTAGGAAGGAAGCCCAGTTGTATGCAAACCCCCAGATAAACAAGTCCGAAAAGCGAATCATTCAACCACAACAGTTTCAAATGGCCTCCAAAATTTTATTTTAACTCTGCGTAGCCAGCCTGTCACTTCCTATAAAGATTTCAACATGTTAATGAGGAAGTAGACTGTGTACCTTTCTCTCCCAAACTTTCACCTCTGACCAAAATTAGACACTTCCTGATGAAATATTCACACTTCAAGCATGTTTATCCAGATCATTTGATTATGTGCACATTGTGGAAATGCCTTATATCCACTTTGTCATCAAACCTTACTAAGATTCTCAAAGAAACCATTTTAGAATTTTACTGGCCTAAAACCTGTGTGGAAAAAACTAGGTTGGGGTTAGATGAATTTCAACACAAGTTCAAATTAAACATATCATTTACAATAAAAAAATCAATAAACATTTTGTGAGTATGGCTAAAGACATATTTTTATATTACTTTTTGTTCTTCAGCCGGAGAACATCATGTTGTCGGACAAGCTTGCTCCCAGTCCAGACATCAAGATCATTGATTTCGGCATGGCTCATCGCTTCATTCAAGGAGAAGAGTATAAGAGTTTAGGTGGAACCCCTCAGTATATCGGTGAGTGGTTCAGCCTGTGTGGTTTTAACTTCAAGTGAATGTGTTCATTTAAAGGCCATAAACCTACGCAAATATGCAAATGCAGATCTGAATGCTTGCCCAATACCACAAGTATGAGATATGCACAACCATTCACAAGTTTGGGGTCGGTAAGATTTGAATGTTTTTGAAAGAAGTCTCTTATGCTCACCAAGGCTATATTTATTTGATCCAAAATACAGTAAAAACTATAATATTGTGAAATATTATTACAATTTCAAATAAAGGTTTTCTTTTTTTATTATATTTTAAAATGTAATTTATTCCTGTGATGGATGCATTTTCAGCATAATTACTTCTTCAGTGTCACATGATCCTTCAGAAATCGTTCTAATATGCTGGTATGGTGCTCAAAAACATTTATTATTATTATTATCAATGTTGAAAACAGTTGCACTACTTAAATTTTTTTCAGGATTCTTTGATTAAAGGTCCCGTTTTTCCTGTTTTTTTGAAGCTTTGATTGTGTTTACAGTGTGCAATATAACATGTTTCGCGTGTAAAAAAACACAGTATTTTTCACACTATTTACTTATCTGTATACCGCTGTTTCCACTGTCCTAAAAACAGCTTGAGGATTTCCTTATTCTATGAAGTCCCTCCTTCAGAAATACGTAACGAGTTCTGATTGTGCCAGCGGTTCCCGTGTTGTGATTCGACAGCAGCTTAGCGCACGTTGCCCGGAAAGGTCACGCCTCTTACCATATCGGGGAGATGCATGCGCTCAAAGTACAGTGTCCCTGAATTTGACTCCGGGATGAAAATAACAGCGTCTCGACGACATGGCAACAAACACACTCTACAAACGCAACCGAACGCAACACTTCCTCTTCTCCACGTGGGAGAGCAACAAGATCACGGCCCCTTTTTTGCATATTCCTGTGGGCGGAGGTTAGTCAACAAACTGTTCTACTGACGTCATTAAAGCAGGGAGTACAGGGATGTAGTCCAAACCGGCCGTTCGCTGTAGGGTTTGAAAGGGAACTTCTGTTAAATAAAATATCTCGCTTGGCATTGAACTTTGAGCTTTATAATTTTAAAGGTATTATTTATGCTCTAACAGCAACATTACACACTAACTAAAGTTTGAAAAATGGGATCACGAAGAACAGGACCTTTTAAAGGTAGGGTAGGCAGTTTTGTAGAGGCTAGCAATATCAAGCTAGCTTTGAAAGCATAAGATCCCAACTTCCCTTCAGAGCGCTCTCCAAAGCCACGCCTCCTCCAAAACACACACGCATGAGTCTGCATAGCTCCAGAACAAGAGACGGTTTTGGTGGAGGGTCGAACACACCACGCTCTCAGATTACCTCATGTGCCAGGTGTTGTTGGTTCAGGAGGAACGTAAGGTAGTCACTGTTTGCCTTCCTTACACTCTTGCTCAGTCTGCAAAGCATCATAGAACGGAACGGTGATGGAAGATTATCCAAATAAATTATCCAAATAAACAGGCATATTAGACATCCTATCATTGCATTCGGACCGAATGCAATGATTGGACGAGCATTTTATGGTCCGGAGCCTTCCACAAAAGAAATACCACTTTAATTATTGATTATTGAATTATTGAAGAGACTTTAAGGCGAGACACTACAGGTGAATAGATTCACCTGTAGATTCACCTTCTTAAATTAGAAGATATCACTGTGAAAAAAGTTTATTACTGGCATAAACATGAGAAAAAAATGTATTACAAGTTATGCAAATGAGGGATTATATACTTAAATATATGCTCATTTGCATACATTTCCATAAACAAAATCTGGAAATTGGAAAGGACCAGGTTTAAAATGTGTGGTTCTATTTGTTTACATATTAGATGAGAGGGCTTTTACAGAGGGGATTCTGGATATTTTATTTTGTGCTTTAGTAAATTCGAGAATACTGACAATAGCCTTAAAAAAATCTATTTTCGCCATGTTTTTGGGAGTATATACCTCAGGAACTATAACTCAGGATAGGAAGGATATATCAACAAATGCCTCTGTAAAAACCTTCAGGATATAGTTCAGTATAAGACTGCAAAAGTTGGTGCTTGTAGGTGCTACTGAAGTGGATATATCTGACTCTGAGTGTGAGGAAAAAACTCATTTTGAGAAAACGGCCTTTCAAGTTTTATATTGTATTAAAACCCTCAAAGTACAAACAAAATATATATTCACTTCATTGATATCAGTAGTGTATAATATTTAAAACACATGGAAATTGATAAATGAATAAATGATTAATTGCAATAGCCTTAAGCTGAAGAGAACTACCTTAACAAACACACATATCAACAAACTGTCCCTGTTTGTTGTATGTCCATCTATAACAGGGGTAGGGAATGTTGATCCTAGAGAGCCACTGCCCTGCAAAGTTTAGATCCAACCCTAATCAAACACACCTGAACAAGCTAATCAAGGTATTCAGGATTACTAAAGTTACAGACAGGTGAGGGTTTTTTTAAGGGTTGGAGCTAAACTCTGCAGGGCAGTGGCTCTCCAGGATCAACGTTCCCTACCCCTGATCTATAACTAATTGAATCTAAATCGCTGACGGGGTCTGATCATTTAATCTGTTGTTGTTTACTTTCTTTTTACTAGCTCTTGCAAGTGACAGCTGTTGCGTCTTTCCTGTGAACGTTTGTGAGCTGATTTCGGTGTTGTCTGCATTTTCTCTCAGGCGGAGAATAAACAAGGAAGCGGCAGCCAATCCCGTAGTCAGAAATTCACATGACCAATTAGATGTGGTTTTCGTCTGTAGATTCCCCGGCAAACGTTCGTGGTTGGTTCTACAAGGGAAATGCCCATATTTGGATTAGACAGTGCTGTGTAATGCCGCGTTCCAGGCAACCCGTAACTTGTGTTTTTCCAACCTTCTACCCGTGAAAGTGCACTGGAACGGCAGCCAAACCCGTGACTTCCCACCCATGAACTCGTACTAGATCGATGTACTCCCAGTTACGAGTTCTGACGTCATATAGCCCGCGAAGCAACAATGGCAGCTCCCTACGGATGCGGTGTTTATGAAACAAATATACAAATAATGTAAAATAAAAGGTAGGCCTATAACAGCTTTTCTTGCCGTCTGCACCGTTTTTGTCCTCTGTTTCCCTCAAATAAGCAAGGAGTAAGCACCTTTGGCGATAGAAATTATTGTAAATGAGCATATACCCCGTACAGTCCGCCATGCTTTATTTACATCTAACTACCACACAATTCCTTGCGCTCAGGCAGTTTGGCGTGACTTTGCCTGGAATGCTACAAAGTCATGAGTCGTGGTTTGAAGTTGTAATTTACGGGCTCAAAAATCTGCCTGGAACGCAGCATAAGACCAAGTGGCAACCTCCCGCAGTTTCTCTTGAAGCCAATATGGAAGTGACATAAACTGCAATTCATCGACTGGCCGCTAGGGACAGGCTCCAGAAGGGAGCAGAATCTCATTGAGCCCCATGTTAAAATGGCCGATTTCTGAAAGGTTTACAGCCTGGTACAAATTGTGATTTTGGTCTATACGGCTAATTTTGCCCTTCATGACAACTGTGAGGGGGGTGAATTATTTTATAACTCATTCATGTACATTATATAAAGCATTAAAGTTCTGCATAATTAAGGGCGTGGCCACTTCGAGTGACAGGTGGATAGCCATTTATCTGCTGTCTGTTAGTCATCGCGTCACTTCCGCTCCGCCCACGTCCCACCTTTTTGCCCATTTTCTGTTATCCGGGAGTGACGCGCGATGACACTCTGCCAAGATGGCAACGGCCAGCTCGTCCCTACTTTACTCTTCAAAACTGCTCATCAGAATCCTATGGGTGACGTCCATATTTTTTACAGTCTATGTATGAGACTGAGAGCTTTACAATGATACCAGGCATGACATGTTTCTGTGAATGGAGACGGCACGGGAGCTCGTGTTAAAATGCTAACTTTTTGGTGTTTTCCGGTTGAAATTTAAAGGCGCAAGTTGACCAAATATAATGAAATAACCACTTGAATGTATAATGTTGACATATTTTTTATTTTGACATGAAAGCTTTCATGTTAAGGGAGCAAACTGGCCAAAATTGACCACTGCATGAAAAACAGTTTTCACCTGCCGTGTCTCGCCTTAAACCAAAAAAAAAAAAATTCTGGAAAAAATTGCCTATCCTACCTTTAATAAAAAGTCCAAAAGAACAGCATTTATTTGGAATTGACACCTTTTGTATCAAAGTCTTTACTGTCACTTTGATCAATTGAATGAATCTTTGCTGTGAAGAATGGATTTCTTTACAAATATAAAATCTTACTGACCCCAAATATTTGAACGGGATTGCATACTTAACGATATTATATAGTGGTATAAAACCTCAGTATTCAAGGGCCGATAAAGTTTCCTTCAGATGTTTGTGCTGTTAAACCGGTTTTTATTATTATTTAAGCAGCAAACAATAAATGTGTCAACAGCTAAGTGTGTGCTTTTGTAATTAAATTGTTTAAGCTAATAGCATCTGCATTTTACATAACTGTGTACAGTATTATTTTTTTTTGGGCCAAGTGTGTGCACGCATGTTTAGTTCCATCTGCTCGAGTGTGTGTCTGACTCAGCACCTTCTTCTTTCTCTGCATGTGTTATGTTCCTGCCTTTAGCAATATGCACAGCTTCTAGTTCTAGCCATCTCCATGGAGACGAGCTAACTTCAGATGAAATGGCCGAGCTGTGTCAGTTCAGCTGAAAAATGAGTGGACAGGGACAGAAATAACTATTGTGAGATCGCAAATATGATGTCACCTCTGATGTATTGCATAAATGTCCTTGAGTGATTTAACAGCTCATCGGTTCCCTTAAACTACAATGTGTATGTGTGCGCAGAAAACTGAAATGTCACACACACATTCTTTGGTTGGCCTGCTACACTTGCCAGTGCTCTTTTATATACGGACCTTGACAGAAAGCACATGCAAATATGTATTGTCTCTCAATTGTACTCTCAATCTGTGTACTTCAGGAGACTAGGGAGGGACCAATATTATTTTTTACAACCAGTACAAATAAGGATTATCTTTTACTTCTGATACGCAGAACAGATTTGAATTCGTTTTAATTCTGATTTGTGGCAGAATAATAAATAGCCAAATCATTAGATTTGACCAGTAAAAGTATGAATATTAAATAATAAATTATAAACAATTTATTCAATAAATATAAATAAATACATGTAATGATTATATTATTAAATAATATATAACTAGCTAGTGAGAGATATAAATAGATTTAAAAAATATGCATCATTAAAATGAATATTAAATAATAAATTATAAATAATTTATTATATAAATTAATAATAATAATTGTACTAGTACTGTACTAGTTTTCGTCTATTATTAAAGGGGCCATGAATTGAGAAATCAACTTTTCATTCAGTATTTGATATATAAAAGTTCATCATGATATAAGAATATCCTTTAAGTTTCGGAGCTGAAAACTTCGTTGTTAGTCAAAGAAAAGCTTTTATAGACACCAGGCCCAGCAAACGCTCAATCTCAGAATGTGCCAGCTGGGCCGGCTCCAGAATCAAATCACTGAGGGTGCTTCTGAAATTGCTGAGGGTGCTCTAGTCAAGTGCAGATAGGCTAAGCAACAGCTCCACACATAGCAGTGTACAGTGAGAAATGTATGATTATTTATTTACAATTAATTTACCAATAATTGGAATTTCAAAAATATTTTGCTGCAAATTGTCAATTAATCTATTAGTCTGCCTTTACATTGCTTTAATGCGTTAATAGTATTTTAACATATCTTCCTGAGAACCAGAAAAAAAGGTTTTGTGAATTTAGATTAGAAGCCGTTCAGGCTGATCTTTTTTTTTCTTCTCGTTTTGTGAAGTGACGTTACAAGGTAATACAAAAATGAAAATTTAAAATAAATGCATCAAAGAAAAACGGTCAAGGCTGAGACATGCAGCAAAACAAAGGAAGCGGGTCCTTGAAATTCTGGTGGCTAAACGTCAGAAGAAATAGGGTTTAACTAGGGCTGTAACGATTTGACCAAAAATAAAAATCTCGATTAATTGAACATTTTACCTCGATTACGATTAATGAATGATTATTTTGCTCTTTTTTTTTTTTGCTATCCTTTTTTTGCCCTCATAGTTCACTGATAAGGTTTGTACTGTAAATATTTTCTCCTATTAAAGGTGGGATTTTTTTTCTAATGAAAAAGTGCATTTCTTTGTGATTTTAAAATACTTGAAGGAAACGGTTCACTTTCAGCAGTTATTGTCTATGGGGCTGATTTCTGTTTGTTTTACATCAGATACAGATAAATTAGCGCATAGGCCTACATTACTTTTATTTGAATGCATTAATGAGAGAGTGATTGTGTGTGTGAATTAGTCATACGCTTACGGCTCGCATACGGCTCGGCTCTCTGTATCACAGAAAAAAGCTCATGAGCACTGAACGGAGAAGTTTTCCATAACGTGGTTCTTGAATAGTGCACAATCGCTTTAATGTTCAAACTGGCAAGCATTTAAACTCATTTAATTGACAAACTTCATGAGGATGCAAGTGAAAGTGATCTGGCTTCGGGGCTTGCGGGCGCCGTCTCTGTGTGTATCAGCGCATATAAGAACGGTGATTAACTTACCTGTATAAACTGTGTAAAAAATGCATTTACCATAGTAATTCTGAGCATAAATAAAGATAACTGCTCCTGCATCTTTCTGTGTGCCTGCAAACTGCACTTGATGTGACAGACGGGGTGGAGTCACGTGAAAACTGGAATAACCGACATGGGAAAAATACGTCGGTTAGAGGTTCTAAATTTCGGTTTCGATTAGTTTTCGGTTAATCGTCCAGCCCTAGGTTTAACTAACGGGGTGGTGTACAAAGTATCCCATATTGATGCATTTGTAGCCAGTGAGTGTTATTTGATTGTTACGTTCTATCTGGTTCACTGTAAAAAAAAATATTTTAAAAGTAAGTTACCTGGTTGTCTTAACATTTTGAGTTAATTGAAATTAAAAATTTGAGTTAATACAATGAACATTTGAGAATCGACAGCACCCTTTATTAAAATATTATTAAAAGATTTTGTAAGCATATTGCGTTGCGTGTGTGTTTAATAATGCAGTCAAACATGCCAAATTGTGCTATTTTCATGATTTATTACTTTTTTATTTATTTATGTGGTTCAGATACAATAATATTTTGAATTTCTATTTATTAAACCAATTTCCTTCATTGTATTAACTAAAAAAAATTATTTCAATGAACTCAAAATTTTATGGCAACCAGGTTACTTATATTTTTTTACAGTGTTGTTGCCTTCTTGTTTTTGTTTTGTTTATGTATTCAGCTCCCACATCTATTGAATTGGTTGTTTTGCTCTACATTAAACACAAAAAATTTGTACCTCTTACCTGTTAGAATTAGCAAAGATACTTAAAAGTGTCTAGAAATAAGCATGAAAAGTAAATATATATATATATAAGTGTCCTGACCTCAGAGAATGTTTTCTCTATCCACGCAATGTTCTCACCTTTTTTACCCCATCCCTGTCAGAAGCGAAACCTCTATTCTGGGTCTCAGGAGGATATTTCTGTCTTGTGCAGAGTGGCATTTATATTTAGATATCACTTCCGAAACTTTGCTTAATGCAAGTGGCTGTTGGTCCTCTAAGCAATAATTGTTTTATTCGATGAATGACTGTAGCCTCGAAAGTGACCCAAGATTGCTATAATCACTAAAATGCTGTTGCTTTATCAGTTCATCGCGATCTCACAAAGTTCCGTTATGAAAATGAAGTAGTCAACAATACATTTCTTTCTTACATCGGGTCTTCACTTTGTTTGTTAATGAGAGATTTCGCGAGCCTGCATTAACTCGGCACTGAATAAAAACTCTGCCATTTTGAGCAGTGAGATTCTGATTGCGTTTAAGAAATCAACAACTATAAATGTGATTGGCTACATTATTCACCGCTGCAAAAACTCGCTGTAAATAGATGCATTTGACGCTCTCCAGAACTCTGACACAAATTTGCAAATCTGCCAAATCTGTTTCGCCAATATTATTACAGTATCAACTGAGGGTGCTTTTGCTTGCATTTGAGGGTGCTTGGCACCTTCTAGCACCACCGTAGAACCGGGCCTGTCTGCCAGGCTCTGACGTCTGAGTGTGGTGTGGTGAAACACCGCCTCAACAGAAGAACACCTGATTCTGTAGCCCCGCCCACCGATTATAGGCCTACGTGGACGGAACGAACTTCCAAACAATAAACATGCTGCATAAGCTTCATTCGGATTCCAATATTATGAATGCATGGATGAACTTTATTTTTAATGAATATCCAGCTCACTTGGGTAAGACATTGCGCGGTTGTTCCTTCATTTCACCACAGATTCGTTTGTAAACAAGAGACTGGCTTTGCAGACAGGAGGAGACTACATAAATGAATGAAGCAAAACACTAATGTGAGATTTTTTTAATATGTGACAGTATTGCACATATAACACAGATTACAGATCGTTTGATATCTATTGATTATGTGTACGTGTCTAACTGAACATAACTTACCACACTGTCACAGGCTGGCCTGGCGACGGGCTTAAGTAGTGAAATAGAGTTGAGAGTTGTTCACTCTCTTGACGTGATTTTTGAAGGAAAAATACAATTGCGGAAGTTTTGATCATGCTTTGATTTGTCAGACTCTGCAGTGAGGCTTGTGCATGCGTGCGTGTGTGTGTTAGTGATGCATGGTTCGCGGTTATATCCACCGATCAGGCGGGCCAAGAAATACAAAATAACATTCCAATTAATTGTTGGTGGATGAGAGATAAATCATTGTGTTTGTTTGATAAAGAGATTTTGCGAGCCCTGTGGGATGAATAATTCTGGTTGCTGTTTCCCACACGCTTTCAAAACAATCCCTAATGTGTACTTACGGGGGAGATGGAGCTCATTATAATATGCAAATCTTATCCAATCATAGCAGTGGGCGTTAACTTCCAAATCTTCAGTGCAGCACACCCATAAAAAATCTCCTGTTCCTGGAGAGAGGCTCAAAACCAGGGTAGAAAATGGCCTATTACTTATTCATTAGGATGTTTTTGAATGTAAAAACCATGTGAACGTCATAAGTTGACCTCAGACAACAGTATATATATATATAAAAAAAAAAGTCATTTCATGACCCCTTTAAATAACTACTTTTTAAAAAAAATACATTATTTCTCCTGGAAATATTATTGTACCCTTTTGAATAAATGTAAATAGAAAACTTTGAATATTGGTATTGGGCAATGTAAGTTGTTTATTTTCTCCACATGAGACCAGGCAGAAGTAGTATGCTACTTGATATTAAGCTGTCTCCTTTGTCTAAAGTGACTAGCACTTTACTTATCATGAGGACATCCTTTGTAAACAACAAGAGGTTAAGTGTTTTTCTAAGCACATATAGTGATAGGCTGAAGTGTAATCTAACTCACCAGTTCCAGAGTCTGCCCTACTTATGGCTGAACCTATCCTCAATAATTAAGCTATCGTCACCACTTTGTCATTTAAAATACACTTTCATTTCGTTTATCCACTTTAAAGGGAAATGATTTCCTCATCATTTACTCACCCTTATGTTGTTCCAATCCTTTTGTGTGTTTGTGTCCTTTTTTTGAACTACTACTTAAGTTTACCATGGTGGTGGTTGAGAAGATTTCCCCCCTTCTATATGTAAAGCGCTTTGAGTACCCAGAAAAAGCGCTAAATGTAACAAATTAAGTCATTTTCAGTCACAAAACAATTAGAGATTAACAGAAGACGCCTTCATCTCTGAGAATGTTTACTAAGAGGAGGTAAAATGAAGCTTTGTTCGTATGAAACTCAGTGGGGAACAGAGCACAATCTGCTGTGGTTCATGTGAGGACATAAACATGTGTCGTGGATCTCAAAGAATGCCCTTAATGGTGTGATTTTGTGAGTTTGACATCTCAAAAATGCTTGCTTCTGTCTGGCCAAAGCTGTCTGAAACTTTTGATTAATGTTGCAACTGAAAAAATGCTGAGGGTTTTATGAGAGCCAACTTCACATTTTAACTTCACATTCATTTTTTCCTTTTCTCTCAGCCCCTGAGATCATCAACTTCGAGCCTCTCGGTACGGCAGCAGATATGTGGTAAGTCTTACCTGGTTAAATTAGTAACAAACACTCAAATGTACATGCATTTTGTTTTTAGAGTGCATAAGGGAGTGTTTAGGCATGCTTAGGCCTGTCTTCCTCACACATCCCCAGGTGCTCGTTTAAGTGTGTGCATCTGTCTGAGCTTGTATATGTATTTGTAAGTCATAATATGCAACTGAATATGGATGTCATGTAAAGCGTTGTCAGAAGGCAAACTATTCTGGCTTTTGACGAAACGCAGTAGCTATCATATGCCAAATATAACAACTCATGTCTGTTAGCATAATTGTTAGCATAATACGTGTTTGGTTTACATTCCTGAAGCTCAACTGGTAGAGCTTGGAACAAACAAAGTCAATTTCCGGAGAACACTGATAAAATGTGAAAACATTTTAGTCACTTAACATATAAAAGAATATATAAAATAAATAAAGTGAATTTCTATGTCAAAATGTAAACTTTATGAATTATACTATATATATATGTATATGTATATATATATATATATATATATATATATTATATATATAAAATTATAAAATGTTATATATAAAATAGCTTATAAAATATTATTTATTATTAATACAAATTTTTAAAATATTTTGTAATATTTATAATAATTATTATAATTTTACTTAATAAAATATTTGTATTATGTTCATATTTATTTTTGGTTTGCATGTTGAATAGCTCAGAATTCTATACACAGGCTTTAAGATTCAATTACTGATGATTAATCATGCTCTTGTGATGTTTTTCAGGAGTATTGGTGTCATTACCTACATTCTGTAAGTAATCTTTCATTGTTCATCATATGATAACACTCCAGACAGCCAAATCCTTTAAGAATCATTCTGCATACCAAAGTCCTGCTCCAGATATTCAGATGTTAACTGGGACATAAATTACCTGCCAAATAAAGCCTCCCTTTGACAAGCAATGTGCTTTCTCAAGTTTAAAGGTCAGGGCGCGTATTACAGAAACTTTCTATCTTAAGTCTTAAGTTTAGATCTGACAAGTTAATTTAGGGTTTTCCACAAATTGGTATTACAGAAGCAAATCTTATCTTGATTTAGGATTCTTATCCTATCTTACAAGATCTCATCTTATCTGTAGTTACTAGGGGATGTTGAACCGCTCCATCGAGTTCTGTAATCAACTCTAAGGTCCGACACGCAAGCAGCTGCTGTGAAGCAAACACTAGAGATTAATATGGAGAAAAAATAAAAATAGTGGAGCTTTTAATTAGGTGCTGCAGAAAGAGAAGTTTGGTAGAAAAGGCAAAGCCTACCATTATATTTCATGGGAGTCTGTAATTATTTATCAGTGTTTTGTCGTCAAAATGCAGCACATCGCTTGGGTGTTCATAAAGTCTTTCTACCATCAAACATCGCTGTTATTAATCTTGTATCATTAATAAATGTGACGGCATTCTCAGACGGCTATTGTTATGTGATTTTTACAGTTGGCTTTCAATTTTGATGTTAGGGGCTCTGTCATACTAGGGCTGGACCAGAATATTCGTTCGATGGGTTGGTATTCGATTTTCAAATTTGGGATTCAAATCAGTGGCGGCTGGTGATAAAGATGCATGTTGACTAAATTCAAGCATTAATGAGAAAACAGTGTCTTCACTTTTATCTTTTTACACATTCATTTCCCACATATAATTGAATGAGGAAAAGAAAAACAAAAGAAAACAGCCACAACAGACTAGCATGTTGACTACTTGAACATAAATTTTGCTCTCCTTTCTTTCTGGCCAGCAAATTTCTCAATGACTCTCTGATTAAAGTCAGTCATCTCAGTAGTGTCATGACGTTTGCATTGTTCAGTCAGATATTTGAGGTCTCTTACCCCGTTGTTGTCCACAAAACTTCAGTACCAACACTTTGAAATAAAAGACAGGGAAAGCAATAAAGGGCATTGCTAACAACACATCCAGCTAGCCACCTACGTTTCTCATAACAAGCACGTGGAGCTTCGAGTGCAGCTTCATCCTCTGTCACTGGCCTGCTGCTGCTGGATTTGTAAATCGCGTTGCTGCCATCTCCAAGAAACTGATCATCATAACAAGGTTTTGGCGGAGTCGGAGTGACTGTGTCGCCCGCGCACTTTCGCTTTAGTGGCCAAGAGTGTAAAGTTGAATGACAGGTGACGAGAACCAATCAGATTGGATACAATAACACGCATCCAATTCTGATTCGCCAGGGACGCAACGACCTGCGTCCGGAGGAGGATCTTTAAGAACCAATTAGAGACCAGATTCAGGTCACATGCTGCCCGTATATTTTTGGACTCAGATAGACATCCATTTGTCCGGCGTCCCTCACACATGAAACCGCATGAAACATATTGAAGAACATATAAAATAGTTAACCCATCAAAGCCCGTTTTTATTAAATGCTGAGGCTCTTACTAACAGCCAGCACATCGTATGAGTAAACTATTTTATTTTTATTTCACTTTTATATCATTTTTGTATACATGTATATTTCTGGAATTTTGATGGGGGCGGCGCCCTATTGACAAGCCGCCACTGATTCAAATATTCTTCTTCTTCTTTTTCGTGCACACCTGGCATCCCCCTCGAAACGATTCTCTTTCGTGCTTGCATATGTTTACACTATGAAATCTGGCGAAATACAATACTCTTTTTTAAAATGTATTTTATAACCTAGCAGTTGGCATTGTGGAAAATAGAATAATAGATTCAAAATGTAGCCTATTAGCCTTTTCAGTACAATGACAAACTCCCTTAAAGGGATAGTTCACCCAAAAAGGAAAATTAGCCCATGATTTACTCACCCTCAAGTCATCCTAGGTGTATATGACATTCTTCTTTCAGACGAATAAAATCGGAGTTATATTAAAAAATTCCTGGCTAAACCAAGCTTTATAATAGCAGTAATTGTTGCTCTGTTTTTGAAGTCCATAAAAAATGCATCTGTCCATCAAATAACGTGCTCCACGCTGCTCCGGGGTGTTAAAAAAGGCCTTCTGAAGTGAATCGATGCATTTGTGTAAGAAAAAAAACATATTTAAAACTTTATAAAGTAAAGTTTTGGCCGATCGCCTTCCGTATTCAATTTATGGAAAAAGTGTTGAAAGTGCCTCTGTCACTCAAAAGGCTTACGCGACCAGGTACGCTCGTCAGACGTCGCGCACGCATCTTGAATTGAAAGAAGGCACTTTCAACACTTTTCCACAGAAGGCGATCAGCTGGAACTTTACTTTATAAAGTTTTAAATATGGATATTTTTCTTACACAAATGCATCGATTCGCTTCAAAAGGCCTTTGTTAACCCCCCAGATCCGTGTGGAGCACGTTATTTGATGGAAAGATGTATTTTTTATGGACTTCAAAAACAGAGCAACAGTCACTGCCATTATAAAGCTTGGATTAGCCAGGACTTTTTTAATATAACTCTGATTGTATTCGTCTGAAAGAAGAATGTCATATACACCTAGGATGACTTAAGGGTGAGTAAAACATGGGCTAATTTTCATTTTTGGGTGAACTATCCCTTTAAATAGGCGCTTTTACATTTCTCTTTGAAACCAAATCTTCCGCGATCATCTTGTCATTCAGCTCCTCACTCTCGTGATGAATGAAATCTGACTCCGGCTGCTGATGTGCTGCGACTCTCGTTCGGCTCACGTGGCACGTTCAGTTTTTAATTGTAGTTAATCTGGTCTCTAACTGAACTAAATTATTTTTACTACTATAATATATCCAACTGGGAGGTAACAGACCTGTGTGTTTTGTATTACTAGTGCAGTGTCCGTTCTTGGAGCATATAAGCCCTGCCCGCGTGAGGCATGGCGCATTCCTGCTTTTATTAGAGAGAAGAATTATGTTCAGCCCCTTCCCTCCGAAGCTTTGAGTATTCAATGTTGATTACTACCAAAGCTTCGAAGCTCAAAAAAATGGTATTCGGACCAGCCCTATCATGCACCCGGCGCAATGCGACGCCAGGCGCGACGCAAGTGTTTTTTACTAGTTTCAGCCTGACGCAGTTATCATTTTCACCTCCAGCTCCACGTTGTTTAAATAGCAAATGCCCTCGCGTCCATCTGTTCGCCCATGGGGGTGCTGGTCTGAAAACCAGGTGTGTTCAGGCACATTGTTGGTGCGTTGCTATTTTGAGCCAACTGAAAACGACTGTGCCATTGACCAACAAAAACCTGGTCTAAAGTCAATGGCGCAGTATTTTTTGTGTTATTTAAAGGGCGCATTGGTAATACAGGCCTATAGGAGGGTCCACAACGCACGTACACTCTGCTTATTACACACAAAGGAACACACAGCAGTGCACAAACATTTTTAAATAGAAAAAATAAAAGGATTCCTCTCTGGAGAAGCTTTCAGTCTTTCCGCTCACGAATTCCGCCATGTAAGTAGTGAATCTGCCAAGGTGCATGCGCAACTGGCTTTTAAAGGGAATGGATGATGACATGATTGGTTTACTATACGTTACGCTCAAAACACACCCATTGCTCATTAAGGGAATAGGTACAACCCTTTTGGACCATGCGACCGTTTTTTCCATCGTTAAACTAGCAAAAGTGGATTCAGACAACAAGATTGTTGATCTAAGATTCTAAGAAGATTGTAGATTCTAAAGCGAATTCTACAAGATTGTAGATTCTAAGTGCACTTGCGCCATGTTCCCAGATCATTAAAATAGGGCCCTAAGTCACTAGTAGGCTTGTCCTAATTGTCGGGTTAGGATGCTTCTGTAATACCCTTTTCCTGTCCGTTGTAAGATAAAAATATGCACTTAAGAAATGTCATCCGGCAATAGCCTTTGTTCTAAATGAGGTCTGAAATCGCCATGGTTACCAAAAAGATAAGGTAGGATTCTAAAGTTAAGATCTTTCTGTAATATGCTCCAGGTCCTGTGGGAAGTTATGTCAGAAAAGAAGAACACTATATACGGAGAAGCCTCTGGCTTTAAGCAGGAATAAAGCAGTTGATCTTAAAGATGGCATGCATAGTTTTTAAATGTTTACATATTTTCTCCTCTGCCAGATTATTGTGGAGAGATATATCAGAATCAGACTCAATACCTGGATATATATATAATATATTTTCAAGGATATAAATAATAACAAACGTGTTGGAATACTACTGAACAAGTATGGTCTTGAGGCATTTTCGGTGGCGCCATTTTAAAACATTTACAACAAAAGCAAGTAATCAACAAACGTTGAAATTATCTATATTTGTCACAATACATTTTTTATGAAGGTTAGAGGTTAGGTTAGATTTTTCTCTAGGATCTCTAGACAAACAAACATTTGCTTTCCAAGTTAAAACATTTGTAATTTATGTATATTTGTGCCATCAGTTTGAGTGGCCTTTCACCATTCCAAGGGGAGACGGATGAAGAGACGCTGAGGAACATTGTGGCAATGAACTATGAGTTTGAGCCTCACCACTTCAGCCAAACCAGCAACATGGCCAAAGACTTCATCCTGAAACTACTAGTCAAAGACCAGAGGTAACAATTACAGTCATAATATTTGAATCATTGGTATCTATCTATCTATCTATCTATCTATCTATCTATCTATCTATCTATCTATCTATCTATCTATCTATCTATCTATCTATCTATCTATCTATCTATCTATCTATCTATCTATCTATCTATCTATCTATCTATCTATCTATCTATCTATCTATCTATCTATCTATCTATCTATCTATCTATCTATCTATCTATCTATCTATCTATCTATCTATCTATCTATCTATCTATCTATCTATCTATCTATCTATCTATCTATCTATCTGTCTATCTGTCTATCTATCTGTCTATCTCTGTCTGTCTATCATATATCTGTGTGCATGTCTATTTATCTATCTATGTGTGTGTGTGTGTGTGTGTGTGTCTGTCTGTCTGTCTGTCTATCAGTCTTTCATCTATCTGTGTGTATGTCTGTCTGTCTGTAATCTATCTCTGTGTGTGTGTATGTCTATCTATCTATCTGTCTGTCTGTCTGTCTGTCTGTCTGTCTGTCTGGCTATCATCAGTCTGTCTGTATATCTGTTTGACTGTTTTTTTTCTTATTTATTTTTTTTACTTCTGTGCATTTATTAATTTATTTTTGTGTATTTAGTCAACGTATGACAGCAGAAGAGTGCCTCATTCATCCCTGGATTAAGGTGAGATGCATAAACTTTCGCCTTAACTCTTATTTTCTGGCATAATTATTTGTCATTTTACTTTCTCATAAGGATTATTTCAATAACTGTTTTCCACATCCTTTTCTCTTTTAGCCTCTCAATAGAACTCAAATAGCCAAGAGGAACCGCTCCTCCATTAACATGAAAAACTTTAAGAAGTTCAACGCGAGGAGGAAATGGAAGGTTGGTGTTTGTTTGTTAAACGGCACTGCTGTGGGTTTCGTCAGCATGGTCAGAGAAACTTGCTATTGGCTGGAGTGTGTAGACTGTCGTCACCCGCAGACCAACTTTTGTCACTACCTGTGTTTCTCACAGCATGCTTTGTCTCTCATGTCTTTCTGTCTCCCTCAGTCAATCATCTAGTTTCAAATCATTCTTCATATCTGCCTTTTATTTCCCAATTCTGTGATTTTACATTTAATTAGCAGCCATGTTTTTACATAATAACTTGATGATGTCTTGATGATGCACACTCTTGTTATTTGCTGTGATGTCAATGGTAGCATTTCTCTTAAAGGGATAGTTCATCCAAAAATCTGATTCAGCCTCATGTTGTTCCAAAGCACATGCTTTTTTTTTCATAAAACATATAAAATAATTTGTAAAGGAATTTGTGTAACAATGGTTGTTTCTAGGCTCTAAAAAAAAACTGTTCCTTTAAATGTCTAAACTGGTTACTAACACTACCATAGCTGACTCAAATGACTTCTCTGACCAGACCGATGAGTAAAGAGAGACACCTGCTGTTCAGTAGAAACACAGTCATTGTGTTACCCTATCATGCCTTTTTCTTGCTCTTTTTCTGTCTGGATTGTGACAAATATTTTGTGTACACTGTATTATTTAATAACTATGCAAATTGTGTTGATTTTCTCATCTCACACTAGATGTCCTTTAACATGGTTTCTGCTTGTAACCGGTTTTGTCGACTGAAGCTACTGTGTAAGGCCCGCGGTCCGGAGCAACAAGAACTGGTAAGAGTCTCATGAAAACAGGTTCATATTTCACCCAAACATACTTAATTTATTTAAAATGTAATTTTAGTCAAACAATTAAGCAGGTAAATAAAATAAACCCCATTTTTGGAGTTGTTGAGCAAGCCACCAAATCTCATGTCAAGTCAAGTCACCTTTATGTTTATTATTTAATATTTCTTTTTACAATAGAAATTGTTTCAAATTAAAAAAAATTCAATCGCTTTGGCACATTTTTTTCAAAACAGTCTTAACATTCTCTAAACTGTAAGTGCAATGCACAACTGTTTGCTTTAACATCAGAACTGTATTGAATGTCTGAAAAATTTTGTTACTAACTCAAAACATTTAATTCATGCTTCAAAACCTAGTTAATGTGTCAGTAAATTGGCACCAAAATAAAGAGCCACACTAGTCAAAATTATTTTTCACCATGGAAATATTTGTTATATACAAATTTCATGTGTTTTCTACTTTTTAGCTGACGCTGTCTGTTTTCTACACTATACAAGAATGTCAATTTTGTCTATCTGAATGCTCTTGTGTATCACACTGAGCTTTTTAGATACAGATTTCAGCAGTAGGAAAAAATATTACTAGGGGAAAAAAAGAAGAAGAAACCGGATATTTGGTCACACTTTATTTTAGGTGTCCTTAACTACTATGTACTTTCAAAAAACAAGTGCTGTATGCATGTTGTATTGCACAACACGTTTGCTGCTATTGAGGTGGGATAGGGGTACGGTTAGGGACATGTTTGGTGGTATGGATAGGTTTAAGGGTGGTTTAAGGGGTAAAGAAAGGGTCAACAGTGTAATTATAGATTTAATTACAGCTGTTATTACATCCAGGTATTTTTCTAAATATAATAAGAATGTAAAAACATGTATGTACACAATAAGTACATTGTATCAAATTATTAATTTAAATGTTACTACATAGTAGTTACTGTAAATACTATGGAAGCTTGTTTCTGCCACAGAATAAAACATTTTAAAAGATAATTGCAACTTTTTATCTCACAATTCTGACTTTTTTTTTACTTTTTTGACTCGCAATTGCGAGAAAAAAGTCAGAATTGTGAGATAGTCGCAATTGCCTTTTTTATTTTTTATTCTGTGGCAGAAACAAGCTTCCATAAAATACATCTAACATAAATGGACAGAACATTTTTATTTGTTACACATAAACTGAAAATTCACAGTTGCTTGTTTATTTATACACACTCTGTTGTATCTTCCCCTGACACCACCACCACACATTCTTGCATATCTTCCTAATGCTCTGCCACGACAAGCAACTGTGAATTTTCAGATTATATATATCACATTTCTACAAAAATAAACTGCTGTTGCTGTTTAGGGATTTAGACGTTCCTCCATGTTCAAAAATGGTAGTGATTGAGCTGGGATCATTGTGAAGAGTTTCACTGAGAATCAACTTGTCAGTTTTGGTCGACAAGCCATGTGCATTTAGTTATTATGCAAATTGTAGACAGTTGTACTTACTTTTTTGCACCCGTGCCAAAGCACATGCTATTTGTTTAAATCAATAAGAAATTGAAATCTGATAAGAACAAGAAACTAACTGTTCAGAGAGCTTGAGCCAAAGCAAATGAGAAAAACTGTAACAGGAAAGTAACAAAATCAATGATATCAAATATGAGACATATTCAAATTCTGCTCAAGACAATAGTTTCATTATTCAGCCCATCGCTGTAATATGTCCAGATGTTTTCTAGGGGTGTAACAATATATTGTGTCACAATATATCGCAATACAAGAATGCAACAATATGTATCGTGTTTAGTGACAATATGTATTGTGTATAGTGTATAGTCAAGTTTACAGAGTGTTAGTGTCAATACTACATTAAACTACTATATATACCCCTAAAATTCATGTTTAACTGACAGCAACTTGCATAGGCATATCTAAAAAATATATCTTAAAGTATATATTTTTCCTTAAGATGCACACCAGTAATGTTTTTTTTCTAAGACACATTTACGAAAAGCTACTTAAATGTCCTAATTCAACTAAGGCCTAATCCTAGCTTAGTCTAAGCCCTGTCTATGAAGCCGGGCCATCATGTTGAATATAATGTATAATAATGCAATGGGGGAATATTTGTGGGTCCTGATAATGCCAAATGTCTCATGTTACCAGTAAAAAGTGGCCTACATTATTTTAAATATATCTCAGTGACAGAGGCAATATTATTCATCTAAAATAATTCTGTATTTTCAGATTCAGAATCATGAATATTTTTATTCTGGTGTCACCGTTGTCCTGTTCATTGGGTTACCAACACCAAGTCCAAACCTATTAATTTCCACCCCAATGTAATAACAAATGTAGCATTTTAATCAACAGTACATTTTTGGTAACCTTTTTCCATATGTCTTGGGGTATCGCAATAATATTGCATCGTGAGTTCAGTATCGTGATATCGAATCGTGACATGAGTGTATCGTTACACCCCTAATGTTTTAATTTTGAGTTTGATTGTAAAAATGTTCTCAATAGTGACTGTCATTTACATTTGCATTAACGTAATACAATAATGAAAATCATCTTGGCTGGACAAAATAAAAATAATACAAAAAAATGTGTTTATTAAATATTTTAAATCTGAATTAAAGTGTTAGTTCATAAGTTAATTACTCACCCTCATGTCGTTCCAAACCCGTAAGACCTTCGTTCATCTTCAGAACACAAATGAAATCCGAGAGCTCTCAGGCCCCTCCATAGACAGCAATATAATGACCACTTTCAAGGTCCAGAAAGGTAGTAAAAACATTGTTAAAATCGTCCATGTGACTCCAGTGGTTCAGCCTTAATTTTATGAAGCAATGAGAATACTTTTTGTGCGCAAAAAACTTTCTTCACGTCTGTGTCAGTCTCCTACGCAGTTTACGTTGGTCAGCTCCTGCGTCAGCGTCACACGCATGCATCGTGGTACTCACGTGAACAGCTTCAGCCAATGGTAAGCTGGCGTGCTGGCATAGCTCTGACTTAACTCTGAAACGCTGGACTGCATTTACTACGTCAACAGCGTAGGAGACTGACACAGACGTGAAGAAATTGTTGAACAAAATCATTATTTTTGTTTGTTTTTTGTGCACAAAAAGTATTCTCGTCGCTTCATAAAAAAAAGGTTGAACCACTGGAGTCACATGGACGATTTTAACAATGTTTTTACTACCTTTCTGGACCTTGAAACTGTTCATTAAATAGCTGTCTGGAGGGGTCAGAGAGCTCTCAGATTTCATCAGAAATATCTTAATTTGTGTTCTGAAGATGAACTTATGGGTTTGTAAGGACATGAGGGTGAGTAATCAATGACAGAATTTAAATTTTTGGGTGAACTAACACTTTAAAGACATTGCAATAAACACTACCATGATGTACAGCATAAATAAACATTTAAATGACAATATCTTAATGTGAAATACAGAGGATATGTGCTTAATTCTTGTAAATAATGCAATGCTTCATTTTCCTGGTGTTTTCCAATCAGAGAGACTGTGAGAGCGATCAGGAGGATACAGGCACAAAACCTGCCTCTCTCTTACGCAGACGTCTTAGTAGCAATTCATAAATCTCGCAGGCAGAGGGAGTCAAAAACCACAAGCATCTCCCTTGTATGGACGCAGCAGCGCTCATTCAACCTGCAGTAACTTGTAGTGCCAAGAGGGAGAGACAGAGGCCACAATCCTTGAACCTCAGTGCATGCGATTGCCCAACCACCAGCTAAAATACCCAGTTACCGTGGTTGACGTCATCTGAAAGAAGGATGGGGCCGTGAGATCATTGTGGTTTTCTATACTAATATGCAAGCATGTTCATAGAGTTCTACCTCTGACAGACTGAGTGTGATTCTTTTACCTGAAGTGCTGTTGACAGGAGGGTCAGGTGTCTTGAAGGAGAACTTTATTTTTTATTTTTTTACTTCAGATTTATTTCAGTGGGATTGCAAAGTTACTATAGGGACCATTTATGTAGTTAAGCTATATATACTACCGTTCAAAAGTTTTTGGTTCTTCTTTTTATTCATACTTTTATTTAGCAAGGATGCGTTAAATTGATCAAAAGTGAGTTTTATAATGTTAAAAAAAATCTATTTCAAATAAATGCTGTTCTTTTGATCTGTCTGTTTATCAAAGAATCCTGAAAAATGTATCACGGTTTCCTCAAAAATAACTGTTTTCAACATTGATAGTAATAGGAAATGTTTCTTGAGCAGCAAATTATCATTTTAGAATGAAATCTTAAGGATCATGTGACACTGAAGACTGAAGTAAGGGCTGCTGAAATCAGCTTTGCCATAATAGGATTAAATTATATTTATTATACAAAGCATATTAAAATAGAAAAGTATTATATAAGTGTATTTTTACAGTCTTGGTAAGCATTAGAGACATCAAAAAAGTCTTGCCAATCCCAAACTTTTGAACGGTAGTGTGTGTCTGTGTGTGTGCGTGTGCGTGTGTGTGTCTATATATATATATATATTGATAGATAGATAGATCATTGCATTTTAAAATATTCAATATCAGATTTGCCTGAAAACAATAACAAAGTTAAACCCCTGTTTATACCTGGTATTAACATCCATTTAGCAACTTGCAATAGTAGTTCCAAAATAAAGGTCTCTGATTGTATGACTATGTACATCACTTATATGTCAGTGTGTTAATGCATGTTGATAAAGCACAAAATGTAAAATAAATTAAAAAAGCACAGTAAATTATGCAGATTACTTGGACTTTAAGCTAACCAGAATTGTTTTTATATAAATAAAATATATTACTTATTTTAGTGGGGCAATTTATTAAATTAACTTTGGTGATTCACGCATTTTGTGTCATTTCATATTGATACAAGTTACTTTCTTTCTTGTTTGTACATTTGTTTTCTTTTGCATTTTAAACCCTTGTTTAAGCACAGTGGATGGTAGACAGGCGAGTAGACGATCCTTTTAACGTTTACACTACAAATGCAACATGGTCACATTTGTTTCTGACTACCTCTGAGTGAACCGATCATGAAACCTTTTGCACCCTATTTAGTACTGACCACATGTGATTGAATCAACGGATCTTAAAACCAGGTGTAAACATGGGTCATAGTTTACAGTACGTACAAGCAAACCAAATTATAAGAGAGGACTTTTGGGCTGAGTACCTTAACTTGCATATCTTCTCAAAAACATGATCTATTCTTGACCAATACATGTTCTCCTATCCCGAATTAGACTACCAGGGACCAAACCGTATTCCCCATATTGATACCATGGCATTGTTGAGATTCAACCAGCTGCCTTTTTTCTCAACATGGCTGAATTGTAGATTAAATATTGCGCGAGTTATGGCGTGTCTGACGACTTTAATATCTAGTAGGCATCTTCAGTACGGTCGATGATGGTATTCATTTATGACATGAACAGATATATACAGCTGTTATAAATTGTGTTTGACATGTACAGCAGTTAACAATTTTACAACTTATTGACTTTACTCATTGAGTGTGATCAACAGAGATTTCATGTGAAGAGCCACTTTAAATGTACTTGAATGGCGTCATGCGGTGTTGAGCTTTATGAAACGCTGCTTGAATTATTCTAGACACTAATTGTTGCCTTTACTGTCAGTCTCAAGAAACTATATCAGTTACATTTTTGATAGTGCTCAACTGATATTTTAGTTTTTATATATATATATATATATATATATATATATATATATATATATATATATATATATATATATATATATATATATATATATATATATATATATATATACACACACACACACACACACACACACACACACACACACACACTATATTGCCAAAAGTTTTGGGACGTCTGCCTTTACATGCACATGATCTTTAATGAGATCCCATTCTTAATCCGTAGGGTTTAATATGGAGTTGGCCCACCCTTTGCAGCTATAACAGCTTCAACTCTTCTGGGAAGGCTTTCCACACGGTTTAGGAGTATGTTTATGGGAATTTTTGACCATTCTTCTTGAAGCGCATTTGTGAGGTCAGGCACTGATTTTGGACGAGAAGGCCAGTTTCCGCTCTAATTCATTCCAAAGGTGTTCTATCGGGTTGAGGTCAGGACTCTGTGCAGGCCAGTCAAGTTCCTCCACACCAAACTCGCTCATCCATGTCTTTATGGACCTTGCTTTGAGCACTGGTGCTCAGTCATGTTGGAACAGGAAGGGGCCATCCCCAAACTGTTCCCACAAAGTTGGGAGCATGAAATTGTCCAAAATGTCTTGGTATGCTGAAGCATCAAGAGTTCCTTTCCCTGGAATAAAGGGACCAAGCCCAACCTCTGAAAAACAACCCCACACTTTACACTTGGCACAATGCAGTCAGGCAAGTATCGTTCTCCTGGCAACCGCCAAACCCAGACTCATCCATCGGATTGCCAGACAGAGAAGTGCGATTCATCACTCCAGAGAACACATCTCCACTGTTTTACACCACTGCATCTGACGCTTTGCATTGCACTTGGTGATGTAAGGTTTGGATGCAGCAGCTCGGCCATGGAAACCCATTCCATGAAGCTCTCTACGCACTGTTCTTGAGCTAATCTGAAGGCCACACAAAGTTTGGAGGTCTGTAGCTATTGACTCTGCAGAAAGTTGGCGACTAATGCGCACTGTGCACCTCAGCATGCGCTGACCCCGCTCTGTGATTTTACGTGGCCTTTACGAGCTACTATTGTTCCCAATTGTTTCCACTTTGTTATAATACAGTTGACTGTAGAATATTTGGTATTGAGGAAATTTAACGAATGGACTTCTAGCACAGATGGAAACCTATTGCAGTATCACGCTTGAATTCACTGAGCTCCTGAGAGCGACCCATTCTTTCACAAATGTTTGTAGATGCGTCTACATGCCTAGGTGTTTGATTTTATACGCCTGTGGCCATGAAAGTGATTGGAACACCTGAATTCAATTATTTGGAGGGGTGTCCCAATACTTTTGGCAATATAGTGTGAACATATATAGATAGATATATATAGATAGGACACTGGTCTTCCGTGTATAGGTTTAAAATCACTATTCAGTTTGAAAAGTCTTCCATTATGCAAACATTAGCTACAACATGTTATCCTCTTACACTCTTGCCTATAGAACTTGTAATGTGAATATCGCACAAATTAATATTATATATTGCTGTCCTGATATACCTAACTTGCAAGAATGTTACCGTGTCTTCTGTTATGTAACATTTGCCTGAGGGTTGTAATTTCTGTAATATTGTGTAACATCAAAGTTTAATGTATCAAATATGTCAACAGACCACTGTTTGTATCAGTAACATTTATTTAGGTGTTTTTTTTATTGTTTATTTATGTTTTTAAATTGAGCATGTCAGATTAGTGAGTGTATTTTTTCCCTCTATGTATCACATTTTCTTATGCAGTATTTGTGTGTCTCATTTGCTTGTGTATTTGCAAATGTATTATGATTTGGTGTGTGTTTAGTTTGCTATATAATTTGATACCGTCTTAGCTATAAAGATGTCATTGAGTAATTTGGTGCATGCGTTTTTCCCTATACAAATTGTTAGTTTTAATGTATGTCCTGGTTTGTTTTGATACTGCTTTGTGTAAATTAAAAGCAGTTTGTCCTAAAATTTTATGTCTGATCAATTTTGTTTCAGCACATATCAGGGTTTCCACCATCATGGAAAGCCAGGAAATATCAAGGAATTTCAAGAAGTGTATTTTCCAGGGCTGGAAAATCTATTAATAAATTGACAAAAACATTAACAAAATGAAATACCACTGCTACTTTTTATAATAATAGTAATTAAGATCTATAGTGAATATATAATGTTATAGTGAATAAATAATGTATCTCTAAAATTAACAATAATACATGAATGGGAATGTATATATTGAAACTGCTAAGAACCTGCTCAGTAAACAAATTGACAAAAATATCAAAATAATCAATAAAAGGTATATATATATATATATATATATATATATATATATATATATATATATATATATATATATATATATATATATATATATATATATATATATATATATATATATATATATATATATATATATATATAGTTGCTCATCTAAAAAAAGAAAGCCCTCACAGTGAGTACAACCTCAAAAATGCCTATCCAGCAAATAACAAATGACTGTACATTTAATTGGTCAAACAGTGTAAGAACATACTGTAAGCTGTGCTCAATTACTGATCAATTATTAGATAGTCTTTATTAATCCCATGATGACATCTCACAAACAATTTTCCTTCACTCTCTCAAACACACACACACACACTTTTGTTTCACTATATTAGTGATGGACTTCCATAGACATAGACTTCCACTGATTTTATATCAGATTTTATATTGATTATTATATATCCATCACCTTTTTGACGATTTTTTGAGGACCAGTAAAATGTCCTCAGTCAGTTGTCATAATATTTCACTATAAGTGAGGACATTTGGCCCTCTCAAGTATTGGCATACCTGTACACACACACACACACACACACACACACACACACACACACACACACACACACACACACACACACACACACACACACACACACACACACACACACACACACACACACACACACACACACACACACACACACACAAAAGCACGTGGAGTGTATGGCCATAAATAGTCCCACTGCAGCACACCTGGACCTGTGATGTCGTCACGGATGTGGGCGTGGCGACGGCGCTGGTCAGAGGCCGCGAGAGCGAGCACAGTAATTCCCGGCGAACGAGCCGCATGATGATGTACTTTACCGGAGTTTGTCCGGGAATGTCATGATTGATAGCGTCTCGGAAACCATTTGGACTATGCCGCTTATATGATATGAACACACCGAGAGGATTATAAAGGGGTTTGAAGAGGAAGTAAACATCGAGGAGCGTCTGTCTGGGAGGAATTGAAAGAAAGACGTTAGGATATAAAATAAACAACATCACCGCGGAAAGGTAAGTTAACAAAAGTTACTACTAACAGTTTTTATTAAGTGGGACCACGCATTGACTGTCTGGTACAGTTAAAAAAAAACACAATGAAAGAGAAAAAAAAGAAAGAAAAAGAGTAACAGGAGAATACAAGTTCAATTACTTTTTCATCGACCATCCAAGATCAATAAGAGGACACATAAATGTATAGGCTACATATACCACATATGTATTTTTTTTGTCAGTTCAGAGAACTAAAATGATTAATAATCCCGTAAGTTACTTTGTTAAATAGGTTCTTAATTGTTCATGTGTGCGTGTAACCCGTTCTGTATTCTTTCTGTAAACAATGACAGCCGTTAAGAGTGAAAAAAAAAAGGATTAGGAGTAGGACATTCTATTTGGATATTGAGAATGTGTAATTGAGTGTGCGAAAGAAAGCTCTTTGTGTCTGGCCCTATATCTGTAATCTCCAGGGGCCCCTGTGCTACCTGAGACCTTTGTGAGGACCTGCTGGTTTTCTTGCCTATGGAGTTCTGTTTAAAAACATGACTTCATGGAGAGAGAGGGAGAGAGAATGAGCAAAGAGGATTGAAGCAGAGGTTAGGGGTGAAATTGACACAGAAAAGATCGTGAACTAAGCAGGATCAGGATCTTTTTGCTTTGGAGAGACAGATGGAAGTGCAACATGGATAAAAGAGACAAACATGGGTCACTTTCTAGATAGTTTTAAAGACTGCTTAGGCAAGCTCATATATAGCCACAGTGTTGGGGAGTAACGTTAACTAGATTACATAATTTAATTATAAAATAAATGTATGTAACCGTAACCGTAGTTACAGTTACTGAGAAAAAATGTATAATTAAATTACAGTTACTTAAGAAAATGTTAATGATTACAAAGAGAGTTACATCTGAATATTTTCTGTAAAAAGCTATAGGATATGTTGAATAATATAAATGTGTTGCTTTGCCTGTATAACAAAATGTAATCAGTTACATTACTTTAATAAAGTATTTGAAATAGTTACACTACTTATTACATTTTAAATAGTCTGTTACCTATTACATTTCCAAAGTAACCTTCCCAACACTGTATATAGCCTATAAAAAAAATGAAAGTCATTTTGTTAATTTAATTTATCATTATTTTTGTTTATGTATTATTTCTTTTGTGTGTTTTTTTATGTTAAAAAACTAAAGAAATGTAACCTATACGGAGACACAGTAAATGTCATTGAAATGACATTTAAGGCAATAAGAAAATGGGAACATGTTGAGCAGAGGTCAGCGAACCCAATGAATGTGTGTGGCCTGAGTCTCAAGTGTGTTATTGGCACAGTTGTTGTTCACGGCGTCATTATGTGGGCTAGTACTGTAGAAGTCAATGGTTCGTAAACACGGAACCTCTCATTCTTTCATGCTGCAAATATGACCGGAATGCTTTCTTGGAAGTCACACAATTCCATTTCATTTTGCTAACTTTAAGATCTGGGGCTGGTTGCATAAACCGCTAAGACTAGTCTTACAAGTTAGTCATCAAAAAAATGTTTGGCCTAATTTGATACCGAAAAGTGAGATTGACTGCCCCCGGCTTGACTAACTGCTAGTGGGTCATACTAGATCTTAAGACACTGTCTTTACTACACAAGCTGAGATTCACACTATTTACACAAGCTGAGATTCTCAGGAACAGTTGATCTGATTGCGAATGTATTGATTCCTGATGATGAATCTTAAAAGAGAGGTTTCCTTTGATAAGTGTTAGTGCTTTCGATCTTTTGACCTTTTAAAGTTTCGTGAACTTTTGCAATGATTCTTGAGATTATTTCAATATGACACATTTGAGAACTTGAAGTGCTTTTCATTGGTTGATCTTGAATAGGTCAAAGTCTGCCGTAACAGGAAACCCCTTAACCTTGGCAAACAGAGATCTAGTCATTAGTAAGAGCTATTCAGAGTTCTGTATTACTCAGAACCCCCTAGGAGCCTACATGTGGCCTTCTTCGCAGCGAATAAGAAAAGGAAGAGGAGATAAATAGAGTGAGGTGTGACAAAGGCAAGGGGGTGTGGGGAATGTTTATAGTCACTTGGTGACTGACAGGACACAAGGTGGCGAGGGGGGTAGACATCTTCAGAGAGATGGAAGTAAAAAAGTCAAATGCCATTTAGAACAAAAACAGGCCAACATGAAGTTCATTTCGGGAGTTCTGAAGAAGTTCGCTTTTTTGCCTTCCAGCTAACATTAGTCTGTGGCGATTACGTAACAGGTGTGCTATGAATGAGGCTCCACCACGTGGAAATTTCTGGTTTGTTTCTTCTAGTGAGTAAAAAAAAATTAGTAACAGTACTCATGTACTGAGTAATTGTTGTTACTCAGTACATGAGTAACGACAATTCTAAATGAAAGTGGTGTTACCACTGTTTTTTCATGTTTAACACTGTAAAGGCCTGTACGCACCTGGACGGATATCACGCGCGCTTATCGCCAGCGTTTTTCGAGATGTTTTTCGGCGCGTCTTGAGTGTTCACACCCAATCGATTTCCACTGGCGATGCATGGTACTCGCGGTAAATCAAGAAACGAGATTTAAACAATAAGACTTACTGTGTTGAGCTATGATTAGTTTTATGTCTGAATGTATCCAAACAGTTGCTCACCTGTCTAGTAAAACACATACCGGGTGGTAATACATTAAAGCATCTTTGGTGTTAAAGTGTACAAAATACAAAAATCTTACATATTTGTGCCTTTTTAACTGTCTTTTTTGTTGTGTTTTCAATTTGTTATTGAGAGGAAAGTGAACAGCGCATATTTACATCTAAACGCCACTCTCAGCAGTATAGCTGGTGTCAGGATGTTCGCAAACAGTATACCGCTGCTCCGGTATCTAACTTCGTTTTACAGAGTTTAGCTCCATCCCTAATCAAGCACAGCTGAAAAATCTATGCTTTAATAATCTTGATTTCTCACTTGTGTGCTTTTTTTTTTTCCTCGGGGTGAACTGCGCCACTAATTGAGTTTCATGAACGTGCAGTCGTGCACAAAAGACCCAATGGCCAAGCTCAGGATTTTCGTTAAATAATGCATACAATTACGGTTTGTTTTCCCCCAGATCCTATCATATACCCCAGAACACATATGTCACATGGGACCATTCTGTGAAACTTTTGCGTCTTTTTAAAAAAAAAAGCTTGATGCAGGTCAATATTCACTGCCATGATGGATGAGCACGAGCGGACATTTAAAAAAAAAAAAGAACATTCTGTGTTCCGAAAAAAAAAACATAGGGCATACGGCATTAGACCAACACCATGGTGAGTAAATGATGACTTAGTTTTCATTTTTTGAGTGAACTAGCCCTTTAAGATGGCACAAGAACAATGAAAGAAACCAGGTGATACTGTGCGTACTTCTAAACCATTTCGCCATATATTTTCTATGTAAAAAATGAAGTGTGCACTTTAAAAAAAAGAGTAGCTTGAACATTTTTTAAAACATCTCCTTTTATGTTCCATGCACAGAAGAAAGTCATACGGTTTTGGAACAATATGAAAGTGAGTAAAACATTACAATTGTTATTTTAAGCCGCGTTTCCAACGAAATTACCCGGAACAATTTGTCCCAGGAACTTTTTCCCACCAGACCTGTTGCTGTCTGTGTTTCCATCGTAGTCTAAGGTACTGTGAAGCTTAGGCAAATAGTCCAGTGACTTAGGACTGCGCACGACTTTCCAGTTCCCGTCCTCCACATATAAGCTTAATTAAGCCTGAACCTCATTGTCGGTCCATCAGTGTAACGTACTGCTCCGAGATAGAAGGTTGAGAATTCAAATGCAGCTTTATTGGAGGGTAATCCACAATCGTAGTCAACAAACAGACAAGAGGTCATAACAGGTAATCAGTCCAATCAGGCAAACAAGACAGTAGAGACAGGCAAACGGGTAATCCACGGAACAGGTAAGAAATCCAAAACCAGCGACATGAAACCAGGGAAAACGCTCAGAAATGCAGTTTACAACAAACAAGACTTCGCCATTAATGATAGACATGACCAGGCTATAATAGTGTGAGCTAACAAGGTAATGGGGTGCAGGTGGATGTAATCAATGAGTGCTGATGAGTCCGGGCAAAGGATTATGGGAGATGTAGTCCTCAGGTGCTAATCAGGGGCACTCTCACTGGTGATCGTGACAATCAGTCATATTTTTTTGCAATCACATTGTTGATTCGAATAGCAAACAACTCTTACTGTGCGGTCACACCAGACGCGACTTGCGTGTATAAATCGTGCTATTTGCGCGTAGTTGGGCGCTTGAACATTTTGTGTTTACCCGCTTCATTCGCGCGTGACATTCACAACAGACGCAACAGACGTGACTTAACAACAGACGCAAATTCGTGTCATGGGAGGGGCTTCTGCCAGCCGGCTCGTCTCGTTTCGAAATGGCTGACATGGATTGTTTTAAAATACCGCGAATAAGCTCAATTTGCCGGCTTTAAAGTTTGTAGTCTCAGTAGGCCTATGTATAGCTCATATTGAGTAAAGAGCGTTTTTTACAACTTAACAGAGTGTCCGACCTCCTCACTCACTTTCTTCCAAACAAGATCCTTTTTATTCCTGTTTCTATAAAGTACGAAGATGTATCGTACAGCTCCGGTTATCCACATATGATTTTGTCCTCATTGTTGTCACTACAAGAGCAAGCTCCTGATTGGTTAACACGGCGCGAATATCCGCCAAAGTTCAAACGCCCGAAACGCTCAATTCGAGCCGTGTCATTCGCGCGAATGTATATTCGCGTCTTTACATTGACTTAACATGCAAATCACTCGCGCTTAACGCTTCATTCGCGTCTGGTGTGAACGCACCATTACTGCATGCACCGCAACAGACTTTTAAAAATGGTGGTTGAAATTAAATGCTGTGTGGAGTCAACCAATCAAAATGCTGCGTGAACTCAACCAATCAGCATGTTCAGCGGCAAATTCCCACACCTGAAAGTTCCTGAACTTTTAAAAAGTACTACCTCGCGAGCAGGGACTTTCTGAGGGGGAAATATTTACCTGGAACTTCATTTAGACCTTGGTCCGTGCAGTCGAAACACACCGAGTAACACCCCAAAGACCCTAGTTCCTGACCATGGCACCAGGCGACCACAGCCAGTTGCGTGATTTCCATCACAGAAGTCATTAGCTTGTATTTCTGCAGTACAATTCTAAGGCTCTGTTGAAATGTCAAAAGTGCAGTTTGCCTCAGTTTTGGATGCTAATTCAGATGAGTCATGACCTGAGCGCAGTGTGCCGGTGTTGCACCTTCAATCACTACTGATTCGACTCACACACATGCGTATGTACACACACTCGCACGCAGCTGGCGACCTGTAGTTCACCCTGACTCACTGTACACATCCTTTCTCCCTTTCTCCCATTGTCCTGCATGTTTGCTCTTTGGGTGAGGGACCCTGTGTGAACATGACATCAGTCGATTCTGAAAGAAGGGAGGGGAATATAAAAACATAGTCTGTAAGAAAATCGCAGGACATTTAAAAGAAAGCTTTGACTGAAAGTTGTTGCCTTTGAGCCATCACAACAAAATGTCGTGTGATTCATAGAAAGTAATGCACAATACAAGCTTTGTGAAGCAATTCTACTAGATTCAGGTTTTTACATTGCATGTAGTTGTTATATTTTGACCGTAGGGTCATTTGACAACAAAACTACAGTTGAAAATATATATATATTTTTTTTATCTGGCTCCTATGTTTAGGTTCAGTAATTTCACTTTAATGGCAATGAAAAGGTTATTAGTCAGTTATTGAAATGCCTTATTTTCAAAAATGCCACTTTAGTCAATTCATTGGCTTTCTTTTCCATGTGTGCTTCTTTTTTTTTTTTTACGTCTTTGGACAACAAGACATAGTCTAGAGTTGCAAAATCACTAAAGATGCAACAGGAAACATTGCAAATGATGAAAGGAGAATTCAAAATGTAACAATGAAGAAACTGATCCATACAGATAGGCAGAGCTGCAATTAAGTGACTGCCACTTCTGTTTCTAGCAAAGTTTTACAGCAGCACAAAGAACACTTGTTTACTTGCTACTCGCAATATCCTGTCATTGCTACTGTAATGGTGGAGAAAACATGATGATAACTTTCAGCTCGGCAATTGGAAGCCGGCATATACGCACACCATTATTCATCTTGAAATCATATGATTCGATTTGCGTCTTCTGATTGGTTTCTGTGGACTGATTGGAATTTTGCTGACAAAGGCAGGTGGCGTTTATCGGTTTAGGCCAACGAACTGGTGTTTCTGAATGGGATGAGGCTGGGATTTAGCGGATTTGAAGCGAAAGTATTTGATGAACATGCTATGACCAGAAAGCATTCGTTCAATATCATTATCTTATTTTTGATGGAGGTGACATTTAGCGGCTTTTGCATCTGAACTCTTCATACATATATATATATATATTAGGGCTGCAACGACGCGTCGACGTCGACTACGAAAATACGTCGACGTGCATGAAATGCGTCGACGCGTCGGCGGCACATTATTTACGTTCTAGAATGGAACAGAAGATCTAGAATAATGGCGGCTTCTGCTCCCGGGCATAGTGAAAATGATAATTTATCATATAAAGCCAGACCACGACATTCAAAAGTGTGGGAGTACTTTGAACAGAAGCCGAATAAAACTGTGCTTTGTTCAATCTGTAATGCTGGTTTTACACTGCGCGCGGTGGCAGAGCAGGAGCTGTGCGCGTGGAGAGCGGGAGCTTTCACACTGCCAATCAGTGTTGCCAAGTCCCGTTTTTTCAGCGGAATTGGGCTACTTCACACTAGTGATGGGCAATCCGGCTCTTTTTCGTGAGCTGGCTCGTTTGACTCAGCTCACTGAAAAGAGCCGGCTCTTTTGGCTCACAAAATTTTTTTTTAATGTTTTGTCTATGATAGGTGTGAAAACAATTCTAATTAAAAGATTAAATTAAATAATAATACTCACAATGTCTCACAATTTCTTTAAAAATGCATTGATTTATGAAAAAATAATACTATTAAACATTTGCATTTGCAACTGGTCCATTATGGAAGACTGCGTTGCTTTGGGTCGCGGATTAGGCCTACTTGACTGAGTGGATACATCTCCACGTGAGGTGCTGGCTCCCGTCGCTCCTCCACCACCATCACTAGCAGGACCGCTAGTTTCTCGAAGCTCCGCTAGCTTCACAGTTGGGTGCACAGTTCGCATATGCCGGTGTAGGTTGTGGGTAGAACCGGCTTTATGTGAGATTTTGTTTTGGCAAATTCTAAACTGTGCTTTAACATTGTCTACATCATTAAAATGATTCCAAATGCTGCTGTGCTTCCGACTCATTTTCCTGCTTTTGTTTGAACTTTTCACAGCTGTTTTTCCTCTCCTCTCCTCTCCTCCGAGTTTGACAGTTGACACTGTGTGTGCGACGCGTGTGTGTGATGGCTCGGCCCCTCCCTCATGCCGTATAATTGGTTGACACCTCGTGTATGATTGACAGGAACAGAATGTGAGGCTGACCGACAGTCGAAACGAATGTGTGCGCCTTTAGACCTATATCATATTTTTTTTTTGTTCTTTGAATTAGTCAATTTTTGTAAATAAAATAAAATTCATTATTTAATTATGACATAATGATTTAATTTCTATAGGCTATATATTTTTTTAAATAGAGTCGGCTCTTCAGAAATGCGAGCCAGCTCCCTTAGAGCCGACTCATTCGCGAACGACCCATCACTACTTCACACTGTTGCCGCGGGCTGTGTCTCATGTCCGCGGGTTGAAGCGATCCCAACTATGTGATATTTAGCCCCGGGAATGAGAATTTTAGCAGGCAGCCCTGCAAAAAAAGCACACATATTTAACCCCCCGAACGCGATGTTTACCAGAGAACCCCCCCGAAACACGATTGGGCTTGTTTTGGGCTAGTTTTGAGTAACGAATGGGTGGGTTTTGTTGTGAAAACCTGGCAACCCTGCTGCCAGTGTTCTCTCGCGCAGCTGAACCGTGGCGCGTGTATTGCAACAGACGGTCACATTTTCCGGGGTTCTTCTCCGACCCCAGTACGTCTCGTGCCTTTATTTATTATGGGCTGCATATATCTCCTGTTAATGCGACCTGGTTCCCCTCTGTCCCAAACACATATGCATAATAACATGCTGTATATGTAGTTTGCATGATTAAAGTAACATTAAAGTTAAGATATGCCTCATCATTTAAATGTGTCTTTGAAGTTTGGGCAAAAACTTCTGGCAGCTTTAGTCGTTGTTTATGCACATGTATCTTCAAAATAGACAACTAGTTATACTATATTAAAACTATGCTGAAAGCTCCTGTATGTGAACCTTTTGCAGATAAATACAAGGGCATTTTCGTTTACTATTGACACAAATCAATAAGTAAATCATACTCAACTACTATAGTAAACAACTTTTCCTAATTAGGCCTACTCTGTATACATTTTATGATGAATAGTATCATTATATATTATGTTTAAAAAGCTTCTTGTGTTCATATATTTCATTATAAATTGGCATACTATGTACACTACCCTTCCTGAAATACAATTAATATTGTCATCATTCATTTATTTCATGTTAAAATAATATACAAATTCACTACCCTCTTCGAAATACAAAAATCAGTAAAAAAGAATAATAAGATTAATCTGGAAAAATAATCGTTAGATTAGTCGACTAATCGAAAAAATAATCGTTAGATTAGTGGACAGAAAAAATAATCGTTAGTTGCAGCTCTAATATATATATATATATATATATATTATATACACTCACTGGCCACTTTATTAGGTACACATTGCTAGTACCAGGTTGGACCCCATTTTGCCTCCAGAACTGCCTTGATTCTTCATGGCATAGATTCAAAAAGATAATGGAACCATTCCTCAGATATTTTGGTCCATATTGGCATGATAGCATCACACAGTTGCTGTCTCCCTTTCTCCCTTTCCCCCCAAGGTGCTCTATTGGACTGAGATCTAGTGACTGTGGAGGTCATTTGAGTATAGTGAACTCATTGTCATGTTCAAGAAACCAGTTTGATACGGTTTAAGCTTTGTGACATGGCACGTTATTCTGCTGGAAGTAGCTATCAGAAGAAGGGTTTACTGTGGTAATGAAGGGATGGACATGGTCAGCAACAATACTCAGGTTGGCTGTGGCATTTAAACAATGCTCATTTGGTACTAAGGGGGGGCCAAAGTTTGCCAAGAAAATATCCCCCACACCATTAAACCATCACCGGCAGCCTAAACCATCGATACTAGGCAGGACAGATCCATGCTTTCATGTTGTTTATGCCAATTTCTGCCCCTACCATCTGAATGTCACAGCAGAAATCGAGACTCATCAGACCAGGCAACGTTCCAATCTTCTATTGTCCAATTTTGCTTAGCCTGTTTGATTTGTATCCTCAGTTTCCTGTTCTTATCTGACAGGAGTGGCACCCGGTGGGGTCTTCCGCTGCTGTAGCCCATCTGCTTCAAGGTTCGACGTGTTGTGCGTTCAGAGATGCACTTCTTCATTCTTCAGTTGTAAAGAGTGTCATCTGACCTCTGGCATCAACAAGGCATTTTCACCGACAGAAGTGCCGCTCACTGGATATAAATTTCGAACCATTCTCCTTGAAATGGTTATACTGGGTGAAAATCCCAGTAGATCAGCAGACCAGCTCGTCTGGCACCAACCACCACTTTCAAAATTCACTTAAATAACCTTTCTTCCCCATTCTGATGCTCGGTTTGATTTTCAGCAGAGTGTCTTGACCATTTTCAGGATGCTTAAATGGATTGATTCACTACCATGTGATTGGCTGATTAGATATTTGGCAAAGCAGAATTTTCAGCAGCCATTACTCCAGTCATTACTCCAGTCTTCCTTCATAAATCATTCTAATATGATGATTTGGTGCTCAAAAAAACATTTCTTCTATTTTGCTGCTTTATTTTTTAAACTAAAATTAGGACTGCAACAACGAATCGATAAAATTCCATAATTAAAAAAGTTGGCAACGAATTTCATTATCGATTCGTTGTGTCGCGTGACTATTATGCCCATCAATAAGACGCAGAGATGTTTGAGTATAAAAAAAGCACAGTTGAGCGCAAAGCAGAGTGGAAGCGGGCGAGCCGTGCTGTACCCGTCGTACCACGCAGCGGAAAAGCAAACCGAGCCGAGCCCTACCAGTCGAAAAGCGCCATTAATAAATCGAAAAAGTGTGTTCATTGGAGCAAAAGCGACGCGAAATGGCACGGGAGCACCACGGTGGTGATTCAGCACCTAAAACGAAAACATCTTGGAGTCCTTGATGAGGAGGAAGGGAGTTCAACAGCAGGGTAACGTTAAAGGGTTAGTTCACCCAAAAATGAGAATTCTGTCATTAATTACTCACCCTCATGTCGTTGGACACCTGTAAGACCTCCGTTCATATTCGGAACACAAATGAAGATATTTTAGTTGAAAGCTGATGGCTGAGAAAGGCTTCAGATAGGCCTCCATTGGCATTCAGTACATTCACACTTCCAAGATCCATGAAAGGCACTTAAAACGTTGTTACAAAGTCTATCTCACCACAGTGGCTCTACAATAATTTTACGATGCGACGACAATAGTTTTTGTGCGCAAAAAAAAATCAAAATAACACCTTTATCCAACTTGTTCTCGACTTCCGTGTGTGCCTCCACGACGCATGCGCGAGAAAATGACGTAGCGCCGGCGTTCGGGAATCCATGAAATACACACTTAAGCCCCACTTTGAGAACTACGCCGAGACCTAAAGCACGATCAATGTAGAATCCAACAGCTTAGACACGCGCGTCTTCCTCTGCTCGTAAACAAATCGCTTCTGGGTCATATGTCCGAACGCCGGATCTGCGTCATATTCTCGCGCATGCGTCGTGGAGGCATACACGGAAGTCGAGAACAAGTTGGATAAAGGTGTTGTTTTGATTTTTTTTTTTGCGCACAAAAACTATTGTCGTCGCATCGTAAAATTATTGTAGAGCCACTGTGGTGAGATAGACTTTGTAACGACGTTTTAAGTGCCTTTCATGGATATTGGAAGTGTGAATGTACTGAATGCCAATGGAGGCCTGTGTGAAGCCTTTCTCAGCCATCAGCTTTCAACTAAAATATCTTCATTTGTGTTCCGAATATGAACGGAGGTCTTACGGGTGTCCAACGACATGAGGGTGAGTAATTAATGACAGAATTTTCATTTTTGGGTGAACTAACCCTTTAAGTCACTACAAAATCCCATTTTTGTTCCGTTTCGAAGTGAGGAGCGTGACGTCCCTCCAGTAGCTCTTCTGGTGCTTGTTTACTCGTTATCCAGCTTGAAAAGCATGACAAGTTAGCGTTAGCTTGTTAATAACAGTAGTAAAGCAGTGGTGGTATAGTTTGTAAGACTACATCTGTTGCTATGTTAATTTCATTGACAAATAATTTGTCAATATTTTAATCAACAACATTTTTCACAGACAAAAACGAGACGAAAATCAAAACCAGCTTTAAATGACAAAAACTATGACTAATATCTATTGTCATTTTCGGTCAGCATTCGGTCTTAAAGTGACAGCAGTCCATTAACCTGCTTCCATTTGTGCTCTTAATATTAATCAAACAACAAAAGACAGAGAAAATCACCTCTTTAGTTTTAATAAGGATTCATTATATTTATTATACATGAATTATTTAATCCATATTTAATCTATAAGGAATGTTGTTATAAAGAATGCATATCATTCATTGAAAATAAGACATTGTGTTGTTCTTTAGGAGTAGTTTTATTTAATTGTTACATAATATTGTTTTATATGTCACAGCAGTTAAATCTGTGTCTGTATTGCATGTTTAAACCTTAATATCATTCATATTAATAGGTTAATACAGTAGATGTTTTCTCCAGGAGTATATAATGGGTTTGGACATTTTAGAGAAATTCTTAATGCATTACAATTTAAAGATATTTATAGATTTATTGTAGGAGCCTGTGCACTTTCTGAAGAAATTTTGCACTGTGAATTTGCACTGTCAATTTTGAATAAAGGATTGGAAATTAATGTTTTTTTTATATCCGATTAATCGAAAAAATAATCGACAGATTAATCGATCATTAAAATAATCGTTAGTTGAGGCCCTAACTAAAACATTTTGTAACATTGTTAGATCAACTGTTTAGATTAATTTTAATGCATAAAGCATTAGTGTCTTTTGAAAACTTTTGAATTGTATAATATAACTTTGTATGTATTGTTTTAGCATCCCAACTAGCACAGCAATGTTGTCTTAACCAGTGGCAGATTATTTATTTCTTTGTCCAATGGCAGATAGACAGTCTTTGGGGAAACCTGATTGAAAACAGTCATTATTCTTTTCCATTCCATTGCAGTGTTAGAGCTGCAGAAATCACACACCTCACCTTTAAAGACATCAGATATGTCCAATAAAAATCCATCGTCCACTCCCACGCCTCTGTTGAGCAATGAAACAGGCGGTAATTTGATCTATCCTTTGTTTGGTGCTAGACTCTAAAGTTAGGGTGGATATAGAGAGAGGAGAAAGAGGGGCAAAAGTACGCAAGAACGAGTAAATGTATGAGCGAGAGGAGTGGAAAAGTGCCCCAGGAGTGGTGGAGGAGTGAAAGACTGAGAAGGAAGGGTAAGAGGGTGTATAAAAGACAGTTGATGTTCCCGTGTGTGGAGGGAAAAAAAGGGCTGGCTGCCTTCATGCTGACATAATGTGATTATGGTATTATCAGTAATCTTGTGACGATCTTGTGGAATTTTAAATGTTATGACATCTGAGTCAAGTCCAAAATGAACTTTTTGCCACACCTGCCAAAGGTGAAAATTTAGCAGCCAAAATATCAGCCATAAAAATGAATTATTTTTTAAATTAAATTGATTTGGTTCTTGGGTTGAGCTCATTGACTAAATGTTCCAGATGCAGTGGTTAAGTGCAAAAATGGAGGAGAAGATTGGGTAAAGGCCTCACATCAAAGTTTTGTTTTCGTTCTTTGCTTAGGGGTATAAAGACCATCATCCATGCTGAGAGCGACTGTTAGATGAATATGTAAATGAAGGCAGTAAAATGCTTTTTTTGTAAAACACAATAATTTTTTAAGAAAAAATACATAATATTTATGTAGTGTGAAGTCTGATGTTTGAGCAAATATAAGGGGTACCTAACTTTATCAGATCTTTCCTTTGTGTGTGTGTGTGTGTGTGTGTTTTTTTAAACATTTTTACTGAACTGTACCGTAAATGTGTCCTATGATGTGTGACAGCAAAAATTTTGGAAAAAAAAACCCTTTTAATAATATACAAATAGCATGAGAGAGATTGATCTTAATTGTTAGACACATATTTTCATATAGTGCTATTCATTTAATATGAAATTATGAATAACATTTTTCCCCACTTGTTGGACTTTTTAAATAAATATGAGACAAACTTCGCTGTCATCCTTTCAAAACTGCTGAAAATCATACCATTTTAAGATGATGCTTATATCTCCCCTACTGTAATACTCAACTATTCTTTTAAGGTATTTTGAGATAAAGACATATCTGTGGTTATTTTATTTATGTGTGTCATACCGTAGGACATTATGTCACACTAACGGACTGAAATGGTAGTTATTGCATTAAAGAAAGTGAGGTGTATTACATTAAAGTATTTTTATTTAACTTTGAATGTGTCAAAGAAGAAAGTATTTAATTTTGATAGAAACAATATCAGCCGTTTTTTTTTACATCAACAAAATGAACGGTGAACGGTTCAAATATCTTTGAAATGTTAACACCCACAAAATCTTTTTTTAATGTAATTCATTTGTTTGTTAAAGAAGAAATAACATTCCATTTTGTTAAATCATCAACTATGTTTTTAAGAATATATATATTTTAAAGTATATGGCTGCTCTTTTTATCATTTCGATTCTATTTACTTTGGGATCTCCTCCCTTCTGTGTGGACCCCTGTTCATTTTCTCTCTATCTCTCTATACTTTCAGGTCCTCTCCCTCCCACTCATTTCTCTCCCTCAATATCACATTTTATACTTATTTTCATGACTTTATTTCAGTAAAAATCATCTGCCAAACATCAGGAAAATTTTGTAATTATTAATGTAATTATTGCATTTAAGAACACTGAAAATGTTCAGAAAAAGATTAAAAAGGAGTTAAAAAAATCTTATTTAATTATTTAAAATGCTTTTTAAAGAGACTTTGTCCTCTTGTGTGACATCTTTGTCCTCCGGTGTGACAGTACATGTGTCACACCGGTGGACATTATCTGTCTTTTGAGTCAGTTAATGACCTTGCTATTCGTAGCTAACCTGTCATTAACAGTTTCATAATTTTCCATGATTATGTCGTTTAACATACATTCTTAGTTAAAAAAAATATATAATTTAGGAGTGTCAGACTAAATGACAACAAAACCTAACACTTTTATAGTGTTAAAAGCGTTAAATATTTGAACAATTCTAAGACAAAAACTAACCATGTGCACATGTCATGGGCTTCACAGGGGGGCTTCAGTAACATGACCTTAAATGGGGTCCTTTAACTAATCAAAGTTGTCCGTGGAATTGGCTGATTTAAAATCAGGATATGTTGTCACACCGGGGGACATGATTTTCAGTGACAAAATGTATCAAGATCCTATGGTTTTAGAAATATATGGATGAAAAAAATGATTGCCATTTACTAAAATAGACACATGTAAAATTATGCCAGAGGTATTAATTAACATTAATTTATATGCTTTTCTTTTTAATTTATAAAAGTTGTAATTTATTGAACCATGCTTGAGACAGTCATACCATAGGAAGATTTGCCTCAAAAAAAAAAATTTTAAATCTAAAGACAAAGAAGTTTTTATATCAACAGGTCCATGTAAGAGAAATTTAACCATTTACATGTTAAATGATAACAATACTAATTATATTTATTTTTATCTTGTGTGACAGTAAAAAGGCTGTGTCATGTCAACAACCCAAATACACTATATTGCCAAACGTTTTTGGGACGCCTGCCTTTACATGCACATGAACTTTAATGACATCCCATTCTTAATCCATAGGGTTTAATATGGAAATGGCCGACCCTTTGCAGCTACAGTATAACAGCTTCAACTCTTCTGGGAAGGCTTTCCACAAGGTTTAGGAGTGTGTTTATGGGAATTTGAGACCATTCTTCTAGAAGCACATTTGTGAGGTCAGGCACTGATGTTGGACGAGAAGGCCAGGCTCGCAGTCTCTGCTCTAATTCATCCCAAAGGTGTTCTATTGGGTTGAGGTCAGGACTCTGTGCAGGCCAGTCCAGTTCCTCCACACTAAACTCATCCATGTCTTTATGTACCTTGCATTTGTCACTGGTGCGCAGTCATGTTGGAACAGGAAGGGGCCATCTTCGAGTTGGGAGCATGAAATTGTCCAAAATGTCTCGGTATGCTGAAGCATCAAGAGTTCCTTTCACGATCACAGGAAGCAATATCTGCCGATATGATCACCGATACCGATCTATTTGAAGCATTCTTTTTATCGTGTAGAATTATTTATAGGGAATTTTACAGACATTCAGGGCCTGAATTTTATTTCTGACAATGGGGGAATCCCCCCCTTAGGTGACTCTTGTCATATAAATGTATATAATTATCTCACCTATTTGATCATGCAGTGCATTTTTGTTTTTAAAGACAAATTTTCAGGTAGGTCTAACATTAGTATTGAGGGAAGGACATTTAATAAGAAATCAAATGTAAATTAATATTGGTCTTCCCTGAACAAATTTAATTAGATTAATCCTTACACTTCAGGTTGCAAAAGTTAGTCATTCAAGAGCAGTGAGTGTCATAAAGGTGAATCAAAGAATACAAGATAGAGAGAAACTCAGAGACAGCAGCAGTTTATTTGACTGCTGTCACTTTAAGAGCGAACACGGATACGGTTACATGCAGTTGCACAAAATGTTCACTCGCGAGTCAAGGTTTTTTTACGGTCTATGGTCACAACGGGGTTTACGTGCATACTCGTCAAGACGGTAATTTAGTACATACATTTGTGTTTATTTGACCATTTCAGCGCAATTTGTACTCGCAAGCTTTTTGTGAGATGGCCTGTGTGTGCGTGTGTGTGCTGAGCGGTTTGAACACTGGCAAGACTTAAAAATAAATGCAAATTATAAACTTTAGTGACGATGCGACACTGCCTCGATTGTGCAAGTGGCAAATCCTGTGTCAACTGTGCAGCTCGATTTTAGTGCAGATGCGATGCGCTGATGTGAAGCCATTTGAGCCAGTTGGCAAAACAACTGAACACGCGTGAGAGTGGAATTTGTAGCTGTAGAGCATATCCACACATGTGTATCAATAAATTTGAAGCCACAGAGAAAAAGAGTTGTAAACTTGTAGATTTTTTTTCTCACCTACAAACACAACACAACAGTTACACCTTCACACATTCTTCACTGCAGATGCACACATCCTATTCTACGAATTACACATGAAGAAACTCATACTCTCACATTTTTTCTACACTTTCTGCAGTAAATATGGTGCAAAACGCATTCACACACCCGTATCAAAAATGTGAAGTCCCAGACAAATGTTGCACATCCGCGAATTAATATGTGAATCCATGCAATGAGAGTTGCACACTTGTAGAATATTTGGTCACAAATGCATTTCTTTTCTTGAGCATGAGCAATCTCTCCCTAGCAGGCGAAGTCAACTTGTTCCTCTATATAGTAAAACATAGTAGGCTATAATTAATGGATATACATAGGATAATTAATGCACAATTGTACAATTAATATACAATTCAAGCAAGTAGCCTACAAACACCTACATTAACATGGTTAATGGAAACATGAATCAGGATATGAATGATATACATCGCGTGTTGTGAGCTTTTATAAGCACCAAGTTCCCGTACGAACGGACGTCTCACAGAAAGTATTCCTTTTGCGCCTTTGGTTGCAATACTTATCGCATATGTTGCACTTTGCTGACTCGGCATCCACTTTTATAAGTGTATAAAAGCCGCTTGGCTTTTGGAACTGAAATTTGGCACCGAAAGATAAATAATTTTTCGATACTCATAGTATTGGAGTTTTTAGTTCGATACCATAAAAGTATCGCCGTTCGGTGCCCAGCCACATGCTTTAATGTTCAAAAATATATTATTTTTCACATACTGTACATTATTGTAGCTCCTCTTGTATGCCCAGTCTTCCTAAAACCTGATACTCGTATGTATTCACAGTACACAAGCCGTGGTTCAGCTGCATGTGACAAACGTGGCCAGTTTGAAAGCACAATGGACCCTTTTCACAGACTGTGATGCCGCGTTTTAATGGTCATCAATAGCAAAAGTTTTTTGTATTTTCATTTTTAAAAAAAATTTATGTACATTTATAACACTAATACTTTGTATTATATTACTTTTGAATCAAATTACAAAAAAACAAGTTACCGCTGCAGTGAGGGTGTTTCTAATACAGCGTCTTTGTCACGGTAAAATTAACAGCTTTCTCTCTTTTCACTGCCGTTATCAATCACACTCTGTTTTTCCCCTCTTTTTGAAAGTTGTGAAAATACTATTGTGGAGCTTTTCTTTTGCTATTTGAGCAAATGGGGACACAAAAAATATAATTATTGTATTCTCTCATGCGCCACTATAAAAGTGGTATTCAGTAGATGGCGCTCCCGGTACACAAGCTGGTGCTGCGGCACTTTACGCTTCTGACACTCACTTGTCACTCAGAAGAAAAAGAGACAGTATTTACGTGCTTGCAAAAACCATTCACCAAGGGGGTAATCTAGCACCCGGAAAGCATGCCTTCCATAGGGGAAGCCATTGCTAACCAAGCCATCACCTGCTGTTAGCATCCCATTGACTCCCATTCATTTTGGCATCACTTTGACAGCGAATAACTTTACATCTGAGGCGTTTAAAGACTCCATTTGACTATTGTTTATTTCTAAAGAAACACGACAATGTATAAAAGGCTCCATTAGTATCTTACATTATCGCCCCGTAGAAGCCGTTTTTGTAAAAAATAGGCTAACGATTGCGTCATAACCACGCGACTCTCGTCGCACAGTAGATAAATTACCGTATAGACAGGAGGAGAAGCTCGCAGGCAATCTTTTAAAGTCTATGAGGCAATCGGGGGGACGTGGAGGCATAAAGTCCGATAAAGTCAAGGGAGAAGCATGGGGAGAAGCCCATAGAGAGCCAAAAGCAACGGTACAAAATATTTCACTTTGCACAACTACTAGAAGACGTACAACGGTCAGACAGGCCCTATGGGAACCCTATGGGGTCGCTGTGTCAATTTCTTTTACTGTCTATGCCATTCACACACTTTTTACTAACTGGCAAGCAGCATTAGCAGCTCATCTTCTTCTTTGTCTACCTACTTTTTCTTCGTCGTATGAATGTGTGCTCGGCAAGACCGTTTTGTGTCGTGTTTTACTGTCACTTCAGCAGCTCCAGGCACGTGAACAAAAGCGCCGATCTCATTGGTCGACCAGCTTTTAACGTGCCGCATCAAAACAAAAAAAACAAACCCAAGGCGGGTTTTTTTAATGCCGCTTTTTTTACGCCTGCCATTTTTACGCGTTGGTGTGCACTCACATTAGGGTGACCACCCGTCCCGCTTTGCGTTGTACCGCACAGCATTTTCACCCCTTGTCCCGCACGCCGCATATTGAGAAAATGTCCCGCATTTTCATCAGTCTGTTGGTTTTTAATTTATTATCATATAACGCATGCGTTCTTTTGCCTTTTTAAGAAAGCATTTCATTTATTCTTTTTGCGGCATCGTTTTTCACCTAGACATATTTAACAGCGCTTCGTCAGACGTAACATCCCTCCTTTCACAAATACAACAACAGCCGTTTTTAAAATCCTATCCAATGGTTGAAAAGAAAGGAGTAAACACGGTCGCTATAGGTTGTGACGGCGGTCAATCAAAATGTGGAGCGGATTCGTTCCATGTACAAATGGATAATTCGGTAAATTGGTTATATTCTTAATATATAATATAATATATAAGACTGTCAATGAACTAATTTCATGTTGCTTTATTATTTATTTGTTCATTATTGGACTTGGTCAGATCTGCTGCCTTTGGGCTCAGTGATGTTGAATTTAAATGACATGTACAATGTTACATTGTGATGTAATGGTGTTTTCTGGAAGGGACTAAAGAACAAAGTATTTTTATCATCTGAAAGGCAGAATACATATGTTTTTATTAAGTTAGATAGATATTGTGTAACAGTTTCAGGTTATGTTTTAGTGTCGGTAACATGTCCCACATTGTCCCACACAAACTTAGTAATTGTCCCACATTTGGTTTGTTTGATGGTGGTCACCCTAACTCACATTGGCGCCCTTTGTTTAGTCACGAGGCGTTAAACGTCGGCGATAAACGCGCACAAAAATCATCCCGGTGTGAACAGGCCTTAAGAACGACAAACAATATGCGGTACTCCTTACTGCTCAAAACCCTGTCAAAACTCAATAGCAAATACTTCAACAAATAATGAAACATACTTGCAGGCTCTGATTCAAAGCGCCAGATAGCCCTAGCAAAGTTGGAATTGCCTCATTTTTTTTTTAGAAATAGTCTTTGTGCGCAGCAGGTCTCACAGGCTCAGGAAACTGTCCACGGTAAAATGCGCTTCACACACACACACAAACATTTGGGTTGTACTGTTCTGGAACAGTCTTGTAAATAAATCTTAACCACTGATTTCTAATTCCAGATGGCCAAATAAAGTGCTTTTGCTTTCACATAGAAACACACAGCATCTCCACAACATGGTGGCGACAACTACGATAGCTGAAGCCACTCCTTTTTTTCTTTGCGTATGCAGTTGGGTGCCATTATGCAATTTTTTCACCTAGTGACGTAGGTCAGTGAGGGAGAATTCTATTGAGGCATTTTAGCTAGGTCTGGACCTGCCTTCTCTTTTAGATAGAATTGATCTTTTTGCGGGAGACTTTGAGCTTTGTAGCTTTGCAGATCTTATACATGCACAAAAACACACTTAACACATTATTTTACAGTGTCCTTGTAACATGTTACATTACTGTAGTATTAACAGTACATGATGCATAATTACAGTACATTATGCATAATTACATGCAACTAACCCTAAACAAATCCCTATACCTAACCCTAACACTATATTTAGTTAATTCATAATACTCAGTACTTAAATGCATAATTACACTCCACACACAAATTACATCATTTTGTTTTCCATGTTTTTTTTTGTAAATAACATGATTTTAATATTTGGATGAACTATGCATTTAAAAAAAAAAGGCAAAATGATTTGATTTTGAACGCCTGTACGCGCTCGCGCTGTGCATGAGAGTGGTATGATCAGCGCGCACACGAGCTTGATTGACACTGCTAAGACATTCCTCCTGGCTCCGATTGGTTGTTTCTTACCGGGAGCGGTGTATTTCTGCAAATGGCAAAAGGACCACTGGGAGGAGCCAGAGGAGCTTGATTTATTTTCACAGATTATCTGTCTCATATTCTACTGTCAGGACATAATGACAGGTTTAACAAATATGTAAAAAATAATTTTTTACAAAAGTTACCAACTGCAGCTTTAAGAACAAAAATGTATGTTTGATAAGCATTACACACAGTGCCTTATCAACAGATTTGTTGCTAGGAAACAAAATCATGAACTTCGATTACAACAAACCTCTCGACCTCTACATTCTCTTTCTACAGTCAGTTTACTTTCAATGTACGAGCTTGCATACACAAAGGTGTGGAAATTACAACCTTATCTCGGCCAGTTGGCAGACCGTGTCTTTGTGTCGTGTACATTCATAGACAAATGATTTGCAGGACATTGCTCACTTTTAATGTGTTGCAAACTGGAATAGGCTACTAGAGAGACAGAAGCCATTATACTTGAGAGGAAATGGTTTTATATAGGCCTATGTGTGCTTCACAATGCACTCCTATTAGAATGGGGATAAAGAAAAGGATGGAAGAACCACTCCAGACGATTTCAAAACAGTGTTATGTAATATGCGATAACCATAGAGACCGAGGGGAAGAAAGGAAGAGGGAGGTAAAATGAGAGATAAACAGACTCTTGGAGTTAAAACATGAACCAAAGCTGTCCCCACCCCATCACTCACTTTCCTGGATTGGAATTAAAACACTGTGAGGTTACGACACATTTTTACTAAATGTGCAATGACCTGGAAAACTTTTATGACTGCATGAATTCTCTCATATGCTGGACTTTTATTGCAGTTGTAAACTGAACTGTGATATGATATCAGATACGCTTAAGTTTATTTACACTGCAAAGAAAGTTGTTCTACATTCTAGAAATACTGGTAACATCTAATTAACTGGATGTATAGAAGTCAAAAAAATTTTGTATGACTGAAAAAACCTGACCAGGGCCATCATTAATGCGGTGCAACTGGAGTGACCGCAGAAGTCTGCGCTTTATTGGGCCCCCGTATCGAACGTGAACGGACTGAGGGGGACCGAGGCCCTGTTTCCTCTAACTCGCACTGGGCCCAGCTCCATGCTTTGGGACGGCCCTGAACCTGAATACATTAGATTAAATCAATAATAATAATTTTAAAGCACCTTAACCCTCTGGTGCTCTTTGGTCATTTCTGACCGGAAAATGTTCTGTTTTGAAATGTTAAAAATCACTGCTTCATCGGAATAATATGAAACTTGGTGACTTTTCTAGCATTAGGTATGTAAACACACAAAAAAATTGAGGTCATGATTCGAGCATGCTAATTGGTCGTAAAAAAAAAGTAGCGTTCATTGTCTTCGGTCATAAATGACCGACCATAGGAAATGAATGGGAAATCGGCAAAAACACAAAAATTCTCCGAATATTTGTGTGTACAATCTACAAATCGGCCACGATGCTGAAAAAAAGTACACAGCAGTAAAGGGGTGACACTCTAAAACATCAAGAGTGTGATATTGACACATCCACTCACACACACACACGCACAGTTATACACACACACACACACACACACACACACCTATGAAAAACTGAACCTATGAACCACAATTTGATTTTTTTTAAATCACAGCTTAATCAGAATGATATGAAACTTGGTGACTTTTCTAGCATTAGGTATGTAAACACACAAACAAACTGAGGGCATGATTAAAGCATGCTAAGTGGTCAAAAAAAAAATACTCCCACTTGTGCTCTTCGGTCCAAAATGACCACCATAGGAAATTAATGGGAAATCTGCAAAAAGTCTAAAACTTTATGATAAATAGTCTTTGAGATTTTTAAATATATATACACATCCATCAACAAAAAAATAAATAATTAAATGTGTTCAAAAGAGACCTAGGGAATTCTCAAGCCTCTCCATAGAGACCTCGCTCTAGTGATTGCACCCATGGTTGCATGATTTCTTAAATAATTCCTAGAGAGGGCACTAATCTGCCTTCAAAAAAAATTATTTTGAGGGCCTAGTCTCTATTTTAACCTGAAATACTGCAATAATAAAGAAAAAAAAAACAAAATGGCAAAAATAGACCATAATTATTGCATAAATAAATAAAAATACCATCAAATCATCTCAAAATACAAAATTAAAAAGAAAACATTATTGAAGAAAAATAAATTGCCACTAAACGAAGAGCACCTGAGGGTTAAAGGAACACTCCAATATTTTTGAAAATAGGCTCATTATCCAACTCCCCTAGAGTTAAACAGTTGAGTTTTACCGTTTTCGAATCCATTCAGCTGATCTCCGGGTCTGGCCATAGCCCTTTTAGCATAGCTTAGCATAGATCATTGACTCTGATTAGACAGTTAGCATCTCTAGTACCAAAGAGTTTCAATATTTGTCCTATTTAAATCAAGAAACTTTGGTGCCGTACCATGGGTGCAGCAGGCGCAATGATATTATGAAGTGCCTGAAAATAGTCCTCAGCTAGGTAACTTCCAACATGACTGGCACTAAGTTTGTATAGTTGCAGAGTCGCAGGTATTCCGGTTCAAATATATACGGTTCAGGATCTGAACCAAAGTAAATATCTTCTGAATCGTCTCTCACAAATGTCTCCATGATTACAAGCCGGGCATGCTTCTTGTGCAAGCAGGTTGTCACGTTTGTTATGTTGATGGAAGTTAGCCTATTTTCAGCCGCTGCGTAATATCATTGCGCCTGCTGCACCCATGGTACGGAACAAAGTTCCTTGATTATTACGCAGGAATGAGAGAATATTTCCTAGCCATATCGGCCTAGAAAATCACAACTTTACATTTTCTGTCGGTCTTAGTACACAATGTATCTACAGCAGTGGCGGCTGGTGATAATAATTTTTTTTTGGGGGGGGGGCGTTTTTTTCGGCGGGGGGGGGAGACAGTATCTTCACTTTTATATTTTTACACATTCATTTCCCACATATAATTTGAATGAGGGGAAAAAAAAAAAACAGCAACAACAGACTAGCATGTTGACTATTTGAACATAAATGTTGCTCTCCTTTCTTTCTGGCCAGCAAATTTCTTAATGACTCTCTGATTAAAGTCAGTCATCTCAGTAGTGTCATGACGTTTGCATTGTTCAGTCAGATATTTGAGGTCTCTTACCCCGTTGTTGTCCACAAAACTTCAGTACCGACACTTTGAAATAAAAGACAGGGAAAGCAATAAAGGGCATTGCTAACAACACATCCAGCTAGCCACCTACGTTTCTCATAACAAGCGCGTGAAGCTCCGAGTGCAGCTGCGTCCTGTCACTGGCCTGCTGGATTTGTAAATCGTGTTGGTCCGGTTTCGGAATCTTCCAACGAACGCCTTGTGAAAGAATTTGGTTTAACTGCTGCCATCTCCAAGAAACTGATCATCATAACAAGGTTTTGGCGGAGTCGGAGTGACTGTGTCGCCCGCACACTTTCGCTTTAGTGGCCAAGAGCGGAAATTTGAATGACAGGTGACAAGAACCAATCAGATTGGATAAAATAACACACATCCAATTCTGATTCGACAGGGATGCAGCGACCTGCGTCCGGAGGAGGATCTTTAAAAAACAATTAGAGACCAGCTTCAGGTCACATGCTGCCCGTATATTTTTGGACTCAGATAGACATCCATTTGTCCGGCGTCCCTCACGCATGAAACCGCATGAAACATATTGAAGAACATATTAGTTAACTGATCTAAGCCAGTTTTTATTAAATGCTGAGGCTCTTACTAACAGCCGGCACGTCGTATGAGTAAACTATTTCATTTTTATTTCATTTTTATATCATTTTTGTATACATGTATATTTCTGGAATTTTGATAGGGGCGGCGCCCCAGCGCCCTCTATTGACCAGCCGCCACTGATCTACAAAAGAGTCAAAAAAAATATTGAAACTCTTCAATATATGCTAACGGTCTAATCAGATTCAATTAGCTATGCTAAGAAGATATGCTAAAAGTGCTACCGCCAGACCTGGAGATCGGCTGAATGGATTTCGAAAACGGTAAAACTCAACTGTGTGTTCTTTTAGGGAAAGAATGGACCTAAGATTTTCATCTGACAAATCATAAAACTAGCACATCAGATCAAATCCTACCTAGCTACCTAGCAACCTTCCAGCACACCTTAGCAACTGGATAACAATGTGGTAAAAACCAATCAGCATACCTTAGCAACCATATAATTACCTTTCAACCATTCATAGCATATTTTATTCATAAAACTGTATCGTGCCATTCCTTGTCGAACTCCAATGACTGTTAAACATATCTAGACTGCACTATTTTTCATGTAAATAGTTTTTATTCAGGGTAATGGGAAATGCCTAATAGTTTCGTTAATTCTATGACTTTTGTTATTGACTTTATTCTCACCATGAAGATAGCCTTTGCTGGTGATGTGGCATTAAAAAAGATCATAGTTTGACTTGACTTGATGGATTAATGGTGGTTTGGATCTGTAGTGTATTGGATATGACTTTTTTTGTTATGTTATCTTTGTGTCGATTTTGCCCAAGCACATCCTTAAGGAATAGTAATGTCCTATTTTGATCTGTAGGGGGAGCAGTGAATCTGTAATCTGAGTATGGGCCCTGAGGAGCTGCCTGACCTTATGGACACGGTATGAAATTGTGCAAACGTGTTTCGGTGTGAGGAAAGAGCTGTGCATGCCAGTAATTTTGCATTCATTTGTTTCTTATGCGCACTTAAACACAATCTCATTTGTTCCTTCTCTTTTTCATTACACCTAGATGTCGAGCACTCCTCCTCCCTCTCCTCTTCCTTCATGTTCCTCATTCTCACCTCCTCACTGCTCTCCACCGATCTCCCCCGGCCCTCTGGCCGTGACCTTACGCTCCCCTGCCACTTGTCACTTGACTGAAATCGACCCCTGGAGGAGACACAGCTGGGAACCAGGAGCCGTCGCACAGGGATATCCACCCAATGACACACGCAGGTGAGAACACATTTACATCTGTGGCACTTCAGTACTTTAAAATGGACCAAGTGTGCTCTGCCTGAATTAATAAAAAAAATTGGAAAGTGTGAGTAATTTGGCTTTATCTGTACTGACATACCGGTATAATAAAATGCTGTTATCATGATGAAACATCATATCATATAAATCATATAGAATTTATTGTTTTTGATAGGAGACACTTGCATTCACCAAGGTTGCATTTATTTGATCAAGAACACAGTAAAAGAGATTTTAAAATGCAGTTTATTCCTGTGAGGGCAAAGCTGAATTTTCAGCATTATTACTACAGTCTTTAGTGTCACATGATCCTCCGGAATTCATTCTAATATGCTGATTTGGTGCTCAAGGATTTTTTTAATTTTGATAAAAAGAAAGTTCAAAAGAAATGCATTTATTGGAAATGTAAACTTTGTGTTACATTATAAGTGTCTTTACTGTTATTTTTATCAGTTTTAATAAAATATATTATAAACATATATATTTTATCAGTTTAATGCACACCTGCTGTGTCAAAATATTACAATAAAGTAAACAAAAAGACTCCAAACTGTAGAATTTTATACCATAAAAATGTTTTTGTTTGTCAGCAAAACCCCACAATCTAAATGATTTACTTCAAACAAGTGTTTACTGAAATTAATGGTTAATCCTGCAAATTAGAATATTTATTTGTTTATTTATTGCAATATAAATTGAACATGATTGCTATGGATTACAATAAATTCTATTTTAAGCAGAGGACTTTTTTTGAAAATGAACTTTTATTTAGCAAGATGCATTCAATTGTGAGAAAATTACAGTAAACATTTTTACTGTAAAATTGTCAAATAAATTCTGTTCTTTTGACATTTCTGTTCAAAGAATCCTGAAAAAATGTTTCCACTAAAAAAATCTACTAAAATATTAAGCAGCACAACTGTTTTTAACAAAAAAACACTTTTTTTTCTGTGCCATTTATTACTGTTATGGCAAAGCTGGTATTTTCAGTAGCCATTACTCTTTTTCTTACCCTTAATATATTTAAAAGAACATTTTTACTTTTTTTATTGTAATAATCGTTTTTTAATATATAAAATATAAATATTCATTCAACATTGGCATTTGGTATGATATATGGTATTTACACTAAGTGCAAATAGCGATAGCTGCTATTTACACTGTTTAAATAGCAATAGATTCTATTTACACTATTTACAAGTGCAAGTAGCAGCATTTCTAAGCGATCTGCTGTTTACACTAAGTGAAAATAGTGATATATTCTATTTACACAATGTAAAAATAGCAGTATTTTCTTTGCAATAGATAATATTTATACTTATAAATAGTGGCAGATACTTTTTGCACCTCAGTGTTGTTATGCTCTGGTGCTCTGGTGCAATTACTATTATTGTGCATTGCCCCTGTAAAAATAAACAATAAAGTAAAGTAAAGTTATGCAAATCAACGGAATGCAAATCATTATATTTATTAAAATGATTAAATGGATGCCGCCTTATTGGGACAATAAAGCCCTCCCTAAACATACCCCTAACTCTAACCAATAAACATTTTATTATTAAACACACGTTAGACACTTTATATATCTCCTTTTTGAATATTTTCTTCATTTTATTGAAAATAAATGCCTTTCCGATCTGATATGTGATGGGAAAAGGGAGTAGAGTTCGGCAAAAGGCGGATTCGAGCCTCGGTCGATTTGTGTCAACTCTCTCTCCACACGCCTTACCCCTAACCACTGCTGCTGTAAACAATTCAATGTCTTCCGTAATTTTGTCTGGCCCAACCAGATGTTAATGGGCGGAGTTAAGGCAGGCTATTTGCACTTAGTGTAAGTAGACACTCCGTTGCAAACCCCTTTTAAGGAAACACTATTCTTTAAACCAGTGGTCCTCAAACCTGTCCTAGGTGAGGGAGACATACAAAATGTACAGTGGTGAGGGGTCCCTTGGATGGGTTTGAGAACCTCTGCTTTAAATCAACATATTTATGAGAGTTAGGCCATGCCCGTACCAAATACCATGCCCAAAATGTTAGGTTTCCATGTTTTATGGGGACTTTCCATAGACATAATGATTTTTATACTGTAGAAACTACATATTCCATCCCTCTACACTAACCATACCCCTAAACCTACCTATCACAGAAAACGTTCTGCATTTTTACATTTGCAAAAAACGTCACCTAGAATTATTTTATAAGCTGTTTTCCTCATGGGGACCAAAAATATCCCTACATTGACAAGGATTTCAGATATTATCATCTTTGTTGGGACATTTTGTCCCCATAATGTAGGGTATACCTGAACCACACACACACACACACACACACACACACACAAACACTCGTCCACAACTGTGCTGATATAGGGCCTCTACTGTGTCACTCTGTGGACTATTATTGTGAGATCACTACCAGCCAGTGCCAATGTACTCAGTGAGGAGACAGAGAAAGACACACACACACACACACACACAGACATAGGTCTCTCTAGTAGGGAGCTAACATTACACTGCATTTTGGGTCGTTGTCTGGTTAGTGTTACTGACTTAAAATCAATTAAAGGAAGAAAAAAGAGTGAGATTGTAGTTTTTAAAACTTTAATGTTATTAGTTTGTATATATGTGTGTGTTTACATATGTGTAGGTTTGTTTATGTTATTGCAGATGTACTGTGGAGCTTATAATTTGTGTTACTCTGTAATAATACTCATCAGACGACAGGACAAAAACAAGTCTGACCTATAATTACTTGCCGTGAGTTATTGTATCATGTCATGCAAAAACAATGTATGTGCATTTGGTGTTGATTCTGTCTCTTTTTCAGTGTGAGTCTGGAAGATCTGGACCCGGATGAGATGTCCTTGGTGCTGACCGGTGCATTGAGAGCAAAGAGAGCTCGTGAAGCCCGCCGCAGGTCTGTCACTCAAGCCTCCCTGACGTCACTTACAGAGGAGGAAGTCGGTGCAGAGCATCAGGAACATCACCGATCAGTGCTAGAGGTTAGAACATGCACACAACTAATGCATTGCTGTGTACTGTGTACATGTGACCAGCATCCAACATTTTTCCTTTTGACCTTCTGTGATTTAATTGATCAAATGTTGAAAAAGATGGGGGAAACCCAACAAATGTGAGAGTTTCAGACTGTATTTTTGTAAGTTATTTAAGGAAAATGTAAAATTTGTCCCGCAAAATAAAATAACACTAAAAATGAACTGTGCATGAACAATGCATTAAATTGTGAGAAAAGTATTTTTTACAATATTACAAAAAAAATCAAATAAATGCTGTTCTTTAGAAATTTCTGTTCAAAGAACCCTGAAAAAAAGTGTATAAATGTTCCACAAAAATATTAAGCTGCACAGCTGTTTTTAACATCATTAATAATTAGAAATGTTTCTTGAGCAGCAAATCAGCATATTAGAATATATTAGATTTCTGAAGGATCATGTGACACAGAAGACTGGAGTATTCCAGAGTTCCCACACAGTTTGGAAAAGTACGGAATTAGATTTGAGTCACTTCCATGTCTGGATAAGTATGGAAAAAAGAAAATCTACAAAATTACCACCCTCTAACCTTTGAACAGTAGTGTATATGAAATCAATTTATTTTATTTAGGTAAATTTGTTTTCTATCAGTATGTTTCTGTTTTGTGTGTGTTTTTTTTTATTTATTTTTTTATTCTTTCTAAATCTCTGTTTTAGGAGCAGTCCAATCAGATGCATGGCTGCAGTGCCTCCGCCCCCAGCCTGTGTATGATGCAACAGAGGCCTAAGAGCTCCGCCCCTCGTCCACGCTCCTACTGCCATGGTCAGTTAATTGTGTTTGGGATTTCAAAGCTCATTCATACGAATTAATTTTAAATTAAATGATTAATTCCTTTTGCTATGTGGTTCTTTTCTGAGATTTTTGTTTCCATTTCTTATAAAATTTAGGGTCAGTAAGTGGAAAAGAGTTTAAAAAAAAACTATTTTACTGTATTTTTGATCAAATAAATGCAGCCTTGGTGAGCATAAGAGACTTCTTTCAAAAACATTCAAATTATTCTTACCAGCTCCAAACTTTTGAGTGGTAGTGTAGTTTTCCCTGTTTATTCCCCTGTAGTCAATAATTGTATCCTTTAAAAGTCATCTTTGATCACCAAAATGACATTTAAATGTTTTTTTTAAATCTTCATGCCTTAAAATGGTTTGAATGTAACATTGCTTCATTTAGTATACACCGATTCATGAATATGCAAATTAGCCCCGCCTCCACTCACTCACACAGGCTCAGAGACCCAACTCGCTCAACTTTACTGTAGTAAACGTTGCACAATGGTATCTCTCTTTACAACGTCGGACACATAACGGTAAATAATATGATTAGCCTTTTGCTTGACTACGTTATCAAGCGGCTAATAATGTGTTGCCAATGTTACACAAACCATATTTCCATTCGCCTTCTCAGGCCACATCCACACAAAGCCAGAGTTTTCCCTGTCTAATCTTTTTTTCCCCCTCGTCTCAAGAAATATCTGCGTACACACGAAACCACTGAAACCGACTCAAAACGATGTAGTATACATGCAGACCAGTATTTAGCACTGTAATTCTGCCACAGAGAAACACTAAAAACGGAGAAGAAGACTTGGAGCATGCGCGAGATGTGGGGCGATGACATCATCGTGTCACAAAATACAGATTGGCTGTACACACAAAAACGCAAGGGTGACGTTTTCAGATTTATCCACTCTGGGACCAGTTTAAAAAAATAGGGGTTTCAGGCTCCCAAAACGCCGGATCCACCTGGATGAAACAGTGATACAATAAAAAATGACATACAGCTAAACGCGTCTCCGTGGGTACGGGGCCTCAGTCTACCTTCTAAAAATCAGTATCCTTAGAAAATCTTTGAACAACTCAGAACATCAGTAGAGAAAGGCATATAGTTCATCATAACATCGAAATATACATGATACACCCGCTATATTGCTAAATCAACCTGATCATATCAACAGAAAAAATATACCTGGATAACTGGCTTCTCTTGAGACTCCCCTGCTTCACAGTGGTCATAGTTAATGATATGCTAAAGCCTGCCCACGTGTTGATGTGATTGGATACAAGGTAATGAAACACCATCGATTTCAAACCGCGTTTTTGAGTCTTAGATCCCTGCAGTTTTTAAGAAAAAATACTCAGCAACGGTGTTGACTTATGAATTTGCACATGGTTTGTCTTATAGCATATTAAAAACACCACATAGACATATAAACAACATTAAAAACTTTATTTTCACCACAGGTGAAGTATTTTTGACTCTTTCTTTTTTTGGTGACATTTCTGCTTTGCTCTATAATGGAAACTAACATTAAGATGACACTTTACATCATGTGCTTGTTTGAATTCAAGTTATTTCCTTAAATCAATAAGAATTTGTTTTCTTGTCTTGTTTGGCGATCTAGAGAGTGTTTCGTACCACCAGATTGGAGATTCATCTTACAGGTGTGTGTTTTAATCAGGCATGTCCTTACATATTTTAAATATCCATACTTTTAATGCAACTATTTCACTTTTTTTCTGGTACAGCATTGAAAGTGAGTATGCTGCTCTGGGCTTGGATGTAGGACAAATAAAGGCTGAGGGGGACGAAAACAAAGAGCATCACGCATCAGGAAATCGCTTGGAACGAACACTGAGCTTCCTACGCAAGATGACCGCTATCCACAAGGTAAGAGTCCAGCTTTCTTTCCCAGTGTGTTAGAAGGCAAAAGAATGTTTGCGTTAATTATCATTTCTGCTTGGTGGATGTGTTCATCTTTCATCAGAAGTGAAGTGTTACCAGTCACATGCAGCATTTGCCGCCTTCTTCACTAAAACTAGCGATTTCAGTGTAGTGTAACCGGATGATAGTGTTATTTCAGTCCAACAGAGGGCAGAGTTAGACAGTCGTGCTTGACAGAGAGCTTGATAATTGACATCAAACCCTGGATGTCCCTCCTCCACTTGTTTTCTCTAACACGTCAGTTTCTGCCTTTATTGTTAGTTCTTGATCTGATAATAAATGGTTCCAACTTTCATTAAGCCTCCAGCTCAAATTCCACAGCTCGGTTTATACTTAGAATCAGACTCAAGCTTGCTATGAATCATAAGAACCTGGCAAATGCTGACTCACTGTTGCTAACTTAGCAGCCAGACCCAAAACTCATCAAAAACCGCCACAGATTTTTTGGCTTATTGAATCCATAATCGTTTATTTGATTAAATTCAGAAATGTTAAAAAAGTCCCAGCGATTTAATGTGATGACATGCAATTTTCTTGCTTTTTTGTGTTTGAGAGACAGCCTTTCTTCTGTGGAACATAATATATTTTGAAGAATTTTAGTAAAAGTTTTGGTTACCATTGACTTTCATTGTATGAACACAAACACATAGACGTTTCTCAAAATATCTTCTTTTATATTCTACAGAAGAAAGAAAGTCGGGTTTGGAATGAAATGAGGGTGAGTAAATTATGGCTTTTTTCATTTTGGGCGAATTATCCCTTTAAGTTGCAGTTAATTCAAGCTATCTATTGGCTGTTAAAGGAAACATTGAGAAACCCATATGACTGAATGGAAAAGCAGCTTTTGTAGTTTTAAGGATGGACAGCGGTCAAAATATTATCTTTGACCCAGTTTACTACTGTGACACATGAGAAAACAGGATTTTACGGTCGGGTGATGACAGGTCTGAAGATGACATTGTTTTGAGTCAGTATCGCAGTGATCGTGAAACCCAGTCCTCGTTTGCTCACATTAGTGTTAGACTTCTTTAGATTTGACAGTCCAAGAACGTGACTGTTTCAGAAGTCAGTATCTATATAATAAAGATAATTAGATTAATCTTTACAGTGAGACAGTTTACCATGAGATATATGATTTTGCATGACAGACTTCTTTCAAAAACATTAACTAAGTTTGCATTTATTTAATCAAAAATACTGTAAAAAAATAATATTGTGATATTGCATTGTATAATATATATATACAGTGGTGGCCAAAATTATTAGAACGCCTGACAGATCTGAAAATATTGACCTTTTTTAGCCTCCAAAACATGATTTCATTTCATAATGTTCATGAAACATGCAGATGGTTGCTCTGACCATCAAATATCAGATGAAGTGAGTCGTACTGTTTTTATCCACTTTTAACTTTAATATATGGCACGTCCACCTTTTGCAGCAATTACAGCAGCACATCTCTCTGGCATAGTGTCAATATTTTTCCCCTGAGAACTTCAACACTAATGTTATCCCATGCCTTCTGCAACTGAAGCACAATAGATCTGTCCAGTTTATTTTCCAACTCGCCCCAAATGTGCCCGATGGGGTTGAGGTCCGGACTTTGAGGGGGCCAGTCCATCATTTTCAATGTCCCAGCAGATTCCAGGTAGTTCCGGCAATAGTTAGAAGAATGTTTTGGGTCATTGTCCTCTTGGAAAATAAATCCAGGCCCAATAAGACGACTCCCAGATGCCAATTGTTCTAATAATTTTGGCCACCACTTTATATATAAGTTTCAATTTCTTAAAAAAACTAAAATCCTGACACAAAACTTTTAAATGGTTGTATATATAAATTAATTAACGTTAAGATTTAAACTATATCCCATTGTAAACCTAAAATTCTTATTCTTTTTCTTCTATTATTATTATTATTATTATTATTATTAATATTATTTGTATTGGTAAATACAAGAAGTGAGGTCACAATTGGGGAAGAGGATCGCAGTTACCCTTTTAGTCATTTATTATTTATTTTTACTCTGAAGCAGAAACCGGTTTTCATATAAACCTTCCCATGTGCCAGTTCAATATAATTCGTCACAATCACCCAGTTATCATTTAAACACATACTCTTATGTATCTAAAGGTTACATCTAAAGGTCTGTTTGAATTGCGGGTCTTTCCTTGACATCATGCCACAAAAAAAATCACACACACGCTTTCTGCGTAGATCTTAAGAGAGCGTCGGCAGAAATTGGCACTCCTGATTACCCGTCTACTTTAGGAAATATGATTTTCGTGCCAGGCCCACAGGCTCCAACACAAACAGTCCAGCAAAAGAAGGGAGGAGTTTTATGAGGCCGGCACTTTCTTTATAAAACAAGCTAGACTCTTCACTTAAATAGTCTCGTCCTGTTTTTAAACAGTTTTCCTCGACTTTTTAAACTGTATCTTGCCAGATTTATAGTACTGGACCGTTTTCTGTAAATCATTTTTATTTGAGGGTTAGTGAACATACTTCTGTCTGAGTTTTTTTTTTTAAATGTTCTTATGCATTTTCACCATTTGATTATAACACAACCATATGATCAGCTGGGAAGCACAGACCGATGTTCATGTGACTAAACTTCCTTGAAAGCGCTTTCAGCTTCTCTCTCTAAGTTCCAGACGCTTACACACACTTACCCACACACAAACAATTACACACGGGTCCAGTCAGCTGTTTGGAGCCTGATCTGACCCCATACGCACACAAGGAAGGAGCTTGTGAGAGGACAGACCACAGGCACAATCTTAAAGCAGCATGACTGTTTGTTTTTAACTCTATCAGCCTTTGGGAATTCATTATTTACCAATGAGTGGGAACAATTTAGACATACGCTTCAAAGACTATTTAATTACATCAAGTGGATTGTGTGGGAAGAATAAGTAACCCTTACAAAAAGTACCATGGTGTTACTACAGTTTTGTGGACGTAGTGGAACATTTGCCTTGATTTAACAAAAACTTTCAAAATGCTTTCCATCATTTTATACCACCTTGCAGCAAGGACTGTATGGCCCTGTAAAACTTTTTTTTTACATTTCAGACAAGGCTTTGTTAAGCCAAAATCATCGCTCTAACAAACTTTATCTATCAAGTTTGTAGTGAAACCTGTGCAGCGAATATAAATGCATGCAGTAATCATACAACACATTGGTATATAGTGTGGGGGGTTTGTGTGTGCGCATGTGCACGGCCAGCGTGTGTGTACAATGATTATTAGCTGCAAAGTAAACAGTCTGGCAGAGTCATCTCATCGTCTGGCCTGTTTCCTTCTCCCATTATCTTTAACTCTCAGACGTCCCCTCTGTTTTCTTTGTATCTTTCAGTTGCTCTTTCTTCCCCACCACCCTGTTTATTAGCTAGTATACTTTCTCTTTTCTACTCCACTTTACATGGAAGTCTTAGAAGATTGATAGAAGACATTGAGCATTACACATTACAGAGTTCCTTTCTTAAGTGTCATAAAATATGTTTCATCAAGTGGGAAATACTCAGAGAGTGCAGACGGACATGTGTGCTTGGAGTATTACTGTCAGATTTTTTTTACTGGCAGTCATTTTTCAGCAACTGTGTCTCCCCTCACTATCGACCATTTGCTACGCTGTTTACTCCAAGTTTTTGGAAGGCTCATAAAGTCACGGAGGGGCCCGCAGGGTGGAGCACAGGGCCTTTTTAAGGTTATAAAGCCTTTGCACTGATTTGGCAATCCCACCACAAGGGCAAACATCTGTGAGACATGTGTTAGCGAGAGCTCCTCCCACACCTCCACTGACAGACTGGGATCTGGGTTATTTTGAAATGGAAAAATGAATGAGGTGTGAGCAATATTAGATAAAGTTATCTAAAGTTATTATTAATTAATAATTGTGTGTGTGTGTGTGTGTGTGTGTGTGTGTGTGTGTGTGTGTGTGTGTGTGTGTGTGTGTGTGTGTGTGTGTGTGTGTGTGTGTGTGTGTGTGTGTGTGTGTGTGTGTGTGTGTGTGTGTGTGTGTGTGTGTGTGTGTGTGTGTGTGTGTGTGTGTGTATTATATATAAATATTTGCATAATTATAATGAAATACAAGATTTGTATTTCAAATGAATGCTGTTCTTTTGAACTTTCTATTCAGCATCTTGAAAAAAAAATTAAGTAGCACAACTGTTTTCAATATTGATAATAAGAAATGTTTCTTGAGCAATAAATCAACATATTGGAATGATTTCTGAGGGATTGTGTAAAACTGAAGTAATGACTGCTAAAAAATAAATTTTTACCCTCACAGGAATAAATTACATTTCAAAATATATTAAAGTATAAAGTGGTTATTTTAAATTGTAGTAATATTTAGGCTATAATTGTATCAATATTGTTGTTTTTACTGTATTTTTTATCAAATAACTGCAGCCTTGGTGAGCATAGACTTCTTTCAAGAACATAAAAAAAAATTATAATTTTTTTTTGTTAGGTTTTTTCCCCATTTAAACAAAACCAATGCCTTGTTGCAATAAATTCAAAGCGCTAATCTATTTTAAATATTTTACATTTCTTCACTAACTAAACAAGGAAACTTTACTGTTTAAATATAAAAATATTTTAGCACCTTTAAACATTGATATTATTATATACCGTTGTGTGTAAAATCACAAATATATCACGATTATTCAATATATCCCCCAGCCCTGTGTGTATGTTTGTGAGACAAACTTTTTTGTTTGTTTGTTTAACTTCTCCATAACCTCTATGATTGATGCTGCATCTCACTTAGCCAAAATTAGAAATACACTCATGAATACAAATGTGCTCACACACGTTCACCTTAAGGCATCACGTTGTGTTGTGTGACACGGTTTGTGCTGAATGACAGGCCTCGTGGGCTTCAGCCTCCAGAACCTGGTCATTATCTCTGCAGAAACACACACACACACCATCCTCACTATAACTCCTACTGTCATACACACACACACACACACACACAGAGAGAGAGAGAAACACATTTTCTCGTCTGCCGCAGAAAGCTGCTCTGAAGAGTGCCTCCTCTATAGAGTGGTAACCCACAGCAACGCTCCCTCTCTCTCTCTTTCATTCTCTCTCTCTCTATCCATCTATTTCAGTGTAGAGTCATGGCCACAGCTAACACCCACTATCATTGTAACTAACAGCTTCAGTTTAATGCAAATTGTGAGACAAAGTGCACATAACTCATAAATTAGTTCTATTTCTTAGACAGCATTAAAGGTTAGATCAATCTATAAAATGACAAAGTAACTTTTTTCCTTGTAGATCAGGACACTTAGAGATATCAATTTGATATATTTTTCTCCCAAAATAGGATCAAATGAATTAATTATTGGCATACACTATAAAAGGAATGTCTATAGCATAGCTGACATAATTTGGCTTTGAAGGAATTTGATAAGAAATCAGTGCATATAGAAATTTCTGACTTTTGATTGTAGACTTCAGTGACTTTTGAGTTTGCGACAGTTTGATACCTGTAGATCTCTTCAGCCACAGTTAATTGCAGAACATAACAAATCTTTGGTTGCTGTAATATTATTTAGGTCAAAAACAGTAGATACCAAACATGCAAGATGCCAGAACATTGGGATGGTTAACTTGGTGTCAGTTGCTGGGAGTGATTCATGTTCTGTAATGGATCAATAATTTGGTGGATTCACTACTGTATTTAAATTTTATTGTCACTCCTAAAACTTTACCGTGTGTATGTGGCCCGTCTGAAGGAGACGCATGACCTTTTAATCAGGAACAAAAGAGAAAAAAGGAATAAAGGCCTTCTGAAGCGATGCGTTTGTGTAAGAAAAAGATCCATATTTAAAACTTTATAAATTAACATCTCTAGCTTCCGCCATATCGCCTTCCGTATTCAACTTACAGAAAAAGTGTAGTGCCTCTCTCGAAACAACAATTCACTGCCATGTTAAAACATTAAAACACAGCATGCCACAGGAAAAGTGTTCAAAAGCTTTGCATCCACTACAAATATTTCTATTTATTAGAATATAAAAAATGTTGTAACTTCTGGATAATGATTTCATGTAATTTAAGCGCTTAACTCCATTTAATGAGAATGACATTTATTCTAAATGTGTATATCAGATGTAAAACAGAGTTTAAATCATAATTTTATTTATTTAAACTGTTATTGTGAACATGCACTGTATTTATGATTAGGACTCATAATGAGAATTTAAAGAGGTTTTCCTTCATCTGTGTCAGTCCCTCAGCTCACTGTTTGTACGCATGGGTCAGAGTTTGCGTATTGGTGCACAAATTTTCCTGTTGAGTTTGTTTTTATAAATCACAACTAATGTGTAGGAGGTGGGCCTCTTCCAGGGCCGGTTTTGTGTTAGTCTCATGGTGCGTTCAAGTCATGTCTTAAAGATCGTATTTGCGAGTTGAACGCACATGAACACCGTGGTAGTCGTAAATACCAGTGGGAAGTTCGGGATTTTCTTTAAGCCTCAATCTGTGCGAGTTGGGCCTGGTCAGTGAGAAACATGGCAGAATCAATGGATGCAACGTCTGTAGTTGTCGGTACATTTTTGTTGAAATTCTATGTTTAACTTGTCCTAGAAACGGGCATTTATCATGTGCTTGTTATAATTACAATTAGCCTAATATATAACCTAATATATAATGATACAGTTTACAGTGGCTTCATAGATGAATTAAAAATGTAAAAGATTAAAACTCACCTGATGCGCATTCTTTGTTCTTCATTTTCTATATGCAGAGTTAACAAACCTTGCTGTATTTTCGTGAAATTCATTAAAAGATGGTACACCGCCATCTTGCTCCGACCAAAGAGACTTGAACGCACATGATGTCGTAAACACAACCCAGGAGTACTTGAATCCACCAGTAGCCATAGACCATTGGCTGAACGTCTAATGCATATGGACTCTTCTGGAAACTAATTCTACAGGATGTCCACGAGACGTGTGTCGCGTTCCTTAATGATCCGCCTGGAAACAAATGCAGTGACGCCAAAGCCCCTTGTGGAAGAAGAACGCCGTCGTGTTTACAACCGTGACATTGAGCGCTCACCAGGATCAACTAAACGTTGGATTCTCAATAGTACGTGAAGTTCGCGGCTCCATTGTTGCAGTAAATTTGCAAGTCGTTCTTGAATTAATAATTTATAGATGCACGGCGGTCTGAAAAAATAAAAAAACTGTGATTGATTGCGTTACATGTCAGTCAAATTTCCTCTTGGGCAGTCATTGGCCAATGAAAGCTGTGATAGAGTCCAGACCTTCTGCCGTCAGACTCGTTTTTTTGCATATGTAACGGTTATAAATTAGGCCCCAGGCCTGGTCCTCTCTCGTCCTTCATTGTCGTCACTCCTCCTTTTATCCTTCCGGAGTTCCTCCGTGAGACTCGAGGCCGGTGTGACGCACATTAGCAATCGCGCCACTGGCCTCGCTCCGTTCCCACGGCTCTCGGGCCCGCCCTGCTTGCCACAAAGATTAACACTTTTGCTTTTCTAGTGAATAAATAATTTATTCCAAATCTTTGTTTTAGATTCAAATGATTTTTAATGTATTTGAAAATGTATTTATATATTTTTTTCAAAAACATTTTGAAGTAATTTTTGTCTAAAAAGCAAAAAGTGGAAAAGCAAAAAAGGCTAGTTATTTATATAATAATAATTATTATTTTGTTATATTTATTTTTAATCCTAAGATAGAGTGAATAACAAGATCAGCCTATTAGATCTGCAGCCAGTGTACTTGTTGAACTGGCACTGATTATGAAGTGGCATCTCGCTTATTAGCATAGCTTGCAGCAGATCGCTCCAATAACCTCAGCAGTATCCGAGTACAGAGGCAGCCCTCAGTGAAAACAGAGTATTCATCATTATTGATTCGCTCAGGAGTGCTGCAGGGGCTGAAATCTGACTGCTAATAAACAATATAGCTGGTCCCATGCCACGGATTTGTTGTTACCAACACAAGGAAGAAAGATTGTGCGCATGAAATTAAAGAAATCGTGAGTAAGAGGGAGAACAAGTGTTGAAACACTTGTGTGGAAGTCCGCCCACAGTGCAATCTGTCCTTCCTTGGAGACAGTGAACCAAAGAGAGAAAGACTGAGAGAGAGAGAGAGAGAGAATGATGCTTCACTATTTAAAGTTGAAGAGCTGGTGGATTTCACAGAAAGAGCCATCAATTTTTAACTGAAATAGTGATGGTGATCGATGGACGGATGGGTTTCTGAGAGCCAAACGATGATGTAACTGACTATTTTACTACATAACCACCAAACAGTCATACTGTTTGAGTCTTGCTATTTGTTTTTGACCATTTATTTTAACTTAAGTAATCAAGTTAATGAAATGTATAGTATGTATGTACTATATATATATTTGTGTGTGTATATACACTTGGGGCAAAATTTGGTATAATTAAGCTTTTTTGAAAGAAGTCTCTTATGCTCACCAAGACTGTATTTATTTGATCAAAAATAAACACACTGTACGGTTCTGCTGCTTGGCTCCAAAGTATTTTTCAGATTTTTTTTTTTTCTTTTTTCCCCTTTTTTTTTTAATCTGAGCTTTTAATTTTATTCTCTAACTCCCAATCTCTGCTCATATAACTCTGGTCTTTTATCTGTTCCACAACCAGATTATGTAGACTAGATTATGTAAATCTGAGCTACAGTCAGTATTGTTTGACGAATCCAAAATGACTTGACGGGACAGTACAGCTGTTGAAAGATTTGACCTGCTTTAATCTTGCTTTAATCTGCTGAGAGATTTGACTAGCTTTAAACCATGCAACATATTTAAAAAAGAAAAAAGAAAACACAGGAGCAACCAGTCTTTTGCACGCTTGTGTGAATGTGCCCATATAAACCCAAAACCTTGCCGCCCACTGTAAACTTTCCAGGCTCCCCTCATAACCCAGCCAAAGTATAAGTACACTGTTGGCATGGCGACAGATGTGGCCAAGGCGGGAAAAGAATCCCCCCTCCTCTTCCCTTGGCTCCTTTCCAAAAAGAAAACGTCCACCATTTTCTGCCTTTCCTGGTACACAGAGGTAAACGCTGCAGAGGTGCGTGCAGAGCCACTGAAATACTGCAGCATTTAGAAATGGATGCATGGTTGCCAATCTAAGGTGAAATTGTAGGTTGTGTTCATTTGCATAATACATTAACTGTAATTTGTTTCTAAATCGTTTCATTTTCATTTCCACTGGTCTGATTTTACTCATGGGTGCTTTTTGCCTGTGTGTGTGTGTGCAGACCACAATTTCCAAATCGGTCTTAGTTCCTTCTAGATCTCTCTGAGAAATGCTGAATAGGTGCTAAAGTTGACGTCATTGTTTGAAAGAGTTCAGCCACAGGGTTTGAGAGTCTTCATTGCTGTTGTTTCACTTATCATTACGTCATGACTGATGGTGGCATCTTTCGAACTTAAACGACAATAGTCAATAGTTTTCTTTTTTGTTGCAATTTTACACATGATATCAAATGAATGTTTAAGTATTAATAAATTGCAGTCTCAAGCTACATGAATACATTTGTAGGGATCTGCCTTCAGAAAGGTAAAAGGATGTTAGTTTTACAGTTCAATTTGACAAAGTTTGTGCTCAAGGGGATTGACTTTAATGTATTTTTATGGATGAATAGAACAAAACAGATTTAAAGAGATCAGAGGGATATGTTTACTTCTTGAATAAAATAAAAAGTAATCATTTTTTCGTGATAAGTTTAGAAATATTTACAAAATGGTATATTTTATCTTTTTACACATGCGTGTGAGAGACACAAATACCACCAGTTTCAAATTAACCATATACAATTATTATTATATATGGTATGTTCAACCTAAGCAGTCTAGAATTACAGTGAGAGTGTTTTAATAAGGGTAGGGGCGGTCTGGAATATAGTCATGAATACAGTCATTTTGCGCTTCCTGAACGAGGCAACAGTCTCACCGAAGGGGAGGAGAGAGAGAGAGTGAGAGAGAGAGAGTGTGAGAGAGAGAGAGAGAGAGAGAGAGAGAGGAACAGCGTATCTCTCAAAGTTAAAGCACTGCGCTGCTCTGTGAATGTCTCCTGCCTATTAAAACGCTGCTATTACACATACACGGGACCAAAAAGGAACTTTTATCTTAATTAATGGGATATACATGTGATTTTACCGTAAGAGGATTCGTTTTTCGTTGTACTAAAGACGTTTAAAATATCGCAATGTCTCGCGTAGCGGATCTGTCGAAACTTCGCCAGGAAAGGATGAGAGAGATCAGTCAGCGGGTAAGTGCAACGACGCGTGTTGAACCAGTTTATCGCGAGAATTCAAATAAATGTGTTTGAATTGTCCACTTTAATATTTGTTCGTCATGGTTATAATATTGGTTGTTGACTATGGAAATATTAGGTTTTGAAAAGTGAGTTCGGTTCGTTTCTATCTAACTTTATTTTTTATTTTCATAATAGCCTACATTGTAGAATGTAGGCTATTATGTCTACAATAAAAATTCATGTCTACAATAAAAGTTTTATCTACAATAAAAATACATCAGCTATTAACCTAGAGGTTGTGTATATATAAACAAGGAAATACAGTAATTTGCACTTAAATTGCTGCTATCCTCTTCCTCGTCATTATAGAATGGGGGTTAAAGGGCCAGACAGACTAAAATGTTAATGTTGCTGTTGTTTGACAGTGAATAATGCTTTCCAGGACTGTAAGTTTGTGGCTTTTATGCAGTGTGATGTCATCTTTGGTATGATGCAAAAGCAGCACAATTTACACATTATAGTTGTTTAATAAATGAATGTTATGAAATTAATGTTTTCATTATGAGATTATGGATATAGAAACATGCATATGAGCAATTTTAAGGCTGTTCTGATTCTGCATTTCATTTACACCGAAGCAAAGCATCACAGTTGTGTTTGATACTATGGGTTAAAGGGTTAGTTCACCCAAAAATGAAAATTCTGTCATTAATTACTCACCCTCATGTCCTTCTAAACCTGTAAGACCTTTGTTCATCTTCAGAACACAAATGAAGATACTTTTGATGAAATCTTGAGAGCTCTCTGACCCCTTCATAGACAGCAATTTAATGAATACTTTCAAGGCCCAGAAAGATAGTAAAGACATCGATAAAATCGCCCATTTGACAGTGGTTCAAGCTTAATTTTATGAAGCGACGAGAATACTTTTTGTGTGCAAAAAACAAACAAAAATAATGACTTTATTCAACAACTTCTTTTAGCGTCTTACGCTGTTGCCGTAGTGTAAACAGTACAGCGCTTCTTAGTTCTACGGCAGATCGACTTATGCGCATGCGTCATGGTGCTCACGTGAACAGCGCCAGCCAGGGGTAAGCCGGCTTTCTGGAAGTTTACATTGCGTCAACAGCGTAAGAGTCTGACACAGACGTGAATAAATTGTTGAATAAAGTCTTGCACACAAAAAATATTCTCGTCACTTAAAGGGTTAGTTCACCCAAAAATGAAAATTATGGCATTAATTACTTACCCTGATGTCGTTCGACACCCGTAAGACCTCCGTTCGTCTTCGGAACACAAATGAAGATATTTTAGTTGAAATCTGATGGCTCTGAAAGGCCTCCATTGGCACAATGCACGGTTCACTCTCAAGACCCTTAAAAGGTACTAAAGACGTCGTTACAAAGTCCATCTCACTACAGTGGTTCTAAAATAACTTTATGAATCGGCGAGAATAGTTTTTGTGCGCAAAAAAACCCTAAATAACGACTTATATAGTGATGACGATTTCAAAACACGTCAAAACAAACCTCATGAAGCTTCGAAGCGTTATGAATCAATGAGTCGAATCAGCAGTTTGGATCGCCAAATTTCAGCAGTTTGGCGGTTTGACACGCGATCCGAATCATGATTCGACTCACTGATTCATAACGCTTCGAAGCTTCATGAGGCCGTGTTTTGAAATTGTCATCACTATATAAGTCGTTATTTAGGGTTTTTTTGCACACAAAAACTATTCTCGCCGATTCATAAAGTTATTGTAGAACCACTGTAGTGAGATGGACTTTGTAACGACGTCTTTAGTACCTTTTAAGGGTCTTGAGAGTGAACCGTGCCAATGGAGGCCTTTCAGAGCCATCAGATTTCAACTAAAATATCTTCATTTGTGTTCCGAAGACGAACGGAGGTCTTATGGGTGTCGAACGACATGAGGGTAAGTAATTAATGACAGAATTTTCATTTTTGGGTGAACTAACCCTTTAAAGGGTAACTTCAGTGATTTAGCATTAAGCTTTGTATTTAAACTGGGTCATTTATGCAGTAGAAATGTGAAATTATTTTTGAATTTGGTGCCTTCTAGACTGAGAAAAGACAGAAAATTTATTTTTGTCTCATGTGGATGAAAGACAACAACTCCCAGAATGCACTTGCTTCGCTGCCCTACGAGGCCACTCCGTACACCGTCGTTTTGAACTTCATAGTAATACAATAATTTCGTTCAGTTAGAGAATAAACACTACAATTAAAAACTGAACGTGTCTTTTCAATAAAGTGTGAGTGAGCCGAACGAAAGTCACGGCACAGACGCAGCAGTGTCAGATTTCATTCCTCACGAAGAGCTGAGCAGAACTGAGGTAACGTTAAGCGCCACTCTGGCACGTTTTCAGATCGCATATGGAAGCTAAACTATCACAGGAATTAATTGAAAAGTTGAAACACTCACTTTACTCTGCACCGCGCTCCGTTATTATGATTGTCCGTGCGGCCGTCTGTGTCTTACATTCTGTGCGTGAGATCTTTCCCCTATGGGCGGGTTGATAACATGCGGAACAGCTCCATCTAGTGGCTGTAGTCTTTAGACTTTGGCCAAAAAATCCTCTGATGACGCAAAATGACGATATTTGCGTCATCGGAGGAATTTTTCCAGAAATAAACTGCCTAATTCTCTCGTCTCAGGGGGATATGAGGGGGGAAAGTACCATACTTTGAATGTACTACCGGGTTTCTACTGATAAAAAGCCTAATGCTAAATCACTGAAGTTACCCTTTAATAAAATTAAGGTTGAACCACTGGAGTCACATGGACGATTTTAACGATGTCTTTACTACCTTTCTGGACCTTGAAAGTGTAATATAGCTGTCTATGGAGGGGTCAGAAATCTTAATTTGTGTTCCGAAGATGAATGAAGGTCTTACGGATCTGGAATGACCTGAGGGTGAGTAATTCGATTGAATTTTCATTTTTGGGTGAACTAACCCTTTAAGGTAGCCTAGAAATCTAGATGCACCCTAGCGGCAGAAAATGTATTTTGCCGCGAGTGTAGTCTGGCAACTCTCGGTAGACCTGAGAGCTGGAAAAACCAAACTCTGGTCAGGCCAATCACAGCGTGTGTAGAGTCGGTGGGCGGGCTTAACATAATGACGGCACATCACGGCAGAGTTGCGGAGGTTCTGCGTGCTACTCGTAAACAAAGAAGCTGGCGAACAGCGGTCTTTTGAATTGGCTTTGGCCGCGACTCTGGAAGACTCTTTTCTTTGAGAAAAGAACAAAGAATGGCACTGAAGTCATTCTTAAGAAAAGAAGATATGTTCGAAGTTTTGCCGACCGGATACGGCGAAAGTCTATCAACTAAAGTGACCTCGGCTTCGGCTTATCCCACCCCTAGGATTGAGCCCTGTCAATGGTGAGTTTCCAGACCCAACATCTTGATGTGGGTCTGGCTTGTCAGGCTACCTTTAAGGTGGATCAGAGCTGCATACATTACAACAGCTTTAATGTGGCGTTTCATATTTATACAGAATTTGGAGCCAACACGGAGACTGCTTTAACTCTAGTGTGTAAAGACATCTTGAGTAAGAGGTTGTATGTTTTTGGCACTGAATGTGCACCTTTTTTGTCCAATTATTAGCTTCAGTATGAGTTTGAGTTGTGTAGGTGTTTCTGAGTGGGAATGTTGAACAACAGACTGTGTGTGTGCGCGCACAGAGAAACATTCAAGAGAAAGAGAGCCAAAAGAGAGGTTGCCATAGAAATAGCACTCAGTGAAAGCATCAATTCCAGGTTCAGGTCCGATGGCAAGATTTTTTAAATAGTGAGATGCGTTTTTGCTCACACACATGCACCTCACCACCTCTTCTTCTGTTAAATAGGGATGTCAAAGGTTAGACATCCGTTTGAGCAATTTAAATGTAACCGAGAGCAGCTTCTAAGTTGCCAAGGCCTAGTTTGGGTGTCCTAGTATTTACCCTGTTCTGCAGAGATAAATTGATATAATCGTCTGATCTTGGTAAATTTTTGGCCATTGACAATGCCCACTTGGCCCATTAACCGGAGCAATCCCTGGGGTTATTTTCAAAATCCTCCAACAACAAAGTAGTGGGGATGTTGTCACATGGAATCTGCTATTTTCATGAAACACAACAATTCATGAAATTGTAAAAATACCAAAGTGGCAATTATATCGGCTTTGGCTATTGAAAGAATCTGTATCTGTCGACTGCTACTGTCCTTTGTGCTGTAGTGTAAATTACTTTCGTATGAAAGTGTTTGCAAAGAATGTCAATGTCAACTAATCACTCATAGTTCCCCATAGGCCAGCTATATCCAGGCCATCAGGCCACAGCAGGCTGAACTAAATCTGGAGCTGGGACTATTCAAACTGGAGCACCAACGTTAAGTCCTGCCAATCTCAGCCTATTTCCTTGACAGGAGATGACTCCAAACTTTAGACAAGCTCGCTGAACCTAGACAACAATGTGCTTGGGGAACATAGCGTTCATGCTTTTGTGCAGATATATTGATTCAATGTCAACTTTCAAGTGAACTGTTTTCATTTCAAGATACATTTCATTAGCCTGACATTATTTTTATAAACACAGACTTGGAAATGTTGGCTGCTCCTAGTTTGTGCCTCTGTAGTTAGAGTCATACTCAAGATTAACTGTAAAAAAAAAAGTGTCACTTTATCTACACAAACCCCACCCTGGCCACATGCTTTGTTCTCCATTTATTTTCATTTAGCATGAACTATTGCGACTTCCCAAATCTGCAGAGATGATCGTACATATGCGTAGCAAACGATGCAGAGGCATCCTGGAAGTTCTGCTTATGGACAAACTAGGTCAATTTATATTTCGTAATTCGAAAGCAATATCCTGCAGGTTTCGGACTGTTACACACTAACACACTAAGTGTTTTTTATAATACATTTTCTGTTGCTTACTTCCAACACATGTCCGTGTTCCTATGGCAACCTTTACTCATGCCTCCTGCAGATTAGAAAGAGGAAGTGCTCTCATTATTTCCTGCTTTGCATGTCAACAGAGAGGCCGATTTTTAGAACCGAACCCAAAACAGGACCTTAGTGTGTCTATTTTCAGAGGTGAAAAAATATGAGACTTTTTAAAAAATTATAAAAAGATAAAAAATATTTTCCCAAGGAATACAGACCTTCTATACATTCAGTATGGACATTTTTCGGCTTATGTTTATTCCGAAATATTTTAAGAATGCAGTTGACATTTCAAATAAATTTTTAAAATTGTTTGTCTGGACATTTGCCTTTCGCTTTCCCTAATTTTGCAATCAACTCGTCATAAAATATGTATGAAAGAGGAAGATGATCAGATCAGCCATGGCCAAGTAGAGTTTCTTGTAAAATGCTGACTAGCATATTAACCAACACCAGCTGCTGATCAAAGCTTTTATAATCAAGATTTGTTGTTGGGTAAAATTGAGTTTACAGAGTCGCTCTGTTAATTGTACAAAATGGATGCCTGGATTTAATCAATTCATTTAAAGCTGCAGTGTGTTTTTTTGTGTTTTAAATGCCACGGAGCCAATGGAAAATGATTACATGGCATTGCTGATTGGCCGATGGCACCACATGAACATACACTGTCCTAAACTCTATCAAATATCCTGTCAGTGTATGAGCTGTGACGTCAAAGGCAGCAGACAGGAACTTATTAATCATAAATAGTTCATAATATTATGGGGGATGTTTTGCTAGTGACTGCTCAAAGTGTAAAATGGCAGCTTGGAGTTCGGATAGCTTTCGCCAGGTATTATACCTTCTTGGTTCGTGCTCATCATATTGTTATTGTTAACTAAAACTAAACTAAAATAAGTAAAAATTGTTTTCTGTAAAGCTGAAATAAAATATAAACTATACATGAAAAATGTAAAATAAAAAATCTTAAATGAAAATTAGAAATGTTGCCTTGACAGCTAACAGAAATAAATATACGTTGAAGTACTAAGATTATGAAAACTGAAATAAAAATAAATGATAGTAGGCCGGGGCAGAGAGCAGTGGGAATGGAGTGTCACCTGCGTGTTACACCGGCCTCTAGTCTCACAGAGACTCTCCGGAAGGATAAACGACAGTGAAGGACGAGAGAGGACCTGGACTTTATGCTGTGTTTTGTTTTACGATTATGTGACAGACGTCCATGAGGGGTTTCCACTTTACTTTTGTTTTGTTATTTGTGTTTATTTTTAGATTAAAGCTACATTGAACAATCCCACCTCCTTCTTCCCTGAGCCTTTAACTTTACTACAGACAAATAAAAAATTATATTAAAAATAAAACAACAACTAATAAACACATGATAAAAGCACATAAGAAAACTTAAAATTGAATTGAAAATATAAAAATAAATGCTAAATGTTAACATAATATATCAATAAATACTATAATAGTACATAAATACTAAAATAACACCGGTACACTGATTTTGACAGCTTGTATTGGATACAGTGCCATAAAAATGTAATTGATTGGTCTGGACAAACACAAATAAACCCCTTTTTCCTCTCCCTTTCTTTTTCTTTACACATTATTTTAAACTAATCAACCTCCCAATAGTCGCAGTCATCACTTCATTTTATTCGTTTATTTGTTTGTTCATCACTCAACTTAGTCCCTCTCAAACTCTCCTTCCCCCTCCAGTCAAAACGCCCAAACTTAGAGGACATTTAACAATGTACTAAAAATGGAATCCGTGAAAACGATTAAAAACACTTTTTACTCATGCCAGTAGTTGGCGATGTCACTCTGTAAAGAAAAACTACATGCCTATAATAATACACGTGTGCATGACGTCACAGTTTTCACAAATGTGACCCTGGACCAGAAAACCAGTCTTTTTTTAAAAATTGGTTTGTTAGGATAGGACAATATATGGCCGATATACAACTATTTGAACATCTGGAATGCGAGGGTGCAAAAAAAAAGAAATATTGAGAAAATCGCCTTTAAATTTGAAATCCTTAGTAATGCATAATACTACTAATAATACATTTTTTATATATATTTATTGTACAAAATATCTTCATGGAACATGATCTTTACTTAATATGCTAATGACTTTTGGCATAAAAGTACATTTTTGACCCTTTTGCTATTGCCACAAATATACACGTGCGACTTATGACTTATTTTGCTGTCCAAGGTCACATATTTGCATTTCTGTAGTTTACCCAGAGACTATAATGTGATCGTTTTCAAAAACGTGCACTTTGAAACCCTTTTTCAAAAGTTTGCGTTTTGTTGTGTAAATGAATGGCGAAAACACAGTGTGAAAATGGTAGCCTGGATCCGTTGTGGAGTAACTATGCCCGAACAGGAGCTGTTCGGACCAATGAAATTGTCAGGGCGGGCTTTATACGATGATGGACAGATGATCAACAGTAACGTAAGCATTCACGTCACCAAAGAGTGCTTGGGTTGAATTCGTTCTAATCCTAAACTGAGAATTTGTTTGTATATGTATTCACCTTTACTATTTCTCTCAAAAATTATCGTGTTGGTAAGTACTCCGTGTATCCTTAAATTCTTTTTAGAACACCGGCAAAGATCGTTTACACTCATCTTCTTCTTCTTCTTCCAGCATGCGTCCAGTTGAGTTCTGTTGACAACTATGCGTAACTCCGTTGCTCTGATTGGTTGTAGATCTATCTAATTGAGGTCTCTCCTGGTTCGGTTGAAACACGCCCCATAATCACAGCCCAATGGAGCAGTATCAGACTCATATTCTGACTAGAATTGAGTATGAGGATGTCAGGCTATGAAAATGGTGTTGTGTAAACGGCCCCTGAGGGGTTTTAAAGACTTCCCACTAACATGCAATACCTGCCTCCATTAATTAGCTCAACCCACATCAATTAGCCTATTAGCAGATTATATGTCAAAAAGACCCCCAGAGGGTCAAAGAGAGGACAAAATTATGTCCAAAATCTAAAGAAAAAATATAGACAAACAAATAGATGAAGTTACTGTATCAGAAATGAGAGCCATTGTTTGCTTAAACCACATGAGTGACTTTTTATAGTGGAGACTTGATAGGGTTCATTTGTCTTTCCACTAAAGGCTGATAAGCGAAGATTAGCTTTTTCAATGAAAACCAGTTTACGAGCATGAATGTGCAGTATGTGTTTTCATGATGAAATCTTTTACCAAGGAATACAGATCTTCTAGACATTCAATATGGCTATTGTTCGACTTGTGTTTCTTCCGAAATGGTGTTGCAAGTTCTCTTTTGAGTTGGTTGTTTCCCTCTTCGTGAACTCGGTCTGTACCAGTTCGGCAGATGAATTGTTTACACAATAGAAACTGAGCCGCAATAGTGTCATCATTGTCTTTTTTGTGAGTGTTGATTGTTCTTTGACCAGCTCAAAGTTTTTTTTTGTTGATGTTTTTTGGTTCATACAATTATCCTAATCAAATTTTACTCTGGTAGAGATGATTTGATGTAACATACACTATATTTAAGATGCCATGCATGATTCATTTATTTTGAGTTTTTGTGTTCTAATTAGAATAAGGAGAAGGAACGCATGAGGGAGCGGGAAAGAGAAGCAAGAGAGCGAGAGGCACGCTACAGTAATGGCCACCTCTTCAACTCTCTCACCGTGTCTGGAACCACACTCTGCTCCGCCTGCAACAAGAGCATCACCGCTAAGGAGGCCCTCAGTTGCCCTAGTGAGTCACACACATGCATCACACTCAAAACCCACAGACTTAACCAATATGATCAAAGGTGAATATAACATTTTGCAAGTTGTAAACAACATTTTGTCATCTCGATTTTGACAATTTCTGTGGAAAATATTAGTGGTGTTCAGGGTTTGACATTAACTTTTTTGCTCACCAGCCACTGTGGCTAGTAGTTTTCCAAAGTTACTAGTATTGATGAATGTACTGAGTGACGAGCCACAATTTTGACATCAATACCATAGGGAAAAACTGCCAGATATTTTTTAATTTATCTCATAATTTGGCAGCAGGTATATTAGGCTGCTGTCACTTTAATACCTGACACACAGATCCATTATTCTGTTACACATGCATTTTCTTTCTCAACTCTGTTTATGCTCACTTAAAACATAACTGACTGTGTGTACGTGAAAACTCGCCAAGACCGGCATTTTGACAGTATTTTGTGTGTACTTGACTGTGCAATAAGGCAGCGAAAACGAACTCAAGATGGCTTTATGTATGTGCACATTGGGTGTGAGCACAAAATCTGCATGAATGAGTAAAAGGATTGTGAAATATGCACAATCCCACGCTGAAATTCAAGCCCTGTAAAATCAACAATATTCATTTGGAGTAAATGAAACGAGTGAGTGAGGGGAGTCAGGTGTGTGTGTGTCAACTCACTATCGGAGAGATGAGAAAGCGCAGCAGGTATCATGTATCTGTTCTGCAGAAAATCAGTATTCCACTACATTGCACTTAGTTTATTATTTCAGATACCATTTTTAAAAACTACTATTGAAAAATTTATATTATATATACAATTCAACCCGCTAAAATGGCTAATAGAAGTGACTGCATTACATGCCACTGCTGAAATCCATCCACATTTGGCGAGTGTTAATGTCAAGCCCTGGTGGTGTTTGTTCATCAGCTCAATGATAGAATGTTCTGGATGGTTGCCTGGGTGTTGCTGTGCAGTTGCTAGGGCAATGTGAGTTTATTTAACATGTTGCTTAGAAGTTCTGGGTGGTATAATAATGTTGCTGTTGAGTTGCTAGGGTGTTCTGGGTGGTTTTAGCATGTTTCTATGCTGTTGCTAGAGTGTTGATAGGTCTGGCACAAGTCTAAAGGCCCTGATATACTCACGGCAAGGTTCTTTTTCGTTCTTCGTTTAGGGGTAAAAAGAAGTTTGAAAAAGGTGACCAGCGGTATACTGTTAGCCACTGATGAGAGCGGTGTTTAGACGAATATGTAAATATGTGCTGCATGCTTTCCTCTCAATAACAAAAATAAACACAACAGAAATGACAGTGATGAGAAAACAGTAGTTAATAAAGTATCTGTTTATAGCGATGTGGATGTTTACCTCTGTTCTGTAATTCAGCACTCCAGGCAAGTTGTGTCATGTTTATTTATATAGCACTTCATACAATAGATTGCTTTAAAGCAAGCAGTTTTACAGCATTAAACCTAACAACAGTAACAGTGTTGCTTTCGATTCAAATTACAACTTAATTTTCTACTATAAAGAAGCTCTCCAGGATGTTCATGTTTTTACTCGTGTCTGACCTTGACGGACTGAACTGAAGAAATTAACTGGAAAAGATTTCCACATCAAAGAAGGCGGAGCCTCAGAGCACACCTACCTATTACATAATTGACACGCACCAATGGTAGTTTAGACTTGGTCGGCATTGTGTCATAGCTGACGGGGCGTGAGGGCGGAGTCGGCGATTCCCCCACAATGTAAATGCATGGGGTAAACCCAGTATAGCCTGTGTAGAATCACTTTTGCCGCTCAACAGAGCAAGATATATATAAAAACTTAGCCCTATTGGGTCATATTGTCCGTACAGTATCTGTGACTGATAAACGACCCAATGGAATCAATGGCCAGAGGCCATTTCGATGAAGACGTTAATTCAGTGTTCCTGAATTTAATGGATTAAAAGTATGTATTACATACATTTAACGTTTTAAAATGATCATAACGTGTCTTGTGCTATGAAATTGATATTTTTCTGAATATGCCATCTGCGATGCAAAAGTCGTTTGTTTATGTATAAGTATGTTTGGGATAGAATAGAAACATGAAATGCCGAACGTTAATTTACCGCAGTGCCACGTTTAACAAACATTTGTCAAAAGCCTAACATCCAGTTACATGATGAGCTGTTTGGCATCAATCACACGGGATTAGATAAAGTTTATCCGTCAGTTTTCTGTTGTCTTGCATGCATGTAGCTTTATCTGTTTATTTATTTGCTTTTCTTGTTAGTAGTACAGCCATGCACAAATTAATTCCTACATATAACAAAGCACATTTGGAGTTGACATCAATAGCAACCATCTTCATCAAAAGACTGGTAATATTTGTGGGAGCAGCATGCATTTTTAGAAAATTTACATGTAATGTGACTATCAGCTTGTAAGCTTGAAGCACAATGAGCCCAACCCTTCCCATCATGAAATAAAGAAGACTTTTGAATGTGTAGTACATTAATAACCTCACGCATTATGTGGCTATGTGATCGCTCATCGTGGAAAACTGCTTTAACGATAAATTGACTGCATTTCTGATGCAGTTCGAGTCCCGTGACAAGTATGACTTTATTGGCGTTTTGTTCAACAAATCTTTGCCATTGCAATTAATGAAATCTCTTTTTTAATCTTTACAATAATACCAGCATCATGTAGTGCAAATGTTTAATTGTAATGGACGTATTGCACAGGCTTTCGGAATTGACGAACGGCTCTGTCTGTTTATTTGGCAGTATAAAACTTCAGATCAGGGTTTTTTAACTTACTAGAGGTGCAGAATGTCACATGGCAACTTTTCAGCACTGCACCAAGCAAAAATAAATCGTAAACATTACGAAGAGTAAAGATAAAGCGTCTAACAAGGTCTACGTGCATTCATTCTAATGGATTGTTTTCCCCCACGGCATAAGCGGATATGACGTTTTTGTGGGCGTTCCCAGTAATGCCGACCAAGTCTATGAAGGTGTTTACCAGCTGGACCGAACTTTTCCAGCGAACTCCCAAAACAAACACAAAACAAACTTTGTTTGGCATAGATTTGTTCAAAATGATGTCATGCCAGTTTCTACAATATGTGGAACTTAAAGAGCCGATTCCCAAATCTCTTGGATATTCAGGTTTCTGTCCCTCCTTGAATGCAAATCTATTGGATATTTTCTCTAATTTGGTAATTTAAACGCTTAGAACAGCATACCTCTTCTTCAAATTAAGTCAGTAGAATGTTATGGATGGTTACCAGGGTGTTGCTATGCAGTTGCTTGGGTGACGTGAGTTTATTTAACATGTTTTGTATGCGGTTTCTAGGACGTTTTGGGTTTTAGCATGTTGCTAAAAGGGTAAGGACACACCAAACCGACGCCAAAGAACTACCGCTGATGAAAGCTGATTGTGTTGTCGCCTCGCGCCTTCTGTCTTTGCCGTCATGACCTCTCCCAAACAAGGTGGTTTATTCATCAACACACTGATAGGATGTTGTGGATGGTTTTAGCATGTTGCTATGTAGTTGCTATGGTGCTCTGGGTAGTTTTAGGTAACATAATAGGTTTAGGTTTTAGGTTACGTAATAGGTAGGTGTGCTTTGAGGCTCCACCTTCCCTGGTTCATTTCTTCTGTTCAGTCCCTCAAGGTTGGACATCCATGAGTAAAAACATGAACACACTGGAGAGCCACTTTATAGAAGAAAATGTAGTTATAATTCTAATTGAAAGAGATACTGATCTTATTTTGTCATGTTTAGTACTGTATAGCTGCTGGCTTTTAAACAATCTATTGTAATAAACATGACGATACTTGACTGGACTGTTGCTCCAATTCAACACTCCAATCAAGTCCCGTCATGTTTATTACAAGACTGAGATCGTTATCCCAAAGCGAAGAACGAAAAAGAAAACTGAGCTGTGAGTATATCGGGGCCTGGTGTTCTGGGTGACTGTAGCATGTTTGTATGTGGTTGCTAGGATGTTGATAGGCCTGGTACAAGTCTAAAGAGCCGATTCCCAAGTCTATATGATAATCTAGTTTTGTTTCCTCCAACACAAATATATCTGATTATTTTCCACTACTTTCATCATCCGCCTGATGAAATTCATGTCAAAACAAGTCAGAACTATTAACAGCTTACCTCATCTAAACAAGCCAATTGATTGAATGTATCTTTCATGCAGGACAAACTCATGAATGATAAGTTAACGTTGTACTGATGTTTAATACTTGTCATTAAGGGTTTGTTCAGATTCCTAACCATAAGTATGATCAGTGGTAATTGTGATTAGACACTAATGATTATGAGTACAGTATAAAAGCATTACCATTCTTAATTCATGTTTGCTTACGTCCTTTGTTGATGAAACCCCAGGAATAAATGTTTCTGACGAAATCCTAGGAGGAGCTTGTTTGTGATCCTGCCAATCACAACGCAGAGGCTATAAAAAAGCCGCTTACCTCAGTCCTTCCAATGATTTTTCCTGCTTTCTTCCCCCATCTCAATTCCCCCGCTTTCTTTCCATGATTGTTTCCAGGACTTTGAGCTCAAGATGAACATCATGTATAATCTCTTTATTACTTACAAGCCACACCTGTCTACCCATTCCCACAAGCCTCTTTCACATTACATCTATGTGTTGCTGTCCTGAATTGCTGTTTTGAGTCTTATTATGTGGGGAAGTGGAGAGTAGGTGGAATATTTTTAGTGGCTGGTCTACCGCTGCATGCCAAGATAACACACACACACACACACACACACACACACACACACCTCTTAAAGTTTTGAGGACTGGATAGTTTCTTTCTGCAGAGACAGCCCTATATATATATATATCCTTGCATCATTACTTCGCCTGTCAATGACGTCATATCCGTGCTACCCTTGAAACACCAAAGACATTTTAATATATTATGTATTTTATTAGACAGGTGAGCAACTGTTTGGATATACATTTGTCAACAGAAATCGAATCATTGTTATACAGTGCAACACATTTAGTCCTTTGTCTATTGTTTGTTAGACTATTGTTTGAATCGCTTGTTTTCTTGATTTACTGCGGTTTTTACCATGCCTCAAAGACAACGCTATTTTATCAAGTGGCTAACATAGCATAATCAAAAAGCGCTTTATCCATCATACAATATATTTTAAACTTAATTTAGCAATAATTTAGCAACAGTCATTTAGTTATCTAGATTACTGCAAAGTGCAACTAGTCTCTCACACCAGGCATTGAGCGAACACACAGAGTAACGTTATAACTTTCAATACACTCAAATGTATTTAGTATGATTGTTTTAAACATATAAAAAGCACTGCGTTACCCCACATGTGCAGCGAAAAGAGAGGAAGCGGTCGACTGCAGCATAAGCATAATAAAGCTCAGATACCTGTGTTTCGCCCAGGTCTTTCTCATTAGCATTCACTCCCAAGGGCTCTCGGCGAGTCCTGCTTCATTCCACCTTAACGTTAATAAAACTTTAATACATTTGCTTATTCATGAACATGATTTCTGCCCGAGTTTTTCGGATTCCTTTCCATCGGCTGTGGACGTTAAGAGTCAAGACTACAACTCCTATGATTCCACGTTCATTCACGGCGTCTTTAAGCTACGCCTTTGTTTTGAATAAGCGACCTCTAGCAGCAAAACTTACACACTGTGTCTTTAACTTCTGTTAACTAAATCAAATCAATATTTGGTGTGACACCCTTTGCGGTTAAAACATCGTTTGTCCTAGTTACGCTTGCACATCGCTTTTCAGGTCGGTTTCTTCAAGTGCCTTAGAGACGTTGCCATAGTTTTTCTGGGTTTAGTCTGTCTCAGTTTTTTTTTCCTGTTTCATCATGCAATCCCAGATGGACTCAATGATGGTACGATCAGATCTCTGTGGGGAAGATACCAGCTGTTGTCAGACTCCTTACAAAAATCTCACTGGATTATTACAATTAATGGCAAAAGGAATGTTTGGAAATGTATATAAAATTAAATTATAAAAATGCACACACACACACACATTTGAAAATACATGATAAAATAACGCAATTGGCATTTTGCAGACACTTATAGCATTAGTTCTGCCAGGCCACGTCAGTCAAACTTGCATCAGCTGACTCTCAACTGATCCACGTCTACCTATAGGAATACAGTGCCAATCATAGCATCCCTATAAGGTCCATTCAATATTATCAGCAGCTTTATCTCGTTGCTCAGGAGCATAAGTACCCTCTTCCATCCCCAGCTCCTCCTCTCGCCCAGTCAAGACTTGGCCTTCTGATATTCCTGACAAATTTTTCTCGAATTATGTTCTACATTTATATTACTGAACATTAATGATATCTGCAATACATTTATGTTGATTCTGTTCTGTTTACCCTAAGAGGGGTTTATCGCTGCTCTCCCTGCTCTGATCCATGCTAGGTTGTATGGATGGGCAGGGAGTTCTTGACCAGAACAGAACCATAACGCCAAACCAAACTGTATGCTAATTGTCAATCATCTTTGACGATAGATGTCCTGAAAGAACCAGTTTTAGTACAAGCTGTATCGAAATCATTTGTGGCATAATGTTGATTACCACAGAAGATAATTTTCAGTTTAAAAAAAATTGTGGTTACAGCAGGGCTTTTACTAAAAAGTTAAACAGTGTGATGCACTTGAGGGGTTTAAAAGCAGTACAGGGTTGAGCTGTAAAGCTGACAAAAAGTTATTTTTAAATATCATAATTTTTGCATTCAATTTTGAGAGTGTGTATTTTACCATTTAATTCTGTTATTAATACTTATGTTTTTAGCTACTATTTTGGGGTGGTCTAATGCTATTTCATGCATTCAGACTTATTTACATTGTTAAAAAGTTGGATTTTTATGCTAAACATGGCCAAAATTTCAACAAAATCAGTTGGACTTATGAATATTTCTGTGCCAAATACACTCCTTTGGGATTCGAACAAGTCTCGGTATGTTTCTGAGTATGGCCCTGTATGACTTCATAAAGGGCAAAATTTCTTGAATGGACACTTCTCCCGGATGAGCGGGATCAACCAGAGCAAGAGCATGCCCATCAACGAGCTTCGTTCGGGTTACGGGAGCTGTCGGCTGCGCTGTCATTTTGTTTTTAGACCACAAAATCAACAATGTCACTAAAGAAGTGTGTTTCTGGTTGTTAGGGAAAGATAACCTTGCTCAGCTTCCCAAATAACCCAGCGTTAAGGACACAGTGGATGCAGTTTGTTTTTCCGGAGCAGCAACTGAGTTTTGCAAGTGTGTTTGTTTGTTCCCGGTCATGAGTCGAAACCACAGACAGTGAGTGAACTGCATCAGATGTCTGTGTTTTGTTGGCAATCGGCGCGTAAGTGCATATAATGTAAACAACACAAGCGTATAGTAAATTGAAAGTTATCCAGGGATAATTCCATGATGTGTGTGTGTGCTCATAACTCTTTAGCTCCGTCCAGTGCACACCTCCACATGTTCGGCTGTTTTCAGAAAGAATCGGTACAGCGTATCTGTCTTTTTATAAATATGATAAAACTAAAGACTCTTCGGAGATATGAAGGATGCAATACAACTCTATAGGTACTCAAGATTAACATGAGATTGGCAGAAAATGTGTCTGTTATGTACCCTTTAAAAGCTTGAATAACAAGTCAAAATGAATCTGCTACAGATTATGTCGATACATCTTAACTTGCATTGAACCTGAACGATTCCTTTAAGCACATTTACATGTGAATGCTGGCACACTCTCACACCCTTTCCTGTTTTGCTGCGCTCATCTCTCAATTCTTGTTCTCTGTTTTGCTATTGTTTTCAGCTTCTTCCTTATTTTGTCATCAAGATCCGATTTAAAGACCAGACAGTGCGAGCCACTCACTGATGAGCAGCTTTGTGCTCAGCTGCTCTGGTCTGGGCTCCGGTATTGATGGCTCTCTCTCTCTCTCTCTCTCTCTCTCTCTCTCTCTCTCTTGCTGTGTATCGAGGCTGGAACTACATGCTCAACACCCACACAGGCTCTTAGTGCAAAGGCCTTACGAACCGAACATCTTTGAGTGGGAGATTAGATTTACACTAGATCCTACAGTGGATTAGATCAAATAATGTATGTGCATAAAGATGCTGTTTTATTGTTTCGTAAATGAATACGATGAATTGAATGGGATGTTCCCTAAATGACGATCAGATTAATCAGTCATATGGAAGCATTGGATAAAAGGCTGGTATCGGATGCACGTGTCAGCAGGACATGTACAAGTCATGTATGTGTGAATCTTCATTCGATTCGGTTCTCATTGCATCACGATGCATCTTTTCCTCCAATTCTTTTAATAATAATAATTACTTTATAAATGATCACAATATTGCAAATATAGTCATAATCTCTAGTGTATTCATTACAAATCAATTGATTATTATTGAAGCTACAAAAGGAGTTCAGTCAAGAGCAGTAAGTGATTCCCTCTTTTCTTTTATTATTTGAATAGCATTAACACAGGTTCATTATACATTTTAAGACCTAATGCACGTTTAGTCTTAAGTGAACATTTGGTTAACAGTTGGAGAAAAACATCTGGTGTAACATTGTACACCAGATGTTTTTCTCCAACTGTTAACCAAATGTTCACTTAGGACATAGCAGATTATGTTTGTGTGAAATGCTCGCCAAGATGGATATTTAGAAGTAGGCCTACTGTAATTGTGTGTGTGTGTCTGACCGTTCAAGCGCAATACGCCGCTAAAGAGATTATATTCCACAGTTCTAGTACATAGATCATGCGTTTAAAAACAGCTGGACAGAGCTCAACAGAATGGAGAAGTATCAATGTGTTTTATGAAGTATTTTATTCTCATACGCCCTTTTAAAAGCTAATGTGAGACTCATGCATGCATACAGATGTCTTTTGCAGTTGCGCTAAGGCTGTAGCAGGCATGAAAAAAGGGCATGGATTTCATATATATATATATAAAATGTAATTTAAATTTTCATCAGCCATTACTCCGGTCTTCAGTGTCACATGATCCTTCAGAAATCATTCTAAAATGCCAATTTGGTGCTCAAGAAACATATTTTATTGAATATTTTGTTAGCGGAAACCATGATACTTTTTTCAGGATTCTTTGATTAATGGAAAGTTCAAAAGTATAGCATTTATTTGAAATGGAAATCTTTACATTTTTGATCGCTTGCTGAAAAAAAAAGGTTTAATTTCTTTAAAAGACCTCAAAACATTTGATAGGTAGTGTTTGTACTTTTAAATGCTTGTTTTATTTCAAGAAAAAAAATCATAATGAAGATTTCTTCAATCTCTTTAATTTTCCTAGATAGCTATGAATGCAGATTGAGACCTTCTTAGTCTCCTTCTTAGATTTGTCATAGTGATCTTAACACCACATTTGCATCAGTCATTTTTCATAATGAACTCAAACATTGACTACGTCAGACTGGTATGACCAACTAGTTTCTAGTTAAACCAATTAGTTAAAGAGGGAATCACTCACTGCTCTTGACTGAACTACTTCTGTAGCTTTAATAATAATGAATGAATTTGTAATGAATACACTCAAACTGTACAATTTGTCTCATTTTTGTCATGCCTGTTTTTAAATAAAATGTTCCTCTACAATAACATTTTGGAGATGCACTTTTACCTACAAAAAGCCTCTGCTGCTTATTTGGGTGATTATTTAGACTTGTGTAGGTGTGTGTTGTGGGTAATCGGGCCAGGGAAACCCCACCGGAGCCCCTGTCCCTCTTCCTTCCCAGCCACCCTCAAAACAGGAAGCAAAGCCGTTTTGAAACAATAGGGGTTCAGAGACGAAAGCAATACGGCGTAACCAGAGAAAACGTTCAATCACTAGTAGCATGCTGTAAAGGAGATCTAGAACAAGCATTTTTACTGCAGACATGGACAGAGGTCAAGAGGGAGAGAAAGAGAGGCGAAAAATGGGTATGGTACTGAGATTTACTTAATTATTTGCGGTAATATTGTAGAGAGGAAAAAGGAAAAGGGAATTTGGGGATTTTTCACCCCCTTGCTGGAGTATCAATTGTAAGCTGGTTGCTGTGTTTGGGAACTCGGTGGTTGGTTTCTACCTGGTTTAATCTAAAGAATCATCATTGACCAACAACAAACCAGCTACTAGTAACTAGTTGGTCATACCAGTCTAACATAGTCAAGAATGTTTCTGGAACATAGTGGTAGGTCAAGCAGCTAATGATTAAGAGTTATTGCAAAACCATAAAGTAAATACAATTATATTACTTTACAGATGTGACCATGAGAAGATCACAATCATCACATTTAAATGTAATTGCATGAAGACTATACTATGTGAGATTAAATGGTTTTCCTGTCTGTTCTTTGTTTCAGCTTGTAACGTCACCATCCACAACCGCTGCAGGGATACGCTACCAAACTGTGTCAAAATGAAACAAAAGGTGGGATATTAGTGCACACATGTGTCACATGGTACATGGACCACTGACATGCAGACACTGGCTTTGATTCATGGTAGGATGCAGAAGAAATGTATCTAAAACATCTAAATTGGGTCCGTTTTCTTAATGTATTTAATGCAAAAGTCTAAAAATGTCATCTGTCTGTATGTGTCACAATAGCAACAGAAACTGGCGCTGATGAGGAACAATTCGGCCTATCAGAATGTGACTATGAGGAATAGAGGTGAGGATGTGATGGAAACAAGTTTGTTTTTACGTCTTGTATTAACATCTGATTCAATTGCATACGTCTCCTGTGACTAGTTGTGATTGGATTGAGGGGATCATGTGATCATGATTGCCCAAGCTAACAGGGACATTCTAGCAAGGTTCTCTCAAAGTTATCAACAAACATTCTTTCAGTAATTTTAATAGAATGTTTGTTCAAAGTGATCTGGACTTTAGTAATGTTCTCAACTGTTAGCACAAAAATGTTATTTGTACAGTGTTCATGGAACGTTTTTCTGAAACATTTTAGTTGGTCGTTTTTTAAATGGTACCACTTGTTGCAGAACATTCGTAAGTAACATTATCGTAATGTTTGCAAAGTTATAAAGTGGAATGTTCCCTTTAATGTTCACATAGCCAAGAAAAAAGTTTTTAAAACATTTAAAAAAAGTGGATGTTTTGAACATTCAGGGAACCTTCAGAAATAATGTTTCCAATATCTTAATGGGAACATTAGCAAAATGTTCTTAAAGCATATTTTTGTTTGCTGGGTACCAGAAGTAAATGGGGTCTACCCTTTATGTCTAAATATGACATTTCTCTCTCTTTCTCTGCCTCTCTAAAGCCCCTTTAAAGGACAGGCCAAGCTCTGCCATTTATCCCTCAGACAGTCTTCGTCAGTCACTACTCGGATCGCGCCGCGGCCGGTCTTCTCTCTTACTCTCCAAGAGTGTCTCCACCAATAACATTGCAGGGTGAGTGACAGAAATGACAGAGATGCATAAAATGGGCTCTTGACTGTACAATATACCAACAAATAGCCAAATAAGAGTCCCTGGTTTATAAATACTCTAAAACTGAATGAATGTAAAAATGAAATTACATCTTTGTGTCATCCCTGTGTAATTTTTGTCTTTTTGTTTTTTTGTGTATGTGTGTGTTTGTGGCTGTGGCTGTTTTAGTTTAATGTAAGCAGTTTTGTTTAAATGTTATTTATTAGTCATATATTCACTTTATTTTATGTTTTATTTGTTTCTAAGTCATTTAATATATTTTAATTTTAAATGTGTTATTGTATTTTCTGTTTCTGTGGTGATTATAATGCCTGCCTCTCATTTTGTTGTTGTTGTTTTTTCTGTTTTTTTTCTTCTTTTGCATGTGATTGCATGCATATGTGTACATCTGTTTGTATGCATGCATTTTGGCCCGTCTGTGCATGTGCGTGTAGGACTCTGAATGATGACTATCCTCTGGGGCTGCGCAGGATCTTGTCTCAATCCACAGACTCACTCAACTTCAGGAGCAGAACCATGTCAATGGAGTCACTCAATGATGAGGGTGAGACACACACACCACAAACACTTAAACATAGACATACGTTAAAATAGGCAGCATTTACAGTATATGGTTCAAGTGACCCAATTCAGATTGTTTTCCTCTAATGTGGCACAGATTTTTTGTGGACACCAACCACGATCACTTTTTTTTTTAATGGCACAATGGAGGACGAAGACTCAACCCAATGTTGTGCTAACCTTTAAAGATGGTGTGGAAAGCAAAAGCTTGTATTATCATTTTGTCTGCATCCATTGCAAATTGTGCCATTTTTACTTCCTTTTCGGCCTAAGCTTTCCGAGTCAGTACACATTGGGTTGCTTCGCCAATTGTATAATATAAATGATATGGGTCACTTTTAAAAGATGTAAACTGGTCAACAAAAAATGCATATAGTCAACAAATCGGAATTGGGCATCAAGACCTGCAGTGTTTTTTTAAAAGAAATTAATACTTTTATTCATCAAGGATTCATTAAATTGATCAAAAGCGACTGTACAGACATTTTTAATGTTACAAAGGATTTCTGGTTTTTGAATCACAGTTTCCACAAATATATTAAGCAGAACAATGTTTTCAACACTGATAATAAATCAGCGTATTAAGAGGATTTCTGAAGGATCATCTGACTCTGAAGACTGAAGTAATGGATGCTGGAAATTCAAATTAGACATTTTACATTTTAAAATATAGTAAAATAGAGCAGTAGTGTACCTTCTACCTTATGACAAAAAATTCTTATGATGAATTACTTTATATTTGTTTAAGAAAATTAGAGCTTTGTTTTTGATTGATGTGATTGGATATAGATCAATCCCCCAAATTCCATGTATGGCCAACCTCTTTACCTGCACATACAGAAATTGTATTTCTCTTGCTTTTAGGAGAGGGCTACTTCAACTCTCTGCTAGAAGATTTGGAATGTGAAGGCCAGGAATTTGAAGCAGATTCCTGGAGCATGGCGGTAGATTCCACCTACCTGCAGACCCATCGTAAAGATGTTATCAAGAGACAGGACGTCATCTATGGTTAGAGAAAAAAACGCAGATGTTTATGACTGTAAATGGGACGTTGACTCTGAAGCCAGATTAAAAACACTATTAATTGCTCTCATATTAACAGTAGTGCTTTTCCAGACACTATTTATTTTTTGCAAATGAAAACAAACAAATGATACGTCTAGAAGTCCTCGTGGCCTCAAGTTGTACTCCGTTATTTTAAGTGCCTCTATTATGCAATTTTAAGGTTCCTAATTTTGTTTTGGAGGTCTCCTGCAACAGGTTTACATTCATCAAAGGTCAAAAAACACTTTAAATGTCTCATAATATATACTGCACATCACCACATTTTTCAATGATTCTCAAATGTCCCTCCATTCTAATTGGTCTGATGCTTACAGCGCTTGTCAGAAGCTAAAGTCCATTTCAATAACTAAATTAGGCTGAAACTCTGCTCCGGAGGCTTCTTAAAGCTCAGCGATTGTACCTACTGTAAAGACGGTAATGATGGCGTCGATTTTACCATATCATTCTGAGCCTGAGTCAGATAATGAAACATTGGAAGAACTAGTTATTCAACCTGAAACTCCATCGCAAGGACGACTTGAGAAGGACGTTTCTCAGTGATACGCTACTCAGTTTGAGGTACATTATGAGATCTTGCAACTGTAATTCCTCACCACCAGCATCAGCAACAAGTGTATGTCCATTATCTAATTTATTGCGGTGCACATGCAGGAACTGTATTTACTGTATTAATAACGGTGCATATGTTAGCCGAGCACTAACGTGAATGACTGATGTAACTTTAAAGTTTGCAAATCTTACTCCATCCTTTATCTTTACTCAAAGTAGTAAGAATGACAGACAATCTGCATTAATAGATGCGAATGACACGGCACAAATTGAGCGTTTGAGCGCCCAAGTTGAAAAATCTGAACTTTGGCGGATATTCACGCTGCGTTAACCAATCAGGAGCTTGCTCTAGTAGTGACAACATTGAGGAGAAAATCTGTATATTAATATCTGGTTCAGACAATATGATCATCACTGTGATAACATTAAATGACATGAAACACAACCCAGTCTCTTAATGTTAAATGCAAGTTTGTGTATGATCAATAATATAAAAGTATAAGTAAAAGGTATAATAAGCTATACATGAAATAAAGCAAACAATTCAGTCAAACATTCAAAGTCAGTGCTAGTCGGCTACAACTGTAACGTAAAGTTATAGCCTAAAAATAAAAAAGTAATGAAACTTCACTTTGCCCTTAGCCTAAACGATTTGCCAATGAACAAATTATAGATCCATGAGACCAAAGATCGCCCGTTACATACAAACAAGACGAGTTATAGCTCGAGACACACCACAGAGACATCAGAGCCAGCGGCTGACGTCTGAAGGACTAGCCGAGGAAAGGTTGCTCTCTCCGGAGTTAACGAGCGCGGAGCGCCGCTGATCCACTGGAGCTCACAACTCCAAAAACGCCAGATCAAATGTTCAAATAGGCACTCTTTTTATAAATAAACCACAGATTTGAGCTTTAAACAACTACATTATCACCTGAAAAAGTCTTGAAACTACATTTGTCACACATTAACAGTAGATTTTAACAAAAAAGACGTGTAAACACAGCCTATGTCAGCCATTTCTCAACGAGAGGAGCCGGCTGGCGGAAGCCCCTCCCATGACACGAATTTGCGTCTGTTGTGAAGTGAGTCACGTGCGAATGAACCGAGTAAACTCAAAATGTTCAAGCGTCCAACTTTGTGTGAATAGTGCAAATTATTTGCGTCATTCGCATCCGGTGTGAACGCTACATTACAGGTTGTGATTCGGAGGAGCAAGCTGGTCCAAATAAACCCATCCTTTAAGAGCAAGCGTTTCGCGAATCCTGCGTTGAAGGGCGGGTCAAGTTGTTTGCTAGTGGACAACATAGAGCATAGGTGGGCATTATGCAAATGTATTAGCTAGTGGCGTATAGCCATAACTGACAGTGATTCGAATTCCTGACGACTCGTTTAGGGTGGTTCAGAGTCGATTCTTTCTTTTGGGAGACAAAAATAACTTTATTTATGGTGCACTTTTGACTTTACAGCATAAAAATTATGTCCAATAACTAATAAATGGCCTATATTAAAATTATATACTAATTTGTTGAAATAAAAAACAAGGCTTAATTTTTAATGCTACAAGTGAATTTTGGCATTACAACATAATGTACAGTGTGAAAAATGGATATTAACTTTGACATTTGCTTCAACACCAGTGGAATGAACAGTATATCTATGCATTGTTTTCATTTCCATTACATTTAATATGGTATCTATCCTCATTAAGGACAGTGGGAACATTTAATTTGGGGTACAACAGAGATCTTTTAAATGTTGCATTTCACCCCTTAAAGGGTTAGTTCACCCCAAAAATGAAAATTGGCCCATGATTTACTCACCTTCAAGCCAACCTAGGTGTATATGAGATTCTTCTTTCAGACGAACACAATCAGAGTTATATTACAAAATGTCTTTATAATGGCAGTGAATGTTGCTCTGTTTTTGAAGTCCATACAAGTGCATCTATATCCATCATAACTGCTCCACACGGCTCTGGGGGTTAATAAAGGCCTTCTGAAGCGAAGTGAAGCGTTTTTGTAAGGAAAATATAAATTTTTAAAACTTTATAAAGTAAAAATTATAACTTCCAGCGGATTGTCTTCTGTATTCAATTTATGGAAAAAGTGTAATGAGTGTAAAGTGTCTGATGAGCGTAACTGGTGTGCAGTGTCGGCAGACGTAGCGTAAGCATTTTGAACTGCGCGAGGCACTGCACTTTTTCCGTAAGTTGAATACAGAACACAGTCCGCCGGAAGTTAGAAATTTTACTTTATAAAGTTTTAAATATGGATCTTTTCCTTACACAAATGGATCGCATCACTTCTCTTCAGAAGGCCTTTATTAATCCCCCCAGAGCCGCGTGGAGCAGTTATGATGGATATAGATGCACTTGTATGGACTTGAAAAACAGAGCAACATTCACTGCCATTATAAAGCTTGGACGAGCCAGGACATTTTGTAATATAACTCTGATTGTGTTCGTCTGAAAGAAGAATCTCATATTCACCTAGGATGGCTTGAGGGTGAGTAAATCATGGGCTAATTTTCATTTTTGGGTGAACTAACCCTTTAACTTCTGTAATATAATTTCAGAGCTGATCCAGACGGAGCTCCATCACGTTCGGACCCTGCGCATCATGGAGGGCGTGTTTAGGCGGGGTATGCTGGATGAGGTGCAGCTGGAGCTGGGGGTCGTGCATGCGCTCTTCCCCTGCCTGGAGCGACTGTTGACGATACACACGCACTTTCTCACGCAGCTCCTCGACCGACGCGCTCACAGCCTGCAACCTGATAGCACAAACAATTTCACCATCAATCAGATCAGCGATGTGCTAATAAAACAGGTAGGAGTGCATTTGTGAGTTTACGTGGGCAGAACGGGGTGTAAATGCATTTGGGTACATTTGGCCAGTCGATTTTGGATTGACATATCTGTTTTGATTGCCAGTTTAAAATGTTTCATGAATTAGAGCTGTCAATTTAATGCATTAAAATGAACACAGTCATACAACAGTGCAACAAAATGGAATCTGGGGACACATTTTAAAAATGTGTATTTTTAAAACTAATTTAACTTAAAACAGTGTGTTAAAAAATATCCTAATATAAATCGCATAAGTTTGAAGGAGAAAAGAAGGATGTCATGTTGTTGAGTGCATGAAAAGTCAAAAAGAAAGAAAGAGTGACAAATGGAAATCGAAACGCCATTTTCTCTGGGTGTATGAGAGTGGGAGGCTGAAGGCTTTCAAGTTTCAAGGAACAAAATGTTCATAGTGCACTGTTTGTGTGCGTATGTCAGTTCTCAGGTCATTGTGCAGACGAGATGCTGAAGACGTATTCCGAGTTCTGCAGTCGTCATATAAAGGCTGTCAAACTCTACAAAGAGCTGCTGGCCAGAGACAAGAGACTTCAGCTCTTTATACGGGTAAGAACAAGAATGACCAACGAGGTTGCTTGTGTCCGTGTGCGATATGTGTTTGCATAACCGAATCAGGTGTTGTCTAGTGTGTTTCAAGTGGGAGGATAGAGTGGTATTGAGTGATGAATGATGGTGGGCGGGTGCATTAATGCATTAAATGCCTGCAGACTCTCATGTGTGAATCATCAGAATTCCAGGTATCATGATTGCGTTGAGCTCTTGTGTTTTAGTTTAGTTCGTAATAGTCACGATAACAAAACAATTTTACAATTATCGATAGCACAGTAATACTAATATGCTAAGAAATGCTTTAAAAAGTAAAATATTGTCAGAACAGTGGTGTGATCTATCTATCTATCATCAAAGGCTATTTTCATGGCAAGATTTCAAAACAAAAGATACTGGCTGAAATGATTAATACTATATTATATATTGTAATTTATAATAAAATTATTAGTAAAATTCTGTATGATACAAATCGATGGCTGACTTTATGCATGTAGGTATACAAGTATCTATTTATGCATATATGTATTTATAATGTGTATTATTATTAATAATAATATATTTTGATTCTTCATAATATTATTACTAATAATAGCATTATTATTATTATTATTATTACAAGTATTATTATTATAAGTATTTATGTATTTATTTATTTTTTTTATTGCCATATCAGCTTAAAACAATAGATTATTTTGTTTTAAAATAAGATGAAAGTATTCTGGCCGAAATGAAAATATCAGGGTTTGAAATTAACTTTTTCACTCATCTGCCAATTTGGCTACAACATTTTTAAGTTACCAGCCATTCAGAACTTCTACTAGCCAACAAGGGAAAAAAGAGAAATAAACCAGATTAGCTATGTAACAGTTTATATAGGCCTATTTGCTATATATTTATTTATTATAAAATGTGAATTTCATACATTAATTTCTTATTCAAACCACATCCTGTCATCCAACCATCTCTTCCCTTCCTCTTTCATCCTCATCCTTTTCACCAAAAATATTTAAGGCGGACAGATCTACACAGTACAAAGAACATCAAACGACGCGCAGAACAAAATATCTTCTCATCTCATTCAGCACAATTTTTTTTGTTGCGTAGTGACAGATATGTGCAGATTCTGCGCAATACACTATATCATGATGACTCACGTGTTGAGTTATTTGTGCTAAATCTTCACAGACTTGGCTTACACAAACTTCCCCAGCAAAGTGAGTAAACATAACAAGCCACCAAATTGTCTAGTCATTTGACAGCGTTACCTACCACAGTTCATTTTTACCCGCATTTAGCGGGTTGACGGGTGTTAATTTCAAACCCTGTATACTATAATATACTGTTATACTAAATAAATATAAAATCAACACTATAAATTAACTTTTAAGCTCACAAAATAATTCTAGCTCATTAGACATGACATTACGGTGCCTTAAACCAGTTTCTTTATGAGGTGCCTCTATACACATCTGGCTGACTAGACAGCAAGGCAGCATGGCAGCTGCTGTGGGTTTTGGATGCAGATTTAGAGCGTGTGTATATAAATACAGTAGACAGAGGCTTAACAGTCCATTTGTCATTGTCTTTGTCCTACTGTGTCCTCTCAGAGGGTGAGTCGGGGTCCTCTACTGCGTCGTCACGGGTTCCAGGAGTGCATCCTGTTGGTCACTCAGCGCATCACTAAATACCCCGTCCTGGTGCAACGTATCTATGAAAACACCAAAGGTGAGATGCGGACGTATGTCGCCAATGTCAATATTAACTGTATTTAAACAGCTTCTAATCTTCACCCTTCTCCTCTATCTGTCTATAAACTACTCTGCCCTTTTAATATTATGTATTATATTATATTATTTTCAAGCATTATAATCAGGGCTTGGCATTAACTTTTTTTTTTGCTCACCAGCCACTGTGGCTAGTGGTTTTCCAAAGTTACTAGCCACTCTGCATTTTCACTGGCCAGAATTTTGCTGTTTGGAAATTACATTTATATGATTAATTAAAGATGAAAAAATGCTTAAATGACTTGATTTTGAGTCATTTTACTTGATTTAGAAGATTTAAAACCCTTTCAAACTTTCAAATGCAGAGTGACCACCCAAATCAAGACTACATTGTATATTATCAGCTGGGCAAGGGGTGGGCAATATGAGCATAGGCTAATATGAGAAATTTAATATGATATGAGTTATTTTTGTTAGGCTATATTAAAGAACAAAGAAGCAAATTAGCAAATTACAAAAACAATAGTAAATGTTAAAGGTCCCATGGCATGGCATTTTTCTATTATTTTATAGTGTTTCCTGAGGTGTACTTATATTGTTAGTATGATTTTTACATCATAAAATGTCATAATTTAGAAATAAAAGGCATTTTGTCTATACTGCTGTTTGCCCTGTGGCTGACTGCCCTGTTTCAAGAGGCGTGTCTGCTGTGAGACTTCAGTAAAAACGCCCACTGTTGAGATTGGCTGACATCTTTGCATTTGATATGAGCGAAGGGGGCGTGGTTTAACGAGGTCTACGACGCACGAGCTGCTGCCAGAGAGACGGATGGACCTGAGTTCACTTCTCATCAGTTCTCTCAGCATGTCTCAGTTCAGGGTGAACTGTTGTAGTTACTAGAATATACTTCAGGTTATTAGTTTATTTCTAGTCGGAGGGACTGTCACTCATGTCAGAAAGTTAGTAACTTTAGTAAATTATGGATCAGCGCTGACTCGAGACGCAAACCGTTTAGAACGATTCAGTCCGATTTGGTGAACTGGTTCGGTTCACTAAAAAGAACCGATTCAAAAGAATGATTCGTTCGCGAACCGGACATCACGGAGACGGAGCGATTGCTAACAAAGTTATTTAAAGTAACTACTGAGTTGTGAGAGCGCTGTCTGTCAGCGCGAGTTTATTGTGTTTGTATCTGAGAGTTCTGAATAAACACGAGTCCCAGTCACGCCGAGTCCGTCTTCATCATTATTCTACCAACTTTGTAACACATGCAATGTACCATTAAAGCGAGATGAACGAGTTAGTAAGTTTGATTAAAGCATTATTTCTAGATATGTTCCAATCATATGAAAAGCGTCAGTGACGCGCATTGAGTAACTTACACAGCGCAAACAAAGACACAACAGCAGTAATCGAATGTAATCCAGTTTATTGTGGGGAAAGCTGGCTAGCCTAGCTGGATACCCTCACGCTTACCCCCCTTCTGCTTAATCTCGCGCCGCGTTTGGTGCCTCAGCTGTGGGCCAGATGCAGTACTGGGGGTCGGGGATGTTGAAGGCCGAGCTTCGGCGTGCGTGAGGTTTATCTCTAAAGATGTGGCTCTGTATGCACATTTAAGAACAGATAGACGCGACGAGGACGTACAAAAACACTGACTCACAAGATAGAAAACACGAAAACACCGTTCTGTCGGGAGAGAGAGAAGCCGCAGTGTGTGCACGAATAATAAATAATTAGCTACACATAAGAAATCACTGATCACAGATCAGAAGGAACTGAAAAAACTAAAAGACTTCTGTTTTCATTTGTACATCCAAACACTGAGAAATTGCCAGCGTTCACTTGTTCACAAGCCGAGGACAATAATATAGCGTTTGCATGGGCGTGCCAGATTCTCTGGGCGGAGGAAAGGGAGGGAACCGTTCCTGCGTGGACGTCAAACCAGGAGAATTCAGGATTGGCTCGTCTGGCCTGTCATTTTCTCAAAGGCAGAGAAAGACAGCCAGAACTCGGTTTTACACCGATCAACATTTCTATCCACTTGGGGACAATATTCAGGCTAGGGGAACTCATATTAATGTTGAAATACCTCATAAAATGAACATTTCATGCCATGGGACCTTTAAAAAAAATCTGATACAGAAGGTTTATTTAATATGTAGCTATACATGTATTTAACATCTGTAGTTGTTTGATTAACATTTAATGACAGACAGGTATTTAATTGGGCTGCTGAATGCATGTACATAATATTCTGACACATATCCAGTTATTACCCACCTGTTTACGTACACTTAAGCCATAACCAACTTTGTTCATGCGAAATACTCCACACGATGGACATTAAGGAGAACTGATCGTGCGCGCTTTTGTTGTGTGTCATTCAGCGCAATTCACTAACTGTAAGTTAATCGATAAAGAATTGTAATTGAATTGTAATTTTGTGATACAACGGTCTTGGCATTTAATTTGGATGTAGGATGAAACTATATTCAACCCACCAAAGTGGCTAGTAGGAGTGGCTGCCTTACCCGGCCACAGCTGAAATCTACCCGCATTTGGCGGGCTGGCGGGTGTTAATGTCAAGCCCTGATTATAATGGTGACATAATGGTCACATTTTAGGAGGGAAATGTCATATAAAATGCCCCTGGTTATGGACACATTTTAATGGACTGATTATTGTGTGTAACAACACAGACAGTCCAGAGGAAGCTTCAGGTCTGTCACAGTCGCTGTCTTGTATACGGGAGTTGCTATGTTCGGTGGACCAGCAAGTGTTGGAGCTAGAAAGGACACAACGGCTGCAAGAGATCCGCTCCCGGGTCGACCCACGGGCAGAGGCCAAACTCCGCTCTGGAGCCCTGTTCAGACCAGCCGAATTGCTCCGGAGGCAGCTGATACACGAAGGCACGTTGCTCTGGAAAACGCCCAGCTCTCGGCTCAAAGGTACAGAAAACTGCGGCTGGTTATAAGGAAGTGTAATGTGATGTGTCATTGTGAGATGGAGATAGACAGACAGGCTATTGTATTAGCTGACATGTAATTGTGCTTGTGGGTGTTTTAATGTACTGTATTTCCCTTTTTTCTTTCTTTTGCAGATGTTCAGGTTCTGTTGATGACTGACATTCTAGTATTTTTGCAAGAGAAAGATCAACGGTACATCTTTGCCAGTTTGGTAAGTTACTTTGCTTGCTAAGGCATCCACTTCGGCCATCCACGTCCGCCCACCCCGTCCGCGTGCAGCCCAATTTTTGAGACTGCTTGGACCTCTTTGTGGTGAACGTACAACAGCGCATGCACAAGAAAGACAGAAGAGTCCACTTGGACTAGGTGGCAATACACACAGTACTGTGCACAGTGTGCAGTCATCGAAGAACAACACGCTTGAAACAAGAGGAAAACACTAAAATGGACAACGAACTTGATAAGCGTTTGTGCGTTGTTGTTTCTTCTAAACTGAGTTGCAATGGTTGATCTACTATTTTTCTTATTCGATCCTGCAAAGCGAATGTTCTGTTGATGACATGATTCGGTGCTGCTCACCAATGTCTGGTAGAGTATTAAAAAATTGTACTGCGCATGTGTTTAATTCGGCCATCCGCGGTTGAGTATACATTGAAAGCTGTCTGCAAAGCGCATCCGGACACGGAAATTGAAGTATACCCGAGGCTATAGGGCAGGGGTCTCCAAACTTGGCCCTGGAGGGCCGCTGTCCTGCAGAGTTTAGCTCCAACCCCAAATAAACACACCTGAACAAGTTTTGTTTATTGACTGTAATAGAATAGGTTAGCATTTTATTTGTAAATCTGCACATGGACAACAATCTCTCTTTTTTTCTCATTCTCTCTGCAGGATAAGTCCGCTGTGGTGTCACTGCAGAATCTCTTGGTCCGAGACATAGCCAATCAGGAGCGAGGGTTGTTCCTGATCAGCAGTGAGTCCAGCCCACCTGAGATGTACGAGCTCTACGCAGCCTCCAAAGAGGACAGAAACACTTGGATACGGCTCATACAGCAAACCATCAGCAGGTACATACATGTAAACACACTCTTTAACAGTCCACACAGTACTCGCAGTTACCATTTGACATCTTGCTTAAGGACCTCTCTCTTTGTAGTGGAATTAGAAACTGTCTTTTAAATTCAGGACATTAGAATGGGACATTTAAAAGGGATATGTCAGATTCGGTGGGACGCTTGAGTTGCCAAAAGCTTTTGTTTACATTATAGCCCTGCAAAACCTTGCAAATATTCCAGTTCCTAAAATATATCAGCAGCTACATATAAAAGATCCATTCATTTATGTATGCATAGGAAAACAGTACGTGTGATTATAAAAGCAACAAATTCAGTAAATGTTAACATTTATTTATTTATTTATTCTTCATAATTATAATGCTAATAATTATTATACATACTAATAATAATAAAATTTTAACTATTTATTCTTAATAATAATTTGTTTTGTTTATTTATTTATTTGTTTTATGATTATTTTATTACTTCATTCTTTACATTATCATTATTATACATAATTATAATAATAATGATCATTTGTATGTATTTATTCTTCATAATAATAAGAAATATGTATTATTTGTCACGTAGTGGGTGTTTTAATCGTCACGAAGACGAGGAATCAAACGAAAACAGTCTTTATTAGATCCACGAAGGAACACTCAGGAGATTGCAGAAGTAAACTAATTCTCAACCACACTAAACAAAGATGATACCGGACAATTGAACTGAGGAAACTCAGGGCTTAAATACATGGGAAGAGTAATCAAGGTAAAATGAAACAGATGTGTAGAACTAATTATCAACCAAGGAAACTAACTAGTGAACACAGGCAAAGAACTGGGAAAACAACCAAAACACAATGAAACTAAACCAAAACAGAACATACATGTTAAAGGGATAGTTTGCCCTGAAATGAAAATAAAGGCATCTTTTACTTACTCTGCTGTTGTTCCAATGCCCTATGTCCTTCTATCTTTTTCGGACCTCAAAAGCAGAAATTAAAAAAATAGTCCTGCACGCGCCCCTTCCTATAATGGCAGTGACCAGGCTAAAACATTACAAAAATTATACAAAAATATCACAGAATGATACAGTGAGACACGCGCCATATATGGAAAGTGTTCTGGAGGCATACTATAAGGTTTCGCGATAAAGAAACTGTATTATTATGTCAAACTACTGAGCTCGGCCATTACTCTGAGCACGCTCCTGCGAGTGCGTGCGAGCCGTCAGCAGCCGCCGGCGCTCATGCCTTACTATAATTCGCACTGTTTTCATGGCACCCTGGATAAGCACACAAATGCACCATCACCAGAATGCACCAGAAATCAGGCTCAATAGAAACAAATGCGACTCGCGTCTTTTCTATAAGGTATATGATAAGAAATAATACTAATAATACAACCTCCTGAAGTGAATGTTGTGTACCGGTTGTCATGACAACATTGCGTGAGTGGCTGCTGACAGCTCGGAGTGCGCACACACAGGAACGTGCACAGAGTAATAGCCAAGCTCTGTATTTCGAAATAATAATAATACGGTTTCTTTCTTGCGAAACCTTATAGTATGCCTTCTGAACACTTTCCATATATGGCGTGTGTCTCACTGTATCATTGTGAGATATTTTTGTATAATTTTTGTAATGTTTTAGCCTAGTCACTGCCATTATAGTAAGGGGCGCGTGCAGGACTATTTCTTAAATTTCTGCTTTTGAGGTCCGAAAAAGATAGAAGGACATAGGGCATTGGAACAACAGCAGAGTAAGTAAAAGATGGCTTTATTTTCATTTCAGGGTGAACTATCCCTTTAAATTATTATAATTTTTTATTTAAATATTTATTAATAGATTTTTTTATACTGTTTTTAATAAACTTTTTGCTGGCCTTCTTACACCCTCTGCTGCCCCCTGGGACTCCCCGGACTACAGTTTTAAAAAACCCTGCCATACACAAACAACAGAAGCCACTTTCAGAATGAATATATTCTCACCACTCCCTTGAGAAAAAAACTAGCAAACAAAGCACAAGCATTGGCATAATATTTTCATTTTAGATAGCATTTTATTGGACAAAAAAGTCAATTTTCCCAGAAGAGAAAGACATTTTAAATCTTTATACTTGTTAAAATTGTGGAAACTAGCATAAAGATGACTTCAATGCTAATGGGCATCAACTAACCATTTAAAACTACCATTTCTAATGGTCATTCTTCTTTACCATCATTGTTTTGTCACACAGCTGTCCATCAAGAGAAGAATTCCCTCTTATAGAAACAGAAGACAAGGCCCTGCTGCGGAGACTTAAAGGTTTGCTTAAAACACTACATACACACATGTTCACACTCCCAACAGTGGGGCAACACTTTTTCATTTTTTTATTGTTTATGAATTACTACAGGTAGTTTAAGCATTGAAGGACTGAAAGAGACATACATTTGTTTTGCTCAAAGGAGTTCTTTCGCACATCTGTCCAATCAATTGGTTGCCTATCACAAGACATTTTCTGAAGATGAACAGGCTAGCTAGTAAAAAAAAACAACAACAAAAAAGTTGTCATGACATCCTTGAAGGTGGAACAAGGGCACTATTTTGACAGCTTGAAGACACTGATGTTGATATTTTGCTGTTCTGATCTTCAAACAGCACTTTGATCCTCATGCTCTGTTTCAGCTGATATCCAGCAGAAGGACAGGGAGGTGTTAGAGCTGCTTCAGGAGCGGGTCACACTGTTCTCTGACTTGGCGGAGGTCATGGGAGGTTACGAGGTCATGCTGCCGTCCTGTTCCAGAAACCTGTTTAGAGCCGAGTCTTCTCAGGCACTGCGTGGAGAACAGCTGCTCACACAGGCCATAACTGAGGGTAAGACAGACAGGATGTTATATTCATGGCTAAAGCAGGCGTTCTACCTACACTTGTTTCTTGTTTCACCGTTTCAATAGGTTACAGTATTCACACTATAAGTAAGAAGTGAATGGCAACAGAAATGAAGGTTGAGTTTCGGTCTGAGGTTTTGCCATGTGAGGCTATATTTAAAAAAGACTGTCAGGCTTGAAATATTTGCAAATAATTTTTACATATAAATGTGCCTACCAATTCCGATTTTATATAATATAAAAATAAATTTTTAAAAAATCATCAAAGCTTCAGCAAATATAGTATCAGACAGAAATTTTGTTATAAAATATATTTATATTTTCAGTTCATATAGATTAAAAACTTTTTTTAAAAATTAAAATTAAAAATGTACTTACTGTAATCTTTGAATTAGTTGCAGCATCTGAGGAATTAAAAAATTTACCCAGCCTTCCATTTTTTTTATTTGTATTAAATATTTTCTATCTATCTATCTATCTATCTATCTATCTATCTATCTATCTATCTATCTATCTATCTATCTATCTATCTATCTTATCTATCTTATCTATCTTATCTATCTTATCTATCTATCTATCTATCTATCTATCTATCTATCTATCTATCTATCTATCTATCTATCTATCTATCTATCTTTCAACAAAAATGGTTACACTTTATTTGAAGGTGTCTTTGTTACAGTGTAATAATATATTTAAGTTCTGAGTAATAATAATGAACTACATGTACTTACTATAGGGTTAGGGATTGGTTGAGGGTTAGTTGCATGTAATTATGCATAATTTACTGTTATTAATATGGTAAGTACATGTAACATATGTAACAAGGACATTGTAAAATAAACTGTTACCAAAAAACTAAAACGATTCAGAAGCTTTTTTTTTAAATAATAAATAAAATGCATACTTGCTGCCAGTATGCCTCTTGATGTTCCTGTCTCTCTTTGTAAAAGTTAAAAAAAAACTTTCCTATTTGGAAAGTTCACCAACCATTTTTAGCTAAATCCTCTGAGCTCATGCTTGGAGCTTACATAATATCTGGTAAAATGTCATGATGTACTTTTCTTTCTCTGTCTGCAGTGGACAGATTGACAGATCTGATATTAGGATCCAGTTTTGAGGTTCCTTTGCCCTGCAGTTCCAACGGCCATCACAACCACACTGGAGCGCTAGTAATCAGTAGGTGTCAAAAACCAAACATGTAATTAAATGTGCCTTTAGTGTGTCTGATTGGCTAAATATTAGGGGTGTAACGGTTTTCGGTTAAAAATCGAACTGTATCGTTATCTATCACCTATGGTTCGACACATGGTTAATCTCAAATCTGATCATATGCATCTGTAATATGGTTTGTTGAGAAAAAAAAAACTGTGTATAAAAAAACGGGCTAATGTTTCTGTTGATGGAAAACATGCATTTCATGTGAGAGTAGCTGTCCAATCAACTGTTAATATGTAAATCTACAGTTCAGCATGGCAAGCGAAGGAGACAAACAAAGAAAACAAACAAACAAAAAAAAATATACATCTCCTGTCTGGACATATTCTGGCTTCCCGATACATTGCAACAGCGATGGTCAAAAAATAAATAAAACCTTGGACAAACAATCACTCTTTGTAAAAAAAAAAAAAAATTTGATGCGAGTGCCATATGCTCTCTATTATGACCAGTCATTTACACAGTGTTGATCACCCGGGTGTTGATAGTGCTGAGACTAAGACAGCACACATTGCCTTTTTTTTAAAACAGGCTCTCAGTGTTAATTCAGACAGGCACAAAACGATAATGAAAGAGCTGGGCAGGACTGCCAGTAAGGACTGCCTGATGGCCCGGTTCCAGCGTGAAAGACGTTCGGAACTACTGTCACCGCCTCGATCGTGCCAGTGCTGCATTGTCACAATTTATAATTTCCGAGTTTACAAAAGCCTTGCCAATTTAAACATTCAAGCATCTCAGACAGCATGTGAATACTAAAGTTTTCTTGCGCTTGATCAGACAAATTCACACAAAAATCATGTCAACATGCCCATCTTGCCATGGTGCAAACATAGTAGGTTATGTCTAAAGTGACCATAAACAGAACGTAAACAGAAGGCAATGCATTTCCATTGGATCCGTGCATTGTCTTAAATTGACAGCAGCCTAAAATTCCTGCTTCTGTCTGTGTTTGTAATGTTAATCAAACAGCAAAAGCCAAAGAAATCACTCACTGCTCTTGACTGAATAACTTTTGTAACTTTAATAAGGATTAATCTATACTTAATTTATACAGTGGAGATTTTGTGCAGTGTTATTTTACATTTGATAACTTTATTCAATTTCTTTCTGTACCTGAAAACTACTATCTTGATCTTATTTTCTTTATTTTTATTTGACGGTAGTCCTTTTTTTTCCTGAACATAGCACATACTGAACCGTACCGAAACGGTGACCCTAAAACCGTGAGTAATTTGAACCGTTACACCCCTACTAAATATACCCATTTATCTGACCATTGTTTTTCCTTTATTCTTCCAGATGGACAAGAGGTATTAGTCAATGGCTCTCAGGAGAATCAAGCTGTTCAGGTATACAAAACATTATTTTGTCAGAAAATATGCCTGATCTATGTTAGTTAGCTGTTCATTATAACCTTTTCTGACATTCACATTCGCCTGCGTCAAATATGTTTCATGAAATGTAATAATTATGCACATAATAAGATGGTTCAATGCTATTACTCAGTTTTTATGTAATGCTGAAAAAAAAATTGTCATTTTCCGAGCCCATCTGAAACTCGCGGGTTTCCATAGAAACCTGAATCTACCAAAAACTCTCCATCACGACTCTCCACTGGTGCTTGAAAGCTGCACTTTATCTTCTTTTTTCATCGACACATAACAAGACAGTGCTTTTCAATGGACGCTGACAAATTAATGCTTTTGAGTGAAACTGCTGTTTCAGAATTATGATTGTGTGAATAATCCAAAAAATTGTTTCTGTGCAGGATGGTAATGGGAATCAAATGGAGGACAAGACGCCAAGTGAGGTACTGACATTTAGTTAAAGACTGGGCTTAATGTGTGCCATCTATTGATGTGCTGATTACATTTCTGGGCTGCAAAAAAATTATCGATTGTTTTACTTTTTGCATTAGAAACCCTTTACTGACAAATTAGAAGATCAAAAGTTTGGGATCAGTAACTTAAAAAATACTTTTATTCTGCAGGGATGCATTAAATTTGAATATTGAATTTGAATTTTTACGAATTAATTTACCCAGTTATCTGCAAAATATATCGGCCTCCATTAAATATTACAAGGACACCCAATCTCTTAGGCTTATATGGACTAGTGTCTATATATGTGACCCTGGACCACAAAACCAGTCATAAGTTGCATGGGTATATTTCTGGCAATAGCCAACAATACATTGTATGGGGTCAAAATTATCGATATATAAATATATATAGATATTTTGTAAATTCCCTACCATAAATTTATAAAAAAAATTATTATTAGTAGTAATATGAATTGCTAAGGACTTCATTTGGACAACTTTAAAGGTAATTTTTTTGCACCCTCAGATTCCAGATTTTCAAGCTGTATTTAGGCCAAATATTGTCCTATCCTAATAAACCATACATCAATAGAAAGCGTATTCATTTAGCTGATGTATTTCAGGTGATGTATAAATCTCAATTTCAAAACATTGACCCTTATGACTGGTTGTGTGGTCCAGGGTCACATATTAGACCCGTGCTGGTGAAATGAGCCGCATTGAGCACATTTTCAAAAATGAGTTATTGTTATTCTCTATTAAAAAACCTTCAAAATTATGTATGATTTGTTGATCAGACAAAAAATGACTGAGCTACACCTGTTTGGAGTCAGCAAAGTCAATTTTGAGAAAAATTTAGTTAAAGTTTTCTAAAGGTTCCAAAACAAAATTACCTAGCAACCATACCTTAAAATCCCTGGTAATAACACCAAATTTGACACACCAAGTCAAAACATATTTCCCCATATCTGTAGGAAAAATATATTGAACTTTTTTTTCAATGATACCACAATTGTTTGATTAACATTAATGAAACAGACAGCCTATAGGCTATATAAAGACCTACTGTACCGCACAGATCTAATATTATGTTACACATCAGATGTTTTTCCCCAAGAAATATTTTCCAAATGTTCACTTAAGACATAACACATAATGTTTGCGTAAATACTCGCCAAGACAGATATTTTGAAATACTGTAATTCTGTGTACATGTGTATATCAGGATCACGTGCTGCCTGAGAGTCTTTGTGCGCATGCTTTGGATCGGTCAGTCAGCACGTAAAGTCAGCATGAGTTTGAAAATCACATTTCATTGGTTCAGACTCATGCCATCGAGAAAGGAACTCCTCTCAGAAAACGATACTAAAGATACTTTTAGATGTTTCATTGCTATTTGGAGCATTGGGATCACTAGACGAGGGCTTAAGGAACACGTTTTTGTAAAAACCTCAAATTACACCAAAATTAGTTCGTAATTAGCCCGTCCGTTCCGACTTATTTTGCCAGCACGGATCACATATTGATGTAATGTATGACAAAATTGTGTCTTGTGTTTTAGGAGGTGTCACAAAGGCTGGTGAATCTCAGTGCTCAGTTACACGCTCTGCAGGTATGTATGCATGCAAAATACATTTATCAAATCTCCTAAGCATCTGCATACAAACAGGATCTAAAATAAACGAATAAAATGGCAAGATATAATTTTTTTTAAATGTGCTCTCCTAGGGTGTGGTGATCCGACAGGACTCTATCTTAGAGCTCTGCCTACGAGAGAGCCCCATCTCCCCAGCCACGGCAGGGGGTCGTACAGTTCGCTCTTTGTCCCGGGATAGTGCAAGTGACATGGGCTCACTGGGTGAGCTGGCCCTGCTGCAACGGCAGCACAGTCTGCTGCAGGAGGAGCTCGGACGGCTCAGGGGAGCCGAGGGCAAACTCAGGGACAGCGAGAAAGCCAGATCCCAGCTGGAGAAACAGCTCAGGGATCTTAAGACCCATAGCGCCTCTCTAGGGGATAGAGCTGGAACTACAGGATCACAGGTGAGCAAGTCTAAAACATTTTAAAGTGGACCTATTCTGCTTTTTTACATTGTCAACTGTCTTTAGTGTGTGTTGCTGTTTGAGCATGAAAAAGGTCTGCTAAGTTACAGAGCACAAAGTCCACTCCAAACGGAGTTATTCTCTATATCAGCTCGCACTGTTTGTGAACTTCCTGAGACGCCTCGATAGTAGTCTTGAGTTTTCTTCCAAACGGACACGTCACAATATTCCTCATTTAAAATAATTCCCACCCAAGGCTTACGGGAAAAAAACATGGCCTGGTTGAGTTCCGTTAGCAGTCGGTTGAAACTTGTGGTTATGGTAAGAGGCATGACATTTCCAACACACGCTTTGACCAATCACAACACACTGGTCCAGTCAACCAATCAGCGCACATTGTGCTTTTGGGAAGGAGGAGCTTCTGATTGAAAAATGGAACTAAACAGAGCTTTACTGACAGACTGGGAAGAGAGGTGCTGCAACCATGTAAAATAGTGTATATGTAAAAATGTGTGTGTGTGTGGGGGGGGGGGGGGGGGGGTACTTTTAAGCATGAAAACCTATAGTAGACACCAAAAATAAAATCAATCAAGACTTTGTAAAAGGGCATAATATGGCCTCTTTAAATTTTTACATTTTTGCACTTTTGATGTTATCGCAAGCAGGGTGCAAGCAATGCACGTTAGTATGTGCCATGTCGTGTTTGCTCAAAGTTTATAAGAGCTACAATGTAGTAGCTCTCAAATCTGATTCGCTTCTCATTTCCTCACTTCAAGGCCCCACCCACTCGCAGAGAGAGTGTTACTGACCCCAACACTGACACCCCATTGCCTAGCCAGGAATCGATGGACCAATCAGACGGCCAGCAGGAATGCAGTGATGTGGAAGAGGATGTGATATCTGATGATGATGATGATGACGATGACGACGATGAGGTGGATTCGAGGGTGTCTCCCCGTTCAGAAAGCCCCAGAGGTCTGTAGATATGACACAGAACAACATTTTAACAAATCTAATAAATACACATATACAGATATATCTAGTTGTTTTTCAAAAGGAATAATATGTATAGTGTACTTATAATTAATATATTTATGTGCGTATATATATATATATATATATATATATATATATATATATATATATATATATATATATATATATATATATATATATATATATATCTCAAGACCTGCCTGGAACTTCTTTAGCCATGCGTTTCCATGAATATAATTTACCTTAGAATGTTTGACAAACCAATCAGATTCAAGCATTCAACATCCCCTTAGTATAATGTTAACTTGACAAATAAATCAACAAATAAATATTGATTTAAGTTAAAATTATTATATGAGAAAGAAATACAGACAGAATGATACAAGAGACTAGCACAATGTAGGAGACTGGTTGCCAGAGAGTTGTTGGTTTAATTTTGCTCCTTTTTTATATGAAATTATTACATATTTATCAGACAGTCTGTGTAGATGCACTTCACCCAGAACGCTGTAAACTTTGGCCCTTTGTAACACTAATAGCAGCCTACGCACGATTATGCAACCAATGTGCACAACAAACACATGTTGAATTTTGCACATCAAACATTCCACACCCACACACACACACACACACACACACAAAGGTACACAAACTTACCATACACACACTTAACTCTGTCAGACAGGAGAACCTCCTGAGTCTAAATTGAGAGGGGGGGGGGGGGGGGTACATTTAGGTGAATTACTAATGTGTAAGCGTGTAGGTGGATAATAGCAATAAATTGCTGGTTGAACGTCTCACCCAGACCTTTAGTGTGTCATTCACAATGAACATACCTTATGTACATACACTTATGCACACTGAAGTTTTGACTTTTAAAGCCTCTTGTAATCATATAATCGCAGTCTTGAGGTGTTTGAAAATGGCATACTACTCATACTGCATATGAAAGAGTTTAGCATCCAGTATTTTTATTATACAGTATTTTAAGAAATTAATACTTTTATTATGAATTTCTTAATTACTTTTAAGGACACATTAAATTAATCAAAAAAATGACAGTAAAGACTTTGAAATTGTTACAAAAGATTTTAATTTCAAATTTCATTTGAACTTTCTATTTATCAAAGTATCCTAAAAACTGCATCATGGTTCAGCACAACTGTTTTCAACATTGATAATAATAAGAAGAAATGTTTTTGAGCACCAAATCAGCATATTAGAAAGATTTCTGAAGGATCATGTGACACTGAAGACATGAGTGATAATGCTGCTTTGCCATCACAGAAATAAATGGCATTTTAAAATGAATTAAAATAGAAACGTTATTTTAAATTGTAATAATATTTACAGCATACAATCATGTTATGGACCACGTGAGCAGCGCGTTCCCGATCACAAAACTCTCCCCTCGACTGTGAATAAATCATAGGGTGCTTTCACACTTGGTTCGATTGCCTGGACCGAACCAGAGTTCGATTGCTCCCATCTCCCCCTGCCCCCACCCCCGCTGGACTGCGTTCATATTATATTATTTGGGTCCGAACCGGGGTGTGTTTGCATCATCAAAGCAGCAGCTGTTTATCCCGTTACTTGGTAACGACGGTGAGCGAGAAGGCAGCAAAATGCATAGCTTTTTGCACACCTCACTCTTATATTTTTGTTTTTCAACCGTTGGTTTTGTTTCCAAAAGCTTCAGTAGGTAATGGTACGTCTATATGCCGCGAATGTACTGAAAATGCTCTAAAGAACGCTATAGACGAGCAGAAATGAGATCTGCAGCTCTCGTCTTGCAGTACGTCAGTCACACTCGCCAGGAAAATGAGTGAAACAACACACACAAACCCATTTTTATCAAATCATGCGCCATTAATAGCGGTTCACTTCCGCGATTTAGTACGATTGCCTTCACATCAGCAGCGAACCGTAACGAGTTCACATGAACCGAACCCCAGACCACCCTTTTTAAGCGGACTCTGCGAGTTCGGAAGACAGCGTTCACATCATCCAAACGAACCGAACTCTGACGTCAATCGAATTGGGTGCACACCAAAACTGCTAGTGTGAAAGCACCCTAAATTACAGTTTTTCTCGATTGTTTACACACATTTTCTGAAAGCATGCCTCATACTCTCAGAACTCTACACACAAATCAAAACACACACACAATGGGCAAAACCCCTTAATTCTCCTGCAACATGAAACTTTACATTCAAAACAATGTTATTTCTTCTCAAAATGGTATTTTGTTTTCAAATGACACACACAAACCATCATATGAATAAAACATTTATAAGAACCAGTTGAACACTGATGTGCTCAATGTAAAACACTATGAATGGAAAACACTTCTTCTTCATTCATCATAATGACCTTTTTTTTGGTTCAGTGTTACACTTACTACAGTCAGTACATGCATAAGGGTGTTGTAAAATATTTGAGAATATTGTTTTTATACTCAGAACGCAAATACATGGTAACAAATACATCCCAACCAACACAAAGTTGCACATACAGTGGTCTACATACAAAACAACAGAAGAATTTACTGTATACAGTTACAGTAAAAAACAAGACAAAAAAACAATGCTGCTCCAAAACAGAAGAGCTCACCTGTTGCCCTTTTATGCTAAAGCTCTGTTTGCAAATTGTAAAACTGTGTGACAGGTGTTTGCCCGTGTGATGAGTCAGTGTGCATATTTGAATGGCAGTGTGTTCCTTGTGAAAACAAGAGATTTTCTGCATGTAAATTGTGCCAAATGCAGAGAATTGTGTGTAGTGTTTTGAAAAAAGTGTGTTTTAGAACTGCAATTTGAGTGTAAAGCAGGAATTGTGTTGTGGTCATTGTGTCTCAAGTACCAGTATTTGTGTGTAAACAATTGAGAACAACTGTAAAAGAAACAAGTTCATAAAGCTCAAAACAATGAAACATCTCAGATTACTTCAAATGTGTCCGTTTTGAGAACTCAAAAGAAAAAGAAAGTTCTAAATACTCATAATAGTTTAATTTGAGTTGGCTCTACTCAACTCAATATTCTGAGCGTTAAGGTTTTCAGCGCAGTAAAACGATTTTATTTACTTTCTAAAGGCAAAATGAATCTGCATTTGGCTTATCAAGTGTTCATTTTGTGTACTGTATGGTCAAGAAGCAGTTCATTTCATCCAGATCATTTAGTCAAATTCAGTCCAAAGCATAAACTTAAAACTCTCTAAATATGGCTTTATTTTGTAAATTTTTTCATTGATTTTTTTTTTTCTCTGTCTTTCCTCGTCTACAGATCTGCAGGACATTCCTGAAGAGAGCGAGTCTGCGACAGACCCCCGGGACCGTGAGGTCTCACACTGCTAATATTTTTTTCAATTCTCAACCCAAGACTGGCCTGGAACAGACCATAGACTCCATGAGCAGGTCTTCCTCTGAACAGGGAAGAGTCTTAGTTTATGAATATTCATTTCATTATATACATACAGTATTTAGTTGTATCCAGTAATTTTGCTTACAGCTTCTGTGTGGCCGTTTACGACATGTTAATATTCAACATGTCTTCTTGGAATCCAAACATATGGCTTTTGACATCCACGGACCAATAAGGAAATGCCAAAGCACCGTGATGGAGATGGAGTCATGCAAATAATGGGACTTTGCACTTGATAGTGGCATGAAACAGTTGTCTTAACGTATCTAAATAAACCAAACATAACTGATCCAGCTCAAGGGTACCGGCAGAAACGGTTCAGATTAATGCACTGTATGTGAGATACTCATCACAGTGCTTTGTACCGATGCTGGAGCATGCAAAACTTCTTTTTTCCCCCTTTCTTTTTAAGTGAAATGTTATTGTTTGTGAGAGGTCATTGTAAAGAAATGTCTCTTTCTTGCGCTTTATTTTAAATGTATTTATTTTCTTTTATTTTGAAGAGAAAGATCAATTCTTTCAAGCATGTTGAAGCAGATAGAAAGAAGCCATAACTTGAACTATACCAACATAATATACTGGGACCAAAACTACTGGCTCTCTATAACAAAATGACTATTTCAGAGACTTGAGGGCTTTTTTATGAAGGAATTATATTGCAATTTATAGCAATATATAGGAATATATTTACATCTATAGCAATGATCTTAATAAACCCAGGAAGGTTATTATGATAGAGTATTATGATATCATGAATGGTTCCTCAACCCACAGTGTGTGTTAACGGGGAATACTTTGTAAATATATGAAGATTTATTGACTAAAATAGATCACATCACCAAAATCTGCCAGTAACACCAACATTTGATGTGTCTTAACTACAGTTTTGCTTATGTTTTAATTTTGTTGAAAAAAAAAATGTTTTGTTTTTTTTGCAATTACTTGACTGTGCCAAAATTTGCTTGGCTGAATATTGCTGAGATATATGCTTTTATTTTAGTCAGTTCAACATTTCAGGAAGCAACGTCTTAGAAATTATTGTAGGATGATATTCTTCATGTTTTGAAGCAACTATAAGAAAACATAGGATTTACTGAAGTCTCATAAAAATGTTTGTATGGAAAATGACAGAAACATTGTTGAAATGTTCATACAGTGTTTCAGATATATTGAAGTGGATAAAATAAAAACTGTTGGTATACAACATCATCTGGATTGTTTTTTAAATTGTGATACAATTAAAGTATTATTATTACTAAAGTCATTCTCTCTACAACCCAATCTCATGAGAAGATGTAACGATTTTGGTGAATTGGTGGGGAATTTGTATGTATTCATACAATTTACGATTTTTAGAAGGAGAAAAAAAAGCGTGAAGGTCCACCCCTAAACCTAACATAATCATACGAAAAAGTATGAATGATACACTATAGCTGTGTCTCATTTCGAAGGCTGCGTCCTCCAGAGTTCGCATTCGAAGGCTACATGCGTCATCAAGGCTGTCTCATTTCAGAAAAGTAAGTAGGACACTCCGAATGCGGCCTTCTTTCACAGGAATTCGGAGGGTGCAAGAGCTGTATCCTTCGCTGCTGCAGATAACCCACAATTATTTTATATTATTTGAAAAAATGGCGGCGCCGGCAGATATACATGCAAGCAAAGATGTGGTGTTGAAATGTAAGTAGTTTCAAGCTTGTTTTTTAAGCTGTATTACCTCAAACAGATAGTTGTGGTAAACAGGATTACAAGTGATTTTAAATGTTTAGAACAGTAAACATTTCATTTTCAAGTTATAAATAATTTTCATTCATATAACTCAGAGGTGTCCAAAGTCAGTCCTGGAGAGCCACTGTCCTGCAGAGTTTAGCTCCAACTTGCCTCCACACACCTGCCTGGCAGTTTCTAGTATGCCTAATAAGACCTTGATTAGCGGGTTCAGGTGTGTTTAATTGGGGTTGGAGCTAAACTCTGCAGGACAGTGGCCCTCCAGTAGCAGGATTGGACACCCCTGATATAACTGGTGTGAGAGCGCAACGACGCTGTGAACGTGTTGGAATAGCAACGCGATACTTCCTGCCTGTGTGCCCTACGAAGGACATCTCGTTTAATTCTGATTTAATTAAATCACCCTTCACAGGATGTGTCCTCCGGAAGACGCAGCCTTCAAAATGAAATGTAATGAGGCAGCTTATATTGCCAAAAGTATTGGGACACCCCTCCAAATCATTGAATTCAGGTGGTCCAATCACTTCCATGGCCACAGGTGAATAAAATCAAGTCACTCTCAGGAGCTCAGTGAATTCAAGTGTGGTATCGTGATAGGTTGCCACCAGTGCAAAAAGTCAATTTGTGAAATTTCCTCACTATTAAATATTCCACGGTCAACTGTTAATGGTATTATTACAAAGTGGAAGCATTTGGGAACAACAGCAACTGAGCCATGAAGTGGTAGGCCACGTAAAATCACAGAGCGGGGTCAGCGCATGCTGAGGTGCACAGTGCGCATTAGTCGCCAACTTTCTGCAGAGTCAATAGCTACAGACCTACAAACTTTGTGTGGCCTTCAGATTAGCTCAAGAACAGTGCGTAGAGCTTCATGGAATGGGTTTCCATGGCCGAGCAGCTGCATCCAAGCCTTACATTACCAACTGCAATGAACTTGGTGAGGCAGTGGTGTAAAGCACGCCGACACTGGACTCTAGAGCAGTGGAGACGTGTTCTCTGGAGTGACGAATCGCGCTTCTCTGTCTGGCAATCCAATGGACGAGTCTGGGTTTGATGGTTGCCAGGAGAACGGGTCTCTCCTGACTGCATTGTGCCAAGTGTAAAGTTTGGTGAAGGGGGGGGTTATGGTGTGGGGTTGTTTTTTCAGGGGTTAGGCTTGGCCCCTTAGTTCCAGGGAAAGGAACTCTTAATGCTTCAGCATACCAAGACATTTTGGACAATTGCATGCCCCCAAATTTGTGGGAACAGTTTGGGGATGGCCTCTTCCTGTTTCAACATGACTGCACACCAGTGCACAATGCAAGCTCCATAAAGACATGGATGAGTGAGTTTGGTGTGGAGGAACTTGACTGGCCTGCACAGAGTCCTGACCTCAACCCGATAGAACACCTTTGGGATGAATTAGAGCGGAGACTGCGAGCCAGGCCTTCTCGTCCAACATCAGTGTCTGACCACACAAATGCGCCTCTAGAAGAATGGTCTCAAATTCCCATAGACACACTCCTAAACCTTGTGGAAAGCCTTCCCAGAAGAGTTGAAGCTGTTATAGCTGCAAAAGGTCGGCCAATTCCATATTAAACCCTACGGATTAAGAATGGGATGTCATTAAAGTTCATGTGCATGTAAAGGCAGGCGTCCTATATTGGCTGTTCCGTTAGTTTTGAAGTGAAGTACAACAAATTAAACATGTTTTGAACATTAAGGGCATTCTATTTTTACTTGGACGCTATAGCCCTAAGAGCCCATGCACAATGTTTTCTGTATTCCTTATTTCCTTGTGATTTCGTCCTTAATTTTCTTTAAAGCTACACTGTGTAACTTTTTTAGTTTATTCTTAGCTAAAAACACTTAGTTCTTTCAAAAATATATGTGCTCATTAATGTATATTTACTTCTTTCAAGTAATAAAGTATTCTCGTAAGTTTATAATATGCCATTGAAAATACATACAGGTGAGGGGTTCGAATGCGGGTCACTATGTTGCCCCTCCATCTTGAAAGTACATTAGCCAAAGAGGGACATACCCGTAAATTCAAGCTTCGCCTTTCGCGTTTTAACACTCGATGGCACCATGTCGAAGGATGAGGTCGAACTGGAAGCCATGTTAATCTTGGACTCAATCGGCCACCGTAGGAGTTAAAACGAAATCGGAATTGAGAGGAACAGAAACTAAAATTCACTGGATGATCATATACTCTTTCGACACTAGATGGGGGAAAATATCACACAGTGTAGCTTTAAGTCATTCAACATTTTTTTCAACATTAAATGACATGGAGAAGTTATTTTGAGCAAACATGCTTAGTTTCATATAGGGTATCTATTTTATACATTTAAATTGACTTATTTGAATGAGAAACAGTGGTTTTGGTGAGTTTTGCTCATTTAAAGGGATAGTTCACCCAAAAAATAAAATTCTGTCTTCATTTACTCACCCTCAAGTTGTTCCAAACCTGTATGAGTTTCTTTGTTCTGCTGAACACAAAAGAAGATATTTTGAAGAATGTGTGTAATAAAGCAGAGAGAGCAACCATTGACTACAATAGTATTTTTCTCCCTACTATGGAAGTGAATGGTTGCTCTATCTGCTTGGTTACCAACATTCATTAAAATATGTTATTTTGTGTTCAGCAGAACAAAGAAACTCATACAGGTTTCGAACAACTTGAGGGTGAGTAAATTATGACAGAATTAAATTTTTTGGGTGAACTATCCCTTTAAGTGCCACATTTCTATTGTGTTGTTTTTATTGTGTGTCCAATGTCATGATATAAAGTATGATTGTTTTACTTTAAAAATCCTAATTTTACGGAAAATATATTTTTTACTGTAGTTTTCTGTTATTTTAAATTATATTCAAAACTGTAAAATTACAAACAAAATCTGTAAATTAATAACTTTTAATTTTAAGCATTATATCATTAATGACAAATTACAGTAATTCTCTTTTTTATGCAGGAAAATTACTGTTTTAATACAGTATTTTTTCTGCTTTCTTATATTACATACAAATTGATGTAAAATTAAATTACAGAAATAATCTAGAATTAAATATTAACTGTTTATGTCCATACTAACAATTTAACATTCTTCTTTATAATTGTAAAGTAAATTGTATAAGTTTTATATTAAAGGGATATAGTTCACCCAAAAATTAAAATTAGCCCATAATTTACTCACCCTCAAGTCATTCTAGGTGTATATGACATTTTTCTTTCAGACGAATAAAATCGTTATATTAGTTATATTACGATATAACCAATATATATATAAATAATATACGGTCAGCCGAAAGTTTACTTTGTAAAGTTTTAAATATGGATATGTTTCTTACACAAACGCATCGATTCGCTTCAGAAGGCCTTTATTAACACCCCAGAGCCGCGTGGAGCAGTTATTTGATAGGCAGATGCACTTTTTATGGACTTCAAAAACAGAGCAACTATGAATCCAATTCTAATGCTTGGATTAGCCTGGACTTTTGTAAGCCTTACTCCGATTTTATTCGTCTGAAAGAAGAATGTCATATACCATATACACCTAGGATGACTTGAGGGCGAGTAAATTATGGGCTAATTTTCATTTTTGGGTGAACTATCCCTTTAAGCTGTATTTTTACATTCAAATTCTGTCATTCTTTTTACAAATATAACAAACTATATATAGTAACTAAATAGGCTATCAAACATAGTGTGTTTTAAAGAGTAACTGCACTGCTCTCCAGGTTGAAGCTTTCAGGTCTCTGCCCACACACCAGTTGATCCAAATTGCTTTACAAAGTAAATTGTGAATATATATGAGAAAAGCACATATTCTTTACAAGCACTCCCCAATAAAACACCCATAAACTTTCACAAACACACTAATGACATACAGCCGTCTTAAAGTATTGGTTATTGTATTATATCTGATCAGAATGTGCATTTGTTATTTGGAGTGTGTGAGAGAAACCCTATACGGAGAGATTTGAAACTAGAAAAAGCAGAACATGGAGAAAATGGTCTGAAAGGACTGGAATGCATCCCAGAATGCAATGTGTGGAAAACACATTCAAATATGGAACATTTTGAATCCTCAATTTGTCAAATGTGCATGTCTGTGTTATGGAAACACCTTTCTGTTAGGTGACAGTATTAACCACTGGCCCATCATGCTGCTGCAAGCACTTCGGTGTTGAAATGAATGACAATACATTCATTATCAAAGACTGGTGATCAATTATTGTTTAATTAGTCAGACAACACATTTTCATTTAACATTGTCTTATACTATGAATGCTACAACGGCTATAACCACTGCAGTCAACAGCTTGAAGTATCTACACTTTATTGCCAAAGTTTTTTGGGAACGCCTGCCTTTACATGCACATGAATTTTAATGACATCCCATTCTTAATCCGTAGGGTTTAATATGGAGTTGGCCCACCCTTTGCAGCTATAACAGCTTCAACTCTTCTGGGAAGGCTTTCTACAAGGTTTGGGAGTGTATTTATGGGATTTTTTTGAAGGCCTGGCTCGCAGTCTCTTCTCTAATTCATCCCAAAGGTGTTCTATCAGGTTGAGGCCAGTCAAGTTTCTGCACACCAAACTTGCTCATCCATGTCTTTATTAACCTTACATTGTGCACTGGTGCTCAGTCATGTTGGAACAGGAAGGGGCCATACCCAAACTGTTCCCACAAAGTTGAGAGCATAAAATTGTCCAAAATGTCTAGGTATGCTGAAGCATCAAGAGTTCCTTTCACTGGAACGTGAGTCAGTGTCAGTTTCCTTTCCACCAGAATGAACCGGGTGCTAGTTCAGAGCCAGTGCTAGTGCCAGTTCGTAGTTGGTTCCACTGACAAGCTTTCTAAGAACCAATTTGCCTTTCCACGGGCTAGAGAGCCACAACAAGGCCAGGTCTTACGTCACTCTGTATACGTCTCATCTTTCTCAGCTCCAGGCTTGTTCGAGATGCATCGGCGCTGCGCAAACCGATCTGCGCATGATATCAAAACACTGCATGAGTGAATCAAAAGCATAAGGAGTCGTGTGCTCTCGCTGTACTCGTTGTCATACGGCGATCGGTCTGCACAGCACCGCTGCATTTTGAACAAGCCTTCCATCAACAATGGCAAACGTGGCGTTACTATTGATGCACATGGCTTTACGATCCTACATCGGCATCAAAACACAGCGAATCCAACGCATTCATGCAGCTCGTCGTAATTTGTATAGACGGAGATTACAATCGAGCAGCACTTAAGAACCACTTCTCCTGGTTCGGAGCTTGTGCTTTCGGTGTGGAAAGACAAAGAACCGATTTGAAACTAGGCTCTGGCTCCGAACTAGCAACAGCACTGCCTTGGTGGAAAAGGGGTCAAGCCCAACCCCTGAAAAACAACCCACACCATAATCCTCCCTCCACCAAACTTTACACTTGGCACAATGCAGTCAGGCAAGTACCATTCTCCTGGCAACCGCCAAACCCAGACTCGTTCATCGGATTGCCAGACGGAGAAGTGTGATTCGTCACTCCAGAGAACACGTCTCCACTGTTTTACACCACTGCATCTGACGCTTTGCATTGCACTTGATGACGTAAGGCTTGAATGCAGCTGCTCGGCCATGGAAACCCATTCCATGAAGCTCCCTACACACTGTTCTTGAGCTAATCTAAAGGCCACATAAAGTTTGGAGGTCTGTAGCTATTGACTCTGCAGAAAGTTGGCAACTAATGCGCACTGTGCACCTCAGCATGCACTGACCCCGCTCTGTGATTTTAAGTGGCCTACCACTTCATGGCTGAGTTGCTGTTGTTCCCAATTGCTTCTACTTTATTACAATACCACTAGCAGTTGACGTAGAATATTTGCAATACAGTAAAGAGCCAGATACAGAATGCCACAGTTGTGTACAGCTGCATTTAGGCATTAGAGTGGTTCTATAAAGGAAAAGCCAGGGATTTGTTAAAATGCAAAAGGGTCATTATTGGTCATGTGAATGTAAGCTCAAGAGGCGTAACAGCTTCAAAAAGAGAGGGGTGATACTGATGTTTTTTATGTCGTAGAGTAAAACCTGAAAGTGTCTTGAGCTTGTGTTCACCACATATCCACATACACAAATCCCATTCAAAAAAATTATTGACTGTGGGACAAGGGAACCGGATGTGCTAAAATGCTAACTCGTTTCCGTGTTTTGGCCTACAAAGTGATATCATACCTGCACCACTCTATTCCCTGGAAGAAAGTTTGCACATTGCCCCACAAATATCTGATAACTAACAAAATTAGAAAAATTATCTTCAAGTTAATTAATAGGTTTTACCCAGATAAGTGCTCTCTCAAAGGACTTAAGAATGGCATTAATACCCTCTGTGTTTTTCTGTTTAGAGAAACCTGAAACTACTTTACATTTATTTTGGAATTGCTCTCACACAGTGACATTTTGGTGTGATATTTGTGATTTTATCAAATGTTATGTGAATTCCTCATTTTAAATGTACATACAATGTAATTGTTGGTTTTCATGAATGTGAAAAGAAAAATTATATTTGTTTTATAAATCTTTTTTTTTCTTTTAGCCTAAATATATTCATAAATATAAATTTCCTAATTGCAAACCTCTTTTTTAAGATTAAAACTTGAGATGAAATTGGATTTTGAATCTATAGAGTTCTCTAAAATCTTAAAAGGTACGAGAACAGCGGCAGTGTTTAAGGACTTGGTACGTAATCTGGACTGAAAGACAGAAGGACCTTGGCATACTGTATGACAATGATGACAATTGTTTAATGTTCTTTCTTGCATTTAATACAAATAAAATAAAATGTAGGAGCACCTAACCCTGGTTGTAAGCATGTGTAAAAACACAATTTGACTAATTAATTAAATGTAACAGCAAATAAAATAAATATGCAAACTTTAAACACGTTTTCCTTTGAGCGTGATTGGTCAATCTAAACGTCATCCCGGAATCTGACCAATGACAACTGTGCCTGCCTTCTACCGATCATGTTAGTGTGTGCCGCTGCTGTGCTGTGCTGGCTGCAGCTTGGCTTCTAATCTGAAGTAACGTTACTTCGGTTGGTCTACTAGTAATGGCATTGCATGAATCATTTTACATCTGTTAAACTCTTATTTTGAATGAATTTAGGTTGTGGGATGTCGACCGAGAACGGAAAAACGCGAATATGAACACAGATTTACCAATGGCGGACATATTGCACACGGCAGAAGGTAAATAGTAAATATCTTTATCTTTTTTCTACTGTTACATCAATATATTTTGCATTGAAGTGTAATGCAATCGCGATTATTCTGTTTCTGTGCTTTGTTATTTTTAATACTGTTAAACTGGGGCTGGGCGCTATGACGACGAGAGTCTATCGTTAGAGATTTATACTTTGTTATTTCGTGGAATGTAAATATATCCGCGTAGCACTGTAACTTACTAAGTTACTTAAAGTTATTGACATTTTGATAAAGAAACATGCATGAAAGAAGAAAAAGAGCGAGACACGTTGCATGCTGGAGCGGCGCCTGTTTTCTGGGAGGATCGCTCCCCTGCTAACGTTATTTACTATAGTCAGGTTTCCATCCAAGGATTTGTTTTGGGACAAAAGGTTTAGCTAATGCAAATGTTTACCGTTAGCTGATGGAAATGCCAAATATGGATATTTTTTTGCAAATGTTGACACTATTTTTCCGTTTAACTATAGCGTATAAAATTCCATGTCGATGTGTTTTGGAACTAGTTTGGAAACACTTTTTGTAGAAAAAAAGGGCTTAAAAGGATTAGTTCACTTCAAAATGAAAATTTCCTGATAATTTACTCACCCCCCTCTCATTCCAGATGTTCATGTCTTTCTTTCTTCAGTCGAAAAGAAAAATAAGTTTTTTGAGGAAAACATTCTAGGAAATTTCTCCATATAATGTATTTCAATAGCATCCAACGGTTTGACGGTTCAACTCAATGCAGTTTCAAAGGCTTCAGAGGCTCTGCACGATCCCAGCCGAGGAATAGGGTCTTATCTAGCCAAACCATAATAAAAAATAATAAAAAAATGTATATACTTTTTAACCACAAATTGCTCGACTTCAGTGTTGTGCTCATAGACCGTAAAAAAATATATGGACGACGCGACTTCATTGGCTTCCGCTGAAGTAACTAAAGCCTCCGGAGATCCGAATATGGCGCTGACATCTTGGGACTGAAGCTGCGTCCAAAATCGAATACTTATCTTCTATATAGTATGCGAAAAACGGTATGCGCCACAGAGTAGTATGTCCAAATTCATAGTATTCGAAAAACAGTAGGCGAAAAGTACCCGGATGGCATACTACTTCCGGCGAGATTCTGAAGTGTGCATACGATGGACACTTTACTATCCCATGAGGCCACGGGAGACGATTTATGAATTGAGGTGAAGGGACGCAACTGACGCTGGTAGGTCACATGATCATGACAACATGGCGGTTGTAGTACGTCCAGATTACATTCATACTACATTCATTCATACCATATAGAACGTAGGTCACGAAGTTCATTCAAATTCAAATGTAGTACCTACTCGCATAGTACGCGATTTCGGACGCAGCCCGAGTCTTCGCAGTAGTAAACGCGGGACTGGAGTCTGCGCAGTAGAGAGCAGGAAGTATAGCCGCAATATCAAAAGCCCGCCCACACTCTCGCAGATGAAGAACAATTCATTATTTTGGTGTGAAATAAACAGTTATGGAAATGTAGAAATGAAAGCTAAAGCTCCAATCTCCTCCCAAAAATCCAGAAAAAAGTCTGTTAGTGCCTCAGTGACAACTTCACTCAGAGAAGCCGTCAATCTCAGCTGTCAATCATGACGTCACACCCCCCATTTTTATAGCATCAAATAACTAACTAAAACTAAACTTATTTAAAAAACGAACACTTGAAATGAAATCATCGTGATAAAAACTGCCTACAGTGACAGAAACCAACTTTTGGAAACAATTATTTGAAGTGTAATTTGATTGTTTAGTTTGTCTCGCATCCATTAGAAAACACAGAGGGGCGGGTGTTATGACCTATCCTGGGACCAACCACCTGGGGGCGCTCGAGACACGGAGGCATCAGTTTCTGAGAGGCTTGGTTGTGCTTCACGACATATGACGCCATCACGTTGGAAAGGTCACGGCCATGACGTGCGTGGAAGTATTGACCCAGTCGATCTCATGTTCTCAATTGTACAACATGTTGTTTTACCTTTATTTTTGTAAAGGGCATTTGATTTAGTCTTTGCATGTTCGTTTTAACACTGGGTCGGTACTTCCACGTGCGTGACCTTTCCGACGTGATGACGTCATATGTTGTGAAGAAGAACAACACCGAAGTTGCGCTTTTGAGGTTAAAAAGTATGTTTTTGTAGCCTGACGTGGCCATACTCAATTCTAGTCAGAATTTGAGTCTGGTATCGCTCCATTGAGCTTTGATTATGGGGCGTGTTTCAACCGAGCCAGGAAAGACCTCAATTGGATAGACCCACAACCAATCAGAGCAACGGAGCGACGCGTAACGTTAGTTGTCAAATGTCAACAGAACTCAACTGCACTGTTACCAAGTCCGTGTTTTTCTCCATGTCCGCGGGTTGAAGCGCCCCCAATTATGTGATTATATAAACCCAGGAATGCGAATTTTAGCAGGCAACCTTGCCAAAATAACATATTTTGCCAACCAAACGTTTTGAGTAGCAATTGTGCGCGACATTGCAAAAACACTTGGAAACCCTGTCTGCACGCACGCATGATTAAGTAACATTACAAGAAAAACATGAGTGTAAACGATCTTTGGCAGTAATAAAATAATTTAAGGATACACAGAGTACTTACCAACACGATCATCGTTTCTGAGAGAAATAGTGAAGGTGAATACATATACGAACAAGTTCTCCGTTTAGGATAAGAGCAAATTCAACCCAAGAGCCTTCGATGACGTGGATGATTACGTTACTGTTGATCATCTGTCCATCATCGTCTAAAGCCCGCCCTGACAATTTCATTGGTCCGAACAGTTTCTGTTCGGGCATAATTCCTTCTCTATGGAGCGAGTCCAGACCGAATTGCCCGAGCAAAACATTTTGTGGGCGGGGCTAAATTCGGCTGGCATCCAGGCTAATGTTTTTGGGGGGTTTTGTTAGAAAATGACCTATCGTTTCACTAGATAAGACCCTATTCCTTGGCTGGGATTGTGCAAAGCCCTTCGAAACAGCATTGATTTGGACCATCAGCCCATTGGTTGCTATTGAAATCCATTATGTGGAGAAAAATCCTGGAATTATTTCTTAATTCATGTTAAATAAAATATTTATATTACTGAAAATTTCTCATATATGTGGAATAACACATTGTCATATCGCCCATCCCTATGGTCAGCCAGTTTTAAGATCAAACTTGTCATAAAAAGTAAAGGAGTGGAATGAGTAACACTGTCTAAGAACACTGTCATGTACACTTGTTCGACAGAGAGGACATGAAACCACCATTCTTGGACTCTGAGGAATACTAGGCAAACCAGGATTTTGGATCTACTGTGAAGTTTTTGTATGGAGCGGGTGAGTAAATGTTTTGCAAGCCTAGGCTATGTCTCTGTCAGTAAGCCGATAATTAAAATGAATGTTTTATCAAACAAATTAATATTCTTGTGTGTGTGTGTGTATGTTTCCCCCCTCATGATCCAGAAGTTTTGGGAATGAAAATCTTCTGCCACATTATCTTCAGAGGTAGTGAGTATTCATCTCATATCTAACATTAATACTCTAAATGATACTGTACCCTTATGTGTGAGGAAATGCGAACACAGGCAAAGCATGCAAACTCTGCACCAAGGCACCACTCTGGTTCAAACGTACCTTCTTGAGTTTAAAAGCATAGCTCACTGAAAATGAAAACTCCCTCATGTATTTTCTAAATTGTATGACTTTCTTCTGTGAAACAAAATATTTTGAATAATGTTGGTAACCAAGCAACATTGGACAAAGTTTTATGGACAAAAATCACCAAGACATCTAAAATATATTTTCTTATTTCTTTTGTGTTCCACAGAAGAAAGTCATACAGGTTGAAAAATACACAAGGGTGGGTAAATAAATGATATCTTGAGTAATCTAATGATCTCGTCAAGTTTGTGATAGAAAAATAGTGTAAAATGTTGCAATTAATTGGTTGGTTTTATTTTGGTGTACTAGTTGGCATTTTTCTGGGTACAAAAATTGGTACAAATGTTTACCTTGCTATGATACATCTGGAAAAAGGTGTCCATTGTTGCGAATCCTCATATTCCTTATAACTCCCATCTCAAAGCTGAGAGTACTCTGTGTTCATATAGCCAGAATGGACAATGTCAGATGTTGTTTAAAGGGATGGTTCACCCAAAAATGAAAATTAGCCCTTGATTTACTCACCTTCAACTCATCCTAGGTGTATATGACATTCTTCTTTCAGATGAATAAAATCAGAGTTATGTTAAAAAAGTCCTGGATAATCCAAGCTTTGTAATGGCAGTAATTGTTGCTCTGTTTTTGAAGTCCATAAAAAATGCATCTGTCCATCAAATAACGTGCTCCACACGGCCGATCGTCTTCCGTGGAAAAAGTGTTGAAAGTGCCTCTTGCTGTTCAAAATGCTTACGCTTCGTCTGACGAGCATAACTGGTCGCGTAAGCATAGCACTGCAGAGGCACTTTCAACACTTTTTCCATAAATCGAACACGGAAGGCGACCCCCCCCCCCCCCCCACCAGAGCCGCGAGGAGCACGTTAATTGACGGACAGACTTCAAAAGTAGAGCCAACCTTACTGACATTAAAAAGCTTGTAAGAGCCAGGACTTTTATTAATATAACTCTGATTGTATTTCGCCATTTTGAAGGACTTTTAACTAAACTATTGTCTATTTTCTTTCTTGCTTTAAGGATCCAGCTGATTACTGGAGATTTGGAGGAGGATTGCTCTTTATCTGCTGTGTCTGTCACTTCTGGTGCAGTACAAACGTGTTTGTTGCTGTTTGTCTGTGCGGTGTGAATTGGCCTTTACACATATATAGCTAGGATTCTGAATTAAAAGACAATGTAATGTTTATCCACATATATTATCTGAGCTACACTATATTGCCAAAAGTATTGGGACACCCCTCCAAATCATTGAATTCAGGTGTTCCAATCACTTCCATGGCCAAAGGTGTATAAAATCGAGCACCTAGGCATGCAGACAGTTCTACAAACATTTGTGAAAGAATGGGTCGCTCTCAGGAGCTCAGTGAATTCAAGCGTGGTATCGTGATAGGTTGCCACCAGTGCAAGAAGTCCATTCGTGAAATTTCCTCACTACTAAATATTCCACGGTCAACTGTTAATGGTATTATAACAAAGTGGAAGCAATTGGGAACAATAGCAACTCAGCCACGAAGTGGTAGGCCACGTAAAATCACAGAGCGGGGTCAGTGCATGCTGAGGCGCACAGTGCGCATTAGTCGCCAACTTTCTGCAGAGTCAATAGCTACAGACCTCCAAACTTTGTGTGGCCTTCAGATTAGCTCAAGAACAGTGCGCAGAGAGCTTCATGGAATGGGTTTTCATGGCCGAGCTGCTGCATCCAAACCTTACATCACCAAGTGCTATGCAAAGCATCGGCTGCAGTGGTGTAAAGCACGCCGACACTGGACTCCAGAGCAGTGGAGACGTGTTCTCTGGAGTGACACATCATGCTTCTCTGTCTGGCAATCCGATGAAAGAGTCTGGATTTGGCGGTTGCCAGGAGACCGATACTTGCCTGACTGCACTGAGCCAAGTGAAAAGTTTGGCGAAGGGGGGATTATGGTGTGGGGTTGTTTTTCAGGGGTTGGGCTTGGCCCCTTAGTTCCAGTGGAAGGAACTCTTGATGCTTCAGCATACCAAGACATTTTGGACAATTTCATGCTCCCAACTTTGTGGGAACAATTTGGGGATGGCCCCTTCCTGTTCCAACATGACTGCACACCAGTGCACAATGCAAGCTCCATAAAGACATGGATGAGCGAGTTTGGTGTGGAGGAACTGGACTGGCCTGCACAGAGTCCTGACCTCAACCCGATAGAACACCTTTGGAATGAATTAGAGCGGAGACTGCGAGCCAGGCCTTCTCGTCCAACATCAGTGCCTGACCTCACAAAAGCGCTTCTAGAAGAATGGTCTCAAATTCCCATAGACACACTCCTAAACCTTGTGGAAAGCCTTCCCAATAGAGTTGAAGCTGTTATAGCTGCAAAGGGTGGGCCAACTCCATATTAAACCCTACGGATTAAGAAGGGGATGTCAGTAAAGGATCATGAAACCCCAAAACACATTTTTTGAGACGTGCACAGATATGTACAGGCTGTACATCCCTGAAAACACTAAAAGCACTCATAAATTTTACCAATAAGTGGAAATTGGTTATTATTGTGTTTAAGCAAAGTCAGAGCAATGTCACGGGATGTGAGGTAGAATCGTGCCTTCGAAATGTGTGTGACTGGCTGCAGGCACGATTCTACGTCAGCCGGTCCTCTGCATTTATTCATGAGAATGAGCTCTTTTAACCCAATCACTGCGCTGTATTACACACGAGATCGCAATACAGTGGACAATTCAAACAACATGCGGTGCGCGCATGAGAGCGGTTTCTGTGCGGAAACGATGAGTTTATCAATGCTCACCATGTGGATCATATAGATCAGATGCAGGCTTGAGCAAACGCGTTTCAAGGTTTTTTTTTTTTTATGGACCTATTTCATGTACTCTAGGGCTATAAACATGGACCAGCACCGAGTATGCACGCATATTTAATCATGTCTTCTTCAGATTAAATATATGCAAATACTGGACACTGATACAGCTGTATGTCTGATCACGAACGCAAAGACACAATGGATTAGTCTGATACACAGAAGACAATGATGTTGACCAGTGGTTCTCAAACCTGTCCTGGAGAACCACCAGCCCTACACATTTCTGACACACCCATTTCAGGTCTTGCAGTCTATACTAATGAGCTCATGAGTTGAATCAGGTGTGATAGATGAGAGAGACTTACAAAATGTGCAGGGCTGGTGGTACTCCAGGTCCAGGACAGGTTTGACAACCACTGATGTAGACCGAAAATTCAAAGAATGGGCAAAAAAGTATTAATTTTTTCTGTTAAACTGACGTGTGTCATTTGTTTAGAGACTGTAGTGTACTGAATATATTTTTGGACCTTTTAAATGTTCTACCTTGTTTCTCCCTCGTTTTGGCTCTTCTTTTTTTTTTTTCTCTCCGTGGTCATATTTTAATATTCATGTGTCTGTATAATGAGTGTGTTGTAGGTCTGTGTTTTATTGGTTGTTATCCCCCTCTACACTCCCACTTTTCCACAGCTTTACACGCCCATTTTCAGAGGCTTTTTGCAACTCTTGAGGTGTGAAAAACCAGGCCAAAACATGACACTTTAAAGTTCATGTCCATGTAAAGGCAGACTTCCCAAAACTTTTGCCAATATAGTGTATGTGGAGCCCACAGGGGTCAGTCGAATATTGAGGAAAGCAATATAAAACTTATTTGGTAAATACAAAGCTAACTGTAAACGGCACAATTTTGTTCTTTTCACCATCTGTTTCAAAGATGCAATCATGACCTCATCATGATAGTAACCCTAACTTATAAGATAGAAATGCAATTTTTAGTTCCTCCTGGGGGCTCTGAAGAACTGTTTGTGAAGAGTTTGTGTACATAAGTAATGAAAGTTTTAGAATCAATAGAAACAAAACAAGAAAAAAACATTGGAAAAGACACAAGAAAACAGATAAATATGTGAGTTGTACTGTAAATGTTAATGGTTTCAAGCGTTTTCACAATTTCTCTGAAATGAGCCATTGTGTTTATCTTAAATCCCAAAAATCATATTTTGGAGGGACTTGGAAAAGACTTTCATAAGTGTCCATGTAATTTTTATGTTCCAAAGAAGAAAGGAAAAGTATGTTTGGGACAACGTAAAGAGTCCTATCCCTTTAACCCTCTGTCCTGTTCAACAGAGTTCAGTTTGTAGCAAAACCATTTACAGTCCTTGTATATTTTTTTCCTTCTCTACAATAATGTGGACGAAAACATTCTGTAACCATTAAAAACATACACCAACAATACAAGAGAATGCATCAATATATTTTTAAATATGCAAATTGATGTTTGAGGTTTGAAAATGAACCCTCGCTCTGAGTTTGCTCACATTCTTGTTCAAGAAATTACAGTGGCTGATGCATTTCTATCATAAAGATGTGGCCAAACATTACAGATTAAAGGGATAGTTCACCCAAACATCGCCCTCAAGCCATTTTATAGGTGTATATGACATTCTTCTTTCAGAAGAATACAATCAGAGTTATATTAAAAATTTCCTAGCTAGTCCAAGCATTATACTTGTATTAAAAGTGCATCCATCCATTATAAAAGTAATCCACACAGCTCCGGGGGGTTAATAAAGGTCTTCTGAATACAGAAGGTGGTCAGCCAGAGGCTAGATATTTTACATTATAACGTGTTAAATATGGATATTTTTCTTAAAAACCCATCGATTCGCCGTGTGGACTGTGGAGCACTTTTATAATTGATGGATGCATTTTTTGGGCTGCCAATTTATGCCCAGTGTGTTATTCACTAAAACGATATGATTACTCACTTTTGATACTTTATTTGAACCAATTAGTATTGCCTCATTTTTATATGTATTTAAGTCATATTAAAGGCTGTTGTTCACTTGTCATTGTTACCAAAAATATATAAATAAAATCTTGTTGATGATTAACAAAATAATCGTTACTGACAGCCCTAGTTAAGACATCTGAAAATGCACCTGCATTGTTTTGCATTTTGTGATTAAAAGACTATTTTCCAGTCATATATTTTGTCATTGTAGATTTTTTTTTTAAATAATAGGCTATTAAAATACCTTCTCCCGAAAACAATATTGTGTATCGTCTGATTTTGTGAGCTAGTGTATCCGCCCATTGTATGTTTAACTGTTAAGAAATATTCTTACCATCAATATATACGGCATCAAAAGTAGAAGCTGAGAATGACACATTCCATAATATTATGTTTATAGATTATAGTTACTGAATTTATGCGTTCATCTTTAAAGTTGTTGTTAATAATTGCGAAAATTAAATAATGTTGCATCTCTGACGGTGTATAATTTCCACATAGCCCTTAATCTCCAGGAGAAAGTGAGTGAACTTTTTTTCATTTTTTTTATACAACTTTGTATACAATACACAATATGTATCAAGAATGTATTCATTGTCATCAGAAAACAGGAACGTAAAAGAAAAAAAAGTTAATGATTGAAAAAAAAAGAAAAGGAAAAGCTAGAAAAAAACATGAGAGTAAGATATAATTTTTTTGTGGTGGCGACGTTGGTGTAACGCATCTCTGTGATGGCGAAGTACCCCTTTTCTCACGTTAAAGTACACAACTGTCTCCTTCGGTAGGTAATCCATGGCACGATCCACATGCCATATTGCCCTGTTTAGTAAATCTGGCCCCAAAAGTGAAAAAACTCAGGATGAAGTAAATGCAAATTCATGCCTGTACAGTAGAAGGCGCAGCTTAAATAAATCTTTCAAAGTGCTGCCATTCTGGATTGCAGGAGAAGTTTGCATTTCACTGTATTTATTCATTTTGAGGGATAATTTGCTGGAAAAATGTACACAGCGCACACAACACCCAATGCAGATTTCTCTCAATATTGGGACAGGAGAGCTGTCAGTCAATAAATGGGAAAAGAAAGCAACTTGCAATATTTGGAGAAAAACAAAACAAAACAAAACATGAAAGTCCCCCCTTAAATCTAAACTAATTGTACAAAAAAATTATGAATGAGATCATACTATAATTAATATGAATTCACAACAAATATGCCAAAATATAAACTACCGGTAGTTGCGAATTGCCATGAGAGAGTGTGTTTGTATGAAATATTTAAATCGGCTGTGGGGCGGGGTTTGTACCGCGATTGACCAATCAAAATGGGGTGTTCCAAAAATCTGTTTAATATTTCCACAATTGCATACAAACAGATTTTTGTACGTTTTCTATCCTTTTTTTTTATAAATAAAAAAAATAATGATCATAATAATAGTTCATTCAAATGCGCATTTACATTTAGAGATCCATCTAAATCCAGATCTCTGTCCCTAGATAGTAGCTAATCCATAAAACAATGTCAGCCAAGAGACCAGTATTAATAGCTTGCTTGTACAGGCAGCATAGCTTGCATTCACACACACACACACACACACACACACTACCTCATCCATCACTTCACTGTCCTAAACCAAAAGAGTGTATTAAAAGAACGATTCTATCTATCGGGAAAAAGGGAACATGTAAAAGAAAGTGGTACATTGACTAACTCTTTAAAGTGCAAAGAGTTACTTTCTCCTTACAATGAACTGCCTTTACTACAGGAATGATGTGATAGGCCTACATATAAGAGCCTAGATTTAAAATAAAGGTTTGACTTGTGTAAACTTTGCATTTGTACAAAATATTGTTTCTTCTTTTCTGAATGCCATTGTATGATAAGTAAGTCTGAATACAGATAGGCCTACATTACATGTTTTATTTATTCTTAAACAATGAGTTTTAACTTTAGCCTGGCCGTCTGACTAAAAATAGCCTGGTCACCCATAACCCGACACCATCATTGTCCCTTCACATCAGCGAGCGCTTAGTGGGGCACACAGTTTAAGACGCACACGAATGACTCATTTTCTAATGCCAATCACTATTGCTTTCATATTCGTACATCACTAATCTTAAGGTAGTAAAGAATTCAGAATGATGGATGAATGACGTGAAAATCTCGCTGCTTTATGAGAATATCACTGCTTTATACATACTAGTCAAAATTGGGTTTATTTTGATATTAAGGTTCATTTTGAACGCAAGTTTAGTTTTTTCCATTTTTATTTTATTATTATTTTTATATACACAAAAACCGTTTTGATCAAATATCATTTTAATTTGTTTGATCCCAACATAACACCCATATTACTTCCATTTTTGTTATTTCATAGTTTTAATGACTACTCATTCTAAAATGTGTAAAATTGTAATTATAATGGTGTCCTTTTAATAATTAGTTAATTATTAGTCACATGATTTATATAGCACAATATGTGATGTACAATAGTGGGAAAGCTTAGAAAGTAAAAAACAAATAATACGGTAACACTTTACAATAAGGTTTCATTCAGTTAACTAGAAGTTAACATGAACTAATGAACTGCACTATTACAGCATTTATTAATCTTTGTTAATGTTAATTTCAACATTTACCAATACATTATTAAAATCAAAAATTGTATTTGTTAACAATAGTGTAATGCAGTGTGAACTAACATGAACAAACAATGAATAGCTGGATTTAACTGACATTAATAGCAAATACAGTTACAACTGTGTTGCTCGTGGTTAGTTCATATTAGTTAATACATTAACTAATGTTAACAAATGAAACCTCACTGTAAAGTGTTAACATTAATACAATGTTAATAATACAATTCTAAAATAATATTATCAAAATAAGCCCTTTCCTCTGAATAAATACAGATATAGAGAGATAAATCATTTAGATGTCCGTGTGTTTGGGAATGTTGCATACCAAAGGAATCGCACCACATCAAGAGTGGTTCCCCAAAGCCTTGTTATACGTGGCCAGGCTAGTTAATGATAGCACAGTGTCTCACATTAGGAAAAAGGCTGTAAAGTGATCATTGTGGCGACTGACGAGCCATAAAGGGAACGGTGCAGCTGGGGATGCTAGTAATGTAACGTAACACACACAGACACCTGTGCCTGTCACAAACACAGCGGCTTTGTCTTATTATAGCTGGACCTCGGCTCTGTCCATCGGTGTCCATTCTTTTTGTCTTTGTCATATCTTCCAGCCCGTTTTTCCACAATGGGATGATCTAGTAACACAAAAGCAGAATAAAAACAATAGATGTAAATGATAAGTAAGAATATATAAGTGAATGTAGTTGTTAAACTGAATTTTAGAGATGATACGGCCCTGAAATCTAACGTAACATCACTAGAACGTCACCTCATCGGACACCAAATGGGACTTATGACTGTATTAGGTGAGCTATAATGAGTGAGTGGGTGGGGTTTAATAAAAATGGGCGGGGCCTGATGCCCCCAGATATAAATGCCCTCCCACTATCACTGGCTGAGTTTGGTCTCTCTCCACTTTACTCCCTCTCTCTCTCTCCAAGTTCCTCACTTGACCAGCTCCTGTTCCTGAACCACTAGCCCTCATCTACTGCACTGCCACTTTCTTTTTCTCGTACCGTGAGCCCTACTCACCGACACCAAAATGGAGGCCATCAAGAAGAAGATGTTGATGCTCAAGCTGGATAAGGAGAACGCTCTGGACCAGGCCGAGCAGGCGGAGACCGACAGGAAAGGAGCAGAGGACAGAAGCAAACAGGTTAGGTGGAAGAGGAAAGGTCAAAGTAGTCATAACTAAAACTAGAGAGCTTTTATTTCAGTTCAAATTATTATATTTATATACAAATATAATTCTGATTTGTTTAGCATTTTTCTCAATGTAATTCCCATATCACTTCAATTTACTAGTTTTAATGACATTACTAATTATAAAATTATTAAGTGTGTCCTTTGGACTCAGTGTATAAATTACATTGTCGCATTATTTTTACTGTACAATATGTGATGTATAATAATGGGAAAAGAATTCTAAAATAATATGAATAAAATTAGGAACGCAAACAGGCGAGGTGGAAAGGTCAAAGGTCGTGATTACAAAAACGGACCTAACAGTATGAGTTTGTGAGGTTTCATTTGAGTGCAGATTTTTAGAGTTTCATCATTTAAATGGCTACATCCAAAAATGAAAATTCTGTCATCATTTACTCACCCTTAAGTTGTCCAACCCTGTATGAGTTTCTTACGTCTGTCAAACACAAAAGAAGATATTTTGAAGAATGTCGGTCACCAAACAATTGATGGTAGCCATTAACTTCCATAGTGTGGGAAAGAAATACTATATTAGTCAATGGGGCCCGTAAACTGTTTGGCTACCAACATTCTTCAAAATATCTTCTTTTGTGTTCAAGAAATTCATACAGGTTTGAAACCACTTGATTGTGAGTAAATGATGACAGAATTTTCATTTTTGGGTGAACTATCCCTTTAAGAATTGGTCATTGAAACCCTATATTGTTTAGCCTCTAATTAGAATTTTAAGGGGTTTAAGGTGCTAATGACCTGTTGAAAGAAACACTGTTGAAACTTAAAGTATCATAGACCCACTTCTCCAATCACTAAACATTTTAATTCTGGACCGAACCAAATTCAATTAATCTGAGCAAGAGACAAAGATAGACACAAAAATCCACAATCATGGTCATTTTACAATATTTAAATGTGTTAAGAATATGCACCTGGCCAATGCTGACAACTGTCCAAATACCCCTCTTGGAAAAAGAGTGCCAACCGCACTGAGAAGTCTGATCCCAACACTCAACAGCAGTTGCAAGGCTGTGATCTGCCACTGGAAGAATGCAGGGTGGATAAACAGAGTCTTAGCAAGAGATGGAGAAGGGAGTTGTGGGTAGGGCTGAGGATGTGTGAAAGGTTTGGGTTGCCTGCGAGGGTAATTATATTTACATTAGGATATCTTAGCTTATCACCAGAAGAAGGTGGGCAAAAAAAGACACCGGAAAGTGACGAGTGATTGTCACTTTCGACGATGCTTTCATGTGATGCTATTTCACTCCTCCCTCCCTTTCCATCTCTTCCACTCTTATATTCCTTTGTCTCTTTCTCCCAGCACGAGGATGAGCTGATTCAGATGCAGAAGAAACTGAAGGGAACTGAAGATGAGTTGGATAAATACTCAGAGGCCCTGAAGGACGCCCAGGAGAAACTGGAGATATCCGAGAAGAAGGCTGCGGATGTGAGTGATTGACGATCACAATTTAGCACCAAATCACACACACAAATACAAATCTTAAAACTTCATCCCGGGATTCTTGTTGGCCCACCCCTCCATTCCTCTCATTCTCTCCATTCACTCCTCCACAGCTGACGCTGTCACTACCCCCCTTTTTTTTTGACTGTGATGTCAACTAGCCAGACTGTAACATCTCCCCTTAAATGTACTCATACACTAGCATTATATGCAGTGCACAAATATGCATTTAAAACAATTATTGCAAAATACTAGAGTTTTTAGAGGTGGCATAAATGATTCAAATAAATAAACATCAGTAGCCTACTAAACAAAGTAAACTTTTTTTTTTCATATACTATTGCCAAAACACATAATGTGTATTTTTAATTACACAATGTCATATGAACAACCAGTCCAGTCAGTAATTACACTGATTGAAGTCTAAAAATAACTGGCTCAGGAGAGCCATTCGGTACATTAGTAGCATTGCATGTTGATGACTCACTAAAAAGAACCGGCTTATGAGAGTCATTCATTAAGAATCGAACTATGGTCGCGTTGTTGGTTGTTAATTTACTAACACGAACCTGGTCATAAGAACCATTCGATCACAAAATGACTACAGATGTCACGCTGCATGTTGTTGATTCACTAAAAAGAACCGGTTCATACGAATCATTTGTTCGGGAATCATTACACTGGTCTCGCTGTATGTTGTTGATTCACCAAAAAGAACCGTTCATAAGAATCGTCTGTTCGAGAATCTTGATTCACTAACAATAACCTGCTAATGTGAGTCATTCATTTGAGAATTGGACGGACGCCACACATGTGGCATTGTTTCTATATTCAGTAGCGAAATTGTTGCGCCACTAAATATTAGCTTTGGAAACTCTGAATATTTTTTTTAAATGTAGTATTCCGTCTACATCGGTGGACAAATGTTAACCGAACGTCATTCATTTCTGGTGATTTTTAAAAAAAAAATCCTGAATCGTTCTTGGTTGCCAACCCATCCATAACTCGCACAAGGTGACAAAAAGTGTTGGTGATAGGCCTACTTTTCTTATACTCGAGAAAATTACTACATTGAGACTGCTGATAGCAGCAGGGCTGTAAATCAGTGTTTGTGAGGCGAGAACACAATGAACATAAGAAAGAACATTACAGGCTTGAGATTAAAAGCTTTATTAGCCTTACATTAGACAGGTTTAGAGTGTTTTCTAAAAAAATATTTTCCATTTTTTAGTTTCTGCTTTAAAATTACTTTTTATAATTACAAACTATTTGCTAATGCTTTTATGCGTAGCTACATCTCATATACACCTCAAGAACTAAAGGAGAACTTTCAAATGAGAAAAAGGCTAATTATTGTTATCGCCATTGTGTTACTTGACTCCCTCTTTGACAGCTAAACTAAGGCTGTTGCCGTCACAGTCAACCCTGTCACAGCAAGTATGTCTATGTCTATTATTGCCTGTCATTGTCCCTTTGTTCTGGGCTCCGGATATAGCAGACACACCTGTTGTCATAAAGTTTGGCCTTCATAAGATGTTCCTCGTGGACTGAATACCACAGGCTTTGAAGGTTGTGTGTGAGTGAAAGAGAGAAAGGTAGAAAGATACTGTATTTTATCTAGAATGAAAGACTAATATAGTGGGAAAACACATCAGCCTAAAGTAGTCAAGTAGTCTATTAGCTGAGGTTTTTGTCACTTTTCTGACTATCTAAACCAACTGAACGCTTGGCAGGCTGTGAGACCATCTCTGAGCTTAGAGACAGAAGGAGAGCAGAAAAAGACCTGCACATTTCATGGCAATACTTTAGGGTGAAACGCTGTAATATAAGGTAATGAGAGAATTTATTGTTTTGAATCTGGCATCCTCTAATCAGACGGGCAGAATGAGAACAGTAGCGAGAATGAGTGTGGGTTGCCTCCATTACAGCTGTCACTTTGAAATCTATTTTCATCTCAACCTTGAGTCAAATCTTTACCACCATGAACCCTATCACTTACCTTGCTACCCCACACAGTTAAAAAAAAAAAGAGTTTTTTGCCGTAAACCCAGCTGGATTTAGTGGTAATTTAGTCAAATTAGTCACTCGTCGTCATGCAGGGCGAGTTTGAATCTGGGGGTGGATCCTTAAATAGAGCTTTGAGCAAGCAGACTAACAGTGTTCGGAGTTATGGTGGAAATGTGAGAGGTTGAGGATGGGTGCAACCTTTGTACAAAACGGAGAACCGAAATAGTGTAGAACTGAAAAAAATGTAGAACAGAGTTCTAGTAGGAAGGTTGTCATAGTCTTCCAAATGCTTAAGTATGTCAGCAGCTGCAGGTGGGTGAGTGTGTCTTACCATGTTGATTTAAGAAAGCATGTGTTTATGCGAGTGTGTCTTGGAGGTCAGAATGTCAAGCCATGCACCTCTTCACCAATAACCTATAATGTCAACAGGCCCTTAGAGACATAAGCTGCAGTTTACCACCAGACCAGACAAACAGGCAAATATATAAATCACTGCTCTCAGACATATTTTTTATTTTATTTATACTCATCAAAGAATCCTAAAAAATGTATTGCGTTTTCCACAAAAATATTAAAGTGCCCCTATTATGGTTTTTTCAAATATTACGTTTCATGTAGTGTAATATATTTGTTTGCGAATGCAAAAGGTCTGCTAAGTTTTCAAGATCAAAGTGCACAACAAAAAAAAGTTATTTTCTCCTAAAATAAATGCCGAAACGAATCATCAGCAATTCCAGTCTCACATCCTGTTACACGTAACAATGTTACAAATTTGCATAATGCCAGCCTATGGACTCCATTGGCTGCCTGCGAACAACGTCCTGCCCTCAAACACTAGTTGTAGCTGAGGCCTGGAAGAGTTTGGTTCGTGTTTTCAACATGTCTGCACTGTGAATCCACTTTGATGCACTTTAACAGGAAGAGGAATGCTGGAATTGATATGGAAAAACCGATGCCATTACTGTTTGTATCACCCTGTTTTTATGCACATTTTGAAGTACCGCATGAAAAAAATAGTGAAGGAAACGCCAAATTTTGCACAAAAAAATCCTGTAATTCACAAAAAAGTTTTGACTTGTGCGAAAAAGAGTTAGGGTGATTTCAGGGGGATTGGGACACTTTTTACCATTGAGATGACTTGGAAAAAGTGTCCCAATCACCCTGAATTCACCCTAATGCGAATATTGGGAGATGGAAACGCATTTGCAGAATACTGATGTAGCGAACATTAAACCCATGTAACTAATTGTCTATTTGCCCTGATGGGGACATTCTAAAACGCTTTACATGGCTTAATGTACAAATAAAGTGATATTAAAAGACCAAATTCAGTAAACACAATACTAATAAAGCATACTATGTGCAGAAAAGCTTATGAGCCAGCAATATGAAGAAATAATGCAATTTGTGTTCAATAGTGCTCCCTCTGTGTTTATGACAGTCTAAATGGGAGTACAGATTAGTTTTTTGCAAATCGCTAAACCTGCCTGTGTTCTATTAATAATGTATAACGTATTTTGTCTCTTTTATAACTGTTGGTCCTTTAAGCCTCATTATATTTTCTTTTCTATGGGAGGAAAACGCTTAACGTGTAATTAAACGTGTTGAATATTTTTGGCTCATCTGCTTTTCTGTACATAGTATGCTTTATTAGTTTGGTGCTTACTGAGTTTGGTCTTTTACTACCACTTTCTTAAGCCACGTTAAGCATCTTTGACGTTAGGCTACTAGGTTACCGATACCACTGTCATCCGTTTGAACAACTTGATGGAAACGCACCTAATTCGCATTTGCTAGTTTTTTCTCTTTTTCAAACTTTGAAAAGATTCACTTCATGTTTGGGTGGATACCCAGCTACTGTATAGTCTTACGGTGCTGAAATTCAGATATGCTAATGGTTATCCGTTTTGTTTCTGGCAAATCCTGAAAGCTGCAGACCAATCATAACAGGCTGGGCCATCTGACCAATCAGTACAGAGAAGGCTCTCGGGAAGGAGGGGTTTAGAGAGACAGATTCTTCGAACTAACCGTTTTCAGACTCTTCGACAAATTAGGTGATGTGGAATGTATATTATGAGAAAAGGTTTTTTTTTTTTGTCTTTATAGTAGCCTTTAAAACTGCATAATAGGGGCCATTAAAGAAGCACAACTGAAATATTTCCTGAGCAGCAAATCAGCATATTTGAAGGATTTCTGAAGGATCATGTGACACTGAAGACTGGAGTAATAATGCTGAAAATTCAGCTTTTCCTCACAGAAATAAATTACATTTTAAAATATATTAAAGTAAAAAAATGAATATATATATATAAAAATATATGATAAATATATATATATATATATATATAAAAATATATGATAAATATATATATATATATATATATATAAAAATATATGATAAATATATATATATATATATATATATATATATATATATATATATATATATATATATATATATATATATATATATATAAAAATATATGATAAATATATATATATATATAAAAATATATGATAAATATATATATATATATATATAAATATATGATAAATATATATATATATAAAAATATATGATAAATATATATATATATATATATAAATATATGATAAATATATATATATATATATATAAATATATGTTTGGTTATAAAATATATGATTCTAGGAGTGGGGCTCCACCACAACTGATGTTGTGACAATTAAGTCTATCTAGATCATCTGGCGCCATCATCTGGTGAGTTGAAGGCAACGTATAATAAAAGGGCCTGTCCCAAGTGAAGTTTGGAACACGTTCCACACTGGTGAAGGGAGGCAGGAAGGGTGAGACAGGAAATTATGATGCAACATGATTCTGCGGTGCTCGTCTCTAGCAGAATGATTCAGGATCAGTCACATTTCTTTACCTTTAACATTGCTTTGAGGTTAAACCATTTAAGGTCTTCCAATATAAAAAGTCTTTGTGGTAAGAATTGCAATATCAGTGAATAAAACCCATACCCTTAGGCTTTGAACTTTTAACAGTGTTTAGGACATAGTTACGGATGCCAGAAAGATTGCACATTCTACACCACAGAAAGAGAACAGACAGTATTACTATAGTCTTGTTCGAGTTTGCCCAGGCCTGTGAACTAGGTTTGTTCACTGGATTCTTTTTTATGACCTCATGCAATCCTGTAGGTAAATCTCCTACAGTCTTAAAGCCGACTCACAATGTCTACTATTAAAGACTATTTAATTTAACTGGAAAATACAATTACACATTAATCTCTCAAATTCATTAGGTATTCCGTGAAGAATGTTATGTAAAAAATGCGTATTAATTGACTCAACACAACTCAGCATAAACTCAGCACTGAATCAGAGTTTGTTCACGCAAGAGCACCGGCACTTACTGCGAAGACGTCAATGAAATTACATGTCAAGTAAATGATTTACAACACTCCTTGTTCTTGTTTTACAGCCTAGATATAACCTAACTCAGTGATTCTGAAGTGACCCATAAGATTTTTACCAACATGTAATAATGAATAAATACTTTCATAACAATTAATTAACCGTTTGTGTTTACATTCATTTTGACATAATTTAAAATAATATAAGTTATACATGCCCGGTTTTACAGACATGGTTTAGATTAAGCCAGGATTAGGCTTAGTTTAATTAAGGCATTTAAAGGGATAGTTCACCCAAAAATGAAAAATAGCCCATGATTTACTCACCCTCAAGCCATCCTATGTGTATATGACTTTCTTCTTTCAGACGAATACAATCGGAGTTATATTAAAAAATCCGACAAAATCCAAGCTTTATAACGGCAGTAAATAGAAGATGATATTTTGAAGCCCAAAAAAAGTGCATCCATCCATCATGAAAAGTAATCCACACGGCTCCGGGGGTTAATAAAGGCCTTCTGAAGCGAATCAATGCGTTTGGTTAGAAAAATATCCATATTTAAAACGTTATAAACTAAAATAACTAGCTTTTTCAATGCATACGCATCGATTTACAGCGAAAGAGAAAGCCCTGACCTGACGCATGACGTATTGACGAACGCGGGAGTGCAGAGGATAGAGCAAAATAAAACATTGGTCATGAATTCGAAGTCTAAAAGCAGAATTTTTCAAGAGAAATGTCAGAAGATTCCGAGTTTGAGTTTGTTGCCGAGTCCTATTTGTTTGAACCGCGAGAGGTGTCAAAGATTACGCTACCCCTACATTGCAGGGGTTACTATTTTGGTGCAAGTCAAATTGCGTAGGCCGTCTGCCGGAAGGTAGTTATTTTAGTTCATAAAGTTTTAAATATGGATATTTTTCTTACACAAAAGCATCACTTCGCCCTTTATGACATGCCAGCGCAAGTTGCTTTCAGTTAAAACAGCTCAAACATGCATTTTAGTCCGGGACTAGCTTTAGCCTTGTCTGTGAAACCGGGGGAAAGCATTTAATTTAGCATTTAAGCTAACTTATTTTAAATAGTTTTAATTTGCCATAGGCACCAATAAACTCAATGAAACAGTCATGGCAAAATTATAGATCAATAAAAAGGTTATTCCGAGATATATGATATAAACTTAGGATAATTACAATATCATGATTAGAAATAGCCTACTTGGAGAATAGAGTTTGTGAAAGTTAGCAATATTATTTTTGTATTTTTATAATAAACTTGCCTGAGCGGCAAGTAGCTTCACTGATCATTTGGTCATCAGGGAGGACGACCGGGAATGTTGTCCAGGGCCCAATGGGGGACCAAATCATATTTACTCTGCCTCATATTTAGTGTATGCCTCTCAAAATTTCGAATATCCTAGTGATCACAATAGCGTAAAATTTTCCCATTGATCTACAAGCACATTCCTGGATTAAGGAGTGGCCTGTCTGGAATGCCAATGATTTATTTGCTCAACGACGTCATCTACCTGGCAGGACACGTGTAAAACAAGGGGTGGCACTTCCGTAAGAATTACACAGGTCGTGCAAAAACTGCTGACCGGAGATCAACCGTGAACCCGTTCCGTTGGGACTTGACTCTGCGCCGCCGCTGATTCAGGATCAGTTACGCCTCGTTCTCAGCCCTTAAACCGTTGGGGACAGGGTGGGGTAATCCGGAAGTGGGCCGAAAAAAGGAAGAGTTTAGGCAACTGAACAAATTGGGTGAAGAGAAAGCAAGGGGAGGGAAAGAAATACTTCATGACATTAAAACTCATTCATTAATTCGAATGAGAGACCGAGCGACTGGGTGAACATCAAAAACGCTTGCTCGAGCTCAATTCAACTTTAAAAGTCGTCTGGCGGAGATACTATCTCTTTGCTGTTCTTTTTTTACGAACACTATTATTTGTAGGCTATCTAACATAATTAAAGAAAGCACCGCTCCGATTAAAAAGACAATCGCGTGAAGCATCTGAACCTCGCGTTACTTCCACTCGCTCTGCGTTTGACTTGTTGGCGGGGCGTTGGTGCCTTGGACTTTTTTTTCCTCCTTCTCTTCTTCGCCGCTCGGTCCACTAGGCTGCTCGATTGGAGTCTGATTTATTCGACCACACTACACCTAAAGTAATACATTAAAATGGCCGGATCCAACAGCATCGATGCAGTTAAGAGAAAAATCAAAGTTTTACAACAGCAGGCAGATGAGGCAGAAGAAAGAGCCGAGATTTTGCAGAGACAGGTCGAAGAAGAGAAGCGTGCCAGGGAGCAGGTAAGTGTATCATTGTGTCAGTAGAGATGTATTTTCTTCACGTTAAAGCGTCGCATTTGTCCGTACAATCGTTATGTTGTATCACATGCGTTTGTGTGGAGGTCGTGTGCTTTTACATTCACACCCAGATTCAACGCCCTATACGAAGAATTATGCGTTTGTATCACTATAAAACTAATTTCGATATATACTAAACATCGAGTATGCTCTTAGTTACCTGTGAAAACAATATGTCCATTCTAAACCACAAAGTCCAAGATAATATGGGCCGGTTAGATGGTTATTGCAAAACCTACAAGCTAATGCGAACATTGCTCCTCTTCATTGATGATTTTCATTTTTGCTTCGGTTTATAGTTCATGTCATCAATGCAAAACATAGAACGAGATATATTGGCATATATAAATAGAGAAATCGTGCGATGGCAAGTCAGTTTGTGTGCTTAGATGTGCTAACCTCAAATAGGTTTTAGCTCATCCTCTTAGTCTCACATTGTTTGTTGGATTTTTGCGGGTGAGGCCTAAAGGAAGTAACAAAATAGTTTCGCTGAATCACTCATATTGGGTTGTTTTTTTTTTAAAACATAAGCGTCCATTGTGTAATTCTATGTTCAAATGGTGCTTTTTACGTAATTTGTGCGTTATCATTCGAGCACATTAACATCTGGGTCATCAGGTGCTCATCTCGGCACTTTGAGTTGTTCACGCATGTCACTTGGGCTTTTAGCAGCCTATTTGAACCTTTTGGGCAACTTTTATTAGTTTTAATTAAATAAGACACTCGTCTTGGTTAGATTTTTTTTGCTTGAAGTCGCTTATCACTCAACCATGCCTTTCGTCTCTTTGGCATTGCGTGAGATGAACTCACCCGCAGACTTTAGATTCCTCAGTCCTTATTAGGAGCGAAACTCCAGTGTTTGTTAGTGGTGTCGTCATATCCGGAAGCCGTGCACGAGCACTGTTTCTCAGCTGACGAGGCGCGAGCCGCGCGACAGTTAACCTGCTTTTGCGATTCGGGCCAATGAATGAGAAACTTTTCAGTCGTATTACACAGACGATGTAACCGTATCAACGATGTTGATCTTTAATATTCATTTAATAAATGTGAATTTATTTAAATAAACTTGCTAAATAAAGTGCCCCTCCTTAAGTTACACGTCGTGAATTAACTGTATGATCTTTCCCTTACAATAAAATCACCTCAGGATTCCTGACACCCTCACTAGTAGTTATTTCTGTGAGAATGAAACTGATAACCTTGTAATTGTTGCTTTTATCTTTTAAAAAAATCTTAAAACATTTTTGAAATCTTCAAAGTTTAGCTACATATTAACTAGATATGGCCCCCAAAGGGCCTCAGTACACTGTCAAGAGCCCGTTCCCATGATATTTATGGTTGCTAGGGTGTCGCGGCTGGTTGCTAAGGCGTGGCTAGGAAGTTTCAATGGTCTTGTGAATAACCGCTTGTTATATGAATCAAAATACTAAGTCTCTCCTCAATTTTGATCCAGAGAAATCCATTTCCTTTTTGTCTGTGGGATTTTCGCCCATGTTTTTGTACACTGGGTGAACATCGGAAAGCTGATTAGTCCGAAAAGACATAGCACACCTCTTAATGATATGAAGCATCATCTGTAGCTCAAACAGTGCGACAAGTTCTGGAATGGAATGTTGTCTGGAAGAAGGATTTGAAAAATAACCTAACCTTAGTCAGAGCAATATTATTAGTGCCACCTTGCTAAAACAGTTTTAGTCATTGTGTGTACACTCACTCGGCACATAATTGCCCTTTGCAAACATAGTAGTGCTACTCTGCCCAAGCAGAAGCTCCCAAATGATTCCACCACATGAGGGTTTTCCATCATCTCATTGGTTCCATTTTCCAATTTAGTCTCCAAGTCTAAAGTCGGCAAGTCGTCTTGGTCCTTCCAGATTATCCAAGTGTTTTCCCATCCTCTTTTTCCTATCTCATGTCACTTCATGCACCCTTTGTGGCCCCTGAAGTTCAGTGGAATAGTGTATCTGCTCTAATCTCAAGTTTTTGTCATGTTTGCCTTGCAGGCTGAGGCAGAGGTGGCCTCTCTGAACAGGCGTATCCAGCTCGTTGAGGAAGAGTTGGATCGTGCTCAGGAGAGACTGGCCACAGCCCTGCAGAAGCTGGAGGAAGCTGAGAAGGCCGCAGATGAGAGCGAGAGGTGCGTGCTTTAACGTACAAACGCATTCAGAGTGATGTTATTTCTACATTCATCCCACCCTAACTTGCCCTACTTCCTTTTAATTTGCTCTCTCTATGGAATAGAGGGATGAAGGTGATTGAGAACAGGGCTCTGAAGGATGAAGAGAAGATGGAGCTCCAGGAGATCCAGCTCAAGGAGGCCAAGCACATTGCTGAGGAGGCCGACCGCAAATACGAGGAGGTAATATAATGGTGTTATTTTAGCATTATCTGCAACTATTATAGTGTTTATTAATTATTATTACATTTTAGTTTTACTTTCATTTGTTATGATTTTTAAAAGAATATTTCTGTTTAGCTTTATTTTCATTTAGTTGCCAAGGCAACGTTTTTGTTTTTTTATTTACTTTTTCATGTAATATTTTTTATTTCAGCTTTTTTTTTAAATGAATAAAACCACATTTTAATAATTTTAGCTTTATTTGATGACAACTTGGAATTAATAGTAAATAAATGTTTCTTGTAAAATAAAATATTCCATAACCAGGAAGGATTTGATGTGTGTTACAGGTGGCACGTAAGCTGGTGATCGTGGAGGGAGAGCTGGAGCGTACGGAGGAGAGAGCAGAGCTTGCTGAGAGGTTAATCTCGGTTTCAAAATCAAAATACACATACACATAATCCTTCAACACATTTATAGTACAGACCACACACACTGTCCTCTTTAGCTCATATTTTTAGTGTCCATTTAGTCCTATTAAAACAAATTCAAATTCATTGTTCTCTCAGCGTGAGAAAATGCCTAATTTTGCATGACAATAGGAATGCTCTATCATAACCATAATTCTCCTGTGTGTGTGTGTGTGTGTGTGTGTGTGTGTGTGTGTGTGTGTGTGTGTGTGTGTGTGTGTGTGTGTGTGTGTGTGTGTGTGTGTGTGTGTGTGTGTGTGTGTGTGTGTGTGTGTGTGTGTGTGTGTGTGTGTGTGTGTGTGTGTGTGTGAGAGAGAGAGAGTGTGTGTATGAGTGATTTCATTGGCTTGACTCCATCTTAAATTCATGTCCCCTCCCTTCTCATTTGTGTTTGGGCATGTGTGACCTTTGACCTGACATACCTTCCCCTCCCCACTCAAACTAACAGCCATGTCAAGCAAATGGAGGAGGAGCTGAGAGCTCTTGACCAGACACTGAAGTCTCTGCACGCCTCAGATGAGAAGGTATATATCCTAGTTGCAAAATTCTGTTTGCGTGTCGGACACTGTGGCCACTTGTGTGTATGTTGGAGACATGGGGTGTACAGACAATTGGAGAATGTTGCCCTATAGCTGGATCCCGAATTTGTAAACTTGAGTGAAAGTGTGAAGTGAACTAGCAAGATAGCCACCAACGAAAAAGAGCAACAAAAAAACAGGACTCCTCCCTCCAGCACTGGTCGTTTTTAATCTGTGCTTCTACCTTCTTACCTGGTTCATCTTTCCACCCTATCCCTTCATCTTTCCACCTTCCCTCTGCTCATCTAATCATCCATTTCCAGGTATCATTCTTTTGTAAACCGCATGAGTCGTACTCAAGTAGCATGATGTGCATGCTCACGTAACACGCTCCAGTCGCTGTGCTTTTCTCATCTGCCTAAATCCAAAGCGTACGTGTTCATGTTCCACAACAAACTGCTTAGAACAGCTCATGGCAACTTTCAGTTTTAGAATCACACTAGGTTTGCTTCCTTGACATTTAAAATCTGCTCACACCAACCACACAGTAGTGCTCATCGTAAAAAAATCGGAGGATTTACTAGATACTACCTATCGCATATAAGGAATATGTTAAAAACGAAGCACTCACAAAGACGACAACACAAACACTACATTTAAAGAGATGGTGCATGCATAAATGAAAATTGTTGTCATGTACTCATGTTGTTTGAAACTTATGATTTTATTTTATTCTATGAAAGATTTTCCTGTTGTTCATACAATGATGGTGAAAGCTGGCGAACAACCTTCAAAAATGACCATAAAAGCAGTTAATACAATGTGCTCTATATTCTTTGAATCTTCTCATAGCGTTGAGTGAGGAGCAGCATTTAAATTGTAATTTGCTAAGAGTCATTAAAGGGATAGTTCACCCAAAAATGAAAATGCTGTCGTCATTTACTCACTCTTAAGTTGTTCCAAAACTGTGTGGGAAAAAGTTTCTTTCTTCTGTTGAACACCAAAAGAAGATATTTTGAAGAAGGTCGGTAACCGGACAGTTGACGGTAGCCATTGACTTCCATAGTATGAAAAACATACTATGGAAGTTAATGGTGCTACACAACTGTCTGGTTACTGACCTTCTTCAAAATATCATCTTTTGTGTTCAGCAGAAGAAATAAATTCATACAGGTTTGGAAAAACTTAAGGGTGAGTAAATGATTACGGAATCTCTTTAATTTATGTCTTCCCCACACAAATATGTTTACAGAACATACACTTCTGTTTAAATGTTTGGGGTCAGTAAGATTAAAAATAGTCTTATGTTCACTTTATATTTTTATTTATTTGAAATCTATCATTTTATTTTTGGTCATTTTTGGAGCTCCTCAATCACCTTGATTATATGGTAATGTGCATGCAGGGCTGCAAAGTATATTTTGTTCCCTTGTTTTCAGAAGAAAGTCATATGGATTTGAAATGACATGAGGCCGAGTAAACGATGACAATTTTTGTTTTTGATTTGAACTGTCCCTCGCAAAACCACTATTTAAGGCCACTCTTACTGTTCATGTGTTTAACGTCATCTCTATTACTCTGCCACTTCTGCTGGCTTGTCTTCATGTCTTCCCTTTGCCCTGTGCCCCTTTCTTTTCTGCTTCCTCAAATCAAAACGACTGCTCTGTGTATATAGCAAATGCGCTGAGCTGGAGGAGGAGCTGAAAAATGTCACCAACAATCTTAAGAGTTTGGAGGCCCAGGCTGAGAAGGTAGGGTGTATGTGTGTTTCATTCTGCACGATCTCTGACTGGTTGCAGTGTTCATCCCTTCTTCTTTTTTTTTAACTCTCAAAGGAACTCTGATTCAATCCCCACCAATGTGCCTTGCAAATTGCCTTCCAGGCAATCAAATTTAGGCTCTCTAATTCCCCAACCAGTGATCTATCCGCTCATGTGAGCGTAAGATGAACTCCTTAATTTCCAAATGGCCTTTTGGCGATGTACGGCTGTATATCACCACCCATAGCAAAAGGCCACATATGTCAGACTAGATTACAGTGGTAGACCATTACAGCAAGAGCAAGCTGTAATTGACCACAGGGACGCAGTGAAGACCCCCTCTCATTTTCCATATCCATCTCAACTTAATGAGATGTTATTCAGCTTGCCTGAAGGACTGTTACATAATGAAATGAATTAAGTGTCACCATTTTCGTTCCTTATAGAATCAAGCGCAACCGGTCTCGGATGCCTTTAGACTAGTTAAGCAGAAGTAATAAATGCAGGTTGCATGAGATCAACTTATTACAGAAGAGAGGCCACTGATTTGCATGTGATTTGATGGCATGCTGTGTGTTTACAGTACTATAGAATTGTAGGTGGAATGCTATTAATTGAAACCATTTATTTTCCTATTGAAATCTATTGTTTGCTGCACATAATGGTTTGCATAATAATGGTGGTTTAACTTATAATAGTGCAGAAAGTATTTTTATGTATGTATATGCGTGTATATGTATGTCTGTATATGCACGTTTATACATATTAAGTTTGTTTTTTTTAATGCATTTATTTATATATAAAATAATTTTTGCTTGTTATGAGGGCGTCTTGTTTTTCTGATTTAGTTTTAATACCAAGTTTTAAAATTAATATTTAGCACTTCTATGACCTTTGTTATAATCTCTAGATTCACTTGTAGTGATCTGTACTAAATGGTATGAATTTATAATATCTGCCATTTTATATTATAGACTATCGACCATAGCATGAAAAAATTATGCACACTTTTTTTTATTTTTACCCGTCTTTGTACCTGTCTCTTTTTACCCTCCTTGAATTCTGAAGTATGGCAGGGGTTTTTCCCCCCCTTTCTATCATACCTGGTGTTTTGTTGATGTTGCAGCTGCATTCCTACACGCATGTCCTGATCTGTTTAAAACTTTGGCAGAACATAGCGGCGGTATCAGCCATCGTGTCACAAGCCTTGCACAACAGCAGCAGGCCAGGGCTCAGCCGGCCTGCATAGAAACACGCCAAATGATGTCAAAACATAAACAGCTGCGCTACTTTACGTCTTAAGAGCTGTTGTAGAAACATGTCAGCTTTAAAATGTCCTAAAATTGGTTGTATGTTTGAAGTGTGCCAAACCCAAAATACTACACTCATAGTGTGTTTGTGCATGCTGAGTTGTAAGATTATCACAAGACCCCACCCCAACTCATATTTCGTCTTTTTCCTTACAGTATTCCCAGAAGGAGGACAAGTATGAGGAAGAAATCAAGATCCTCACTGATAAGCTGAAGGAGGTGAGAGAACTTCACATGGAAGAGGGCTGCCAATTTAATATTAACTTGAGGTTAAATGTATATTTAAATGCTTACCAAATTTGGCCTCATTAATGTTTCGTTTTCTTCCTTGTGTCTTCTAAAGACCTTCTGGAGAAAGGTCTTACTCAACATTTTATAAGTCACTTTGAATAAAGGCGTCTGTTAAATGTGAATGCAATTGCAAAAATCTTAGTTGCATATTATTTTGTAGTTCCTTGTTTACTTAAATATAGTAAGAGAGAGAAATCTGAACATGACTGGAAAAGCGAAAATAACTTTTCAAAACAAGTGTTGAACACTTATCCTGTCTGCCATTTATTTGAAAGACTGGTATTCCTGCCACAAACTCATGCTATTGGTTGTTACACCCATTTGAGACACACTATCTGTTTTGAAATTAAACGCTTTCTTAAAAAGTATAGCTGAATTAGGTTAACTACAACTTCTTCATTCTATAGATAATCATGATTTTTTTTTTTTGTAAGTTGCCTAGTAGTTTGATCATGCATAATGCCTTTCTCTGCCAGAGTTATTTAATATTATAATGTTTAACATTTTTATTTTAGTTAGTTTGAGTAATTTTGTTGTTTGTCATTTGTAGTATATAAAAATAGATCTAAAATGTATCTGTATCTTTAAGTTTTAACTTGAGTTATTTTAGTACTTCAATTAAATGAAAACAAGATGTTTTTTTAAAGAAATGAAAGTAGTGTGTTTGTTTAAAATGGTTTTAGTTAAAGATAATTCTCCTGTTCTCTGCTAGGCTGAGACCCGTGCTGAGTTTGCTGAAAGGTCTGTGGCCAAACTGGAGAAAACCATTGATGATTTGGAAGGTATGGTTGCGTCGTTCTCTTTACCACCCGTTCCTTCCATTAGCTATAATATGATCCTCTTTTCATAGCATTATCTCACTGTCTTTTTCCTGTCCTCTTTTACATTCATAATCTTTATTGGCTGTTTTTTCCTATTTCGTTTATCTTTCCTTCATGCTCTCTCCCTCTTCTGTCCTTTTCCTTCCTCTCTGCTCTGTCTTTTTCTTTTTGTGTGAACAGATGAGCTTTACGCTCAGAAACTCAAGTATAAGGCCATTAGTGAGGAGCTGGATCATGCTCTCAACGACATGACCTCTATGTAAATATTGGCCCGTGCATGTGTTTGAGACTCTGCTACTCATGGTTTGCTTTTTGTAGGACGATTGAGTTTTGCTGCAATGGCAGATTTGAGTCTCGTGACCGAGCCGGTTACCTAACCTTGAGCTTCATAACCTCTGATCGTATACTTTTACTATACGGTATAAAGCTCAGCCGCAAGGAGTTAATCGTTGACCGGAGCCGTCGTTTCACTGGTTCTTTTGAACTGCTGCTTTATACGTGTTTGTGTGAATGGTGTCGTGATGTCTATAGTGTGATTTCAACTAATACGCATTTGTCGAATGACTAATATGCTAACTATGAAATGGTTTCATATTTAACTACAGATAAAGTGGGACAGTCTGCACTTTATTTCTCGCTTGAACTGTGAAAAGTTGGATAGTTTATTACTATTTTCTACTCTCCATTAAACAGGCCAGATTTGCTGTGCCTTTAAGAGTTTTTTTATGTAAATGGCCTGTTTTGAACATCCTTAACAGTTAGTTTACAATGTTTCTGAATACTGAAAAGCACTGCTATTATCATGTTAACGTGCTAATAGTTTGTTTTAGTAACTCTGCCTCATTATGAATGGCTCGTTTTATAGCTTACTTTCTATGAATACTTTTTTTTTATTGTGGAAGGGCGTCATGTCGTAGACTAACCTGAATAACCCTATTTCCCATGATATGGCCCGTTTTAAGTAAGGATTTTATCCTGAAATTGGTATTTTGAGCGAGTTTGTTTTAGAGTTGTGGCTTTTGATGTCGGTTTTCAATTAACGTTTGTTCTTAACAACTGCTTGCATGTTAAATTTGCGTCTTATTCTAAAATGTAGAAATATTCTCACGCGGTATTTATCATTGGTGTCTGTTTACAGATAAAGAGTTTCTGGACTGTTCTGTGGCTGACTGTGACTTCAAGGAATTCTCCATCTTCTCTGACTGTCGATATTTGTTGCATATTTCTTCTCTGATCTTTTGTGTAAACTTCCCATTTCATGTCTTTTTCCATGTGCTTGTTTCTGTAGTCTCAGTTTCTCTATTTAAGCCCTGTTCTGTTTCTGCATTCTCTGAATTTCTGTTCTTTAGATATTCATTATCTTCCCCCAACACCGTCCTCCTCTTGTCTGCATCTGACTGTATTCAGAGACTTGTCGTTCTTTTGTCCTTGGTTTTGCTCTCTTGTGGCCTTTGCTGTATTTTTCATGCCTTGTGTACATGTTTATTGAAGGGAGGAAAAAAGCTCTGCTCTCTTTTGAATGTCTGCTTGTCTCTCTTTATTGCAATGTTCCAATTTCCAATTTTAGATTGCACATGAATTATATCTTATGGTTGAAAGATGAAAAGCTTGGATAAATTCTTTCACTGATTGGTTAGCCATGAGTTTGAGCTACAAGTTAAGATTATAAACCTTTATAAGGCTTGCTATTTTACAAGGTGAGTATTGAGGTAAATCCATATAGAGATGTTAAAGTCGAACAAATACACTAATATATATATATATAATTTGATAAGCAAATGTAGTCGATCACACAAGTTGTTCTTGGATCTAGGGTTTATTATAGATCATAAAATGCTAAGGGGGCAGGAAACTGGATCTTCTTTTGGCTAGGAACATTGATTCTTGCTACCCATTCAAATCAGTTTAGATTTTTAAAAAAGGAAACTTCCCATTTCGAAATGTAAGCTGGCTGCCAAGATGGCTGAACATCTGTGAGCACTTGTTAGAAGTTGTTTAAATAATTAAGCAAAAGTGATGCACTTTTTTATAGAAGGATGAAATGAATGTTATGGGAGATTTTAGCCATTTGCTAAAAAACGATCTGTGGCCTTGAAAAACAATTACTTGTATTTCTAAAGTTCTAATAGATGGCCTCATGGCATTGAGCAAAATGAAAAGGCTTTCATTCAGCTGTATGTTCTCTGAAAATTGGTTTATCAGTGCTGTGGTAAAAGCAAAGCATTGACTTGCCAGTGTTGTGCAATTTTAACACTGGGATACAAACCCAACATAGTTTAGATGAATGTTATCTACAGTATCTTCCACCATAAATTTGAGCAATTAGGATATATTAAAGGTGCTGTTTGTAATTATTTTTTTACTGTACTGAAGCAGAAAAATCCATGTTTGCAAAGATTTAGGAAACATGCTAATTTTAAGTACTTGTTTCTATGAAAAACAATGCTACAGCCAGTTTTTCTACTTTGATATGTGCATTTCATGTCGGACTGTCTGTTTTTGTTTTGGACCATGTGGTCCCGCCCACTGCCAATTTATCCAATAGTATTTTAGCCCCTTTCGCACTGGGTAATTCTAAGAACTTTGTTCCTAGTCACCGAGAACTAAATGTTTTCTGTGGGCCATTTTCCTGGTTGCATTTGCATTACCAGTAGGAAAGTCATGCTTGTTGTCTTTTTGACGGCACTGAGAACTCCAAAGCCTGAGCACACAGCTCTCACATTCTCCATCTTCATTAGTTTATGATCAGTTTAACAGTCCTGTCTAATATATTATTAGAATTGTTATACAAAGTATATGATGTATGAAAAAGTATTAGCGCTTGCCATGTGGTTGATGCCCAATGATGCAAGCCAATCATGTTTTACTTGGTCCCCTCAGAGAAAATCCAACGCAACTTTGTAGCGTAAAGGTTGAGAAGGTCCATCTATCACTTTTTTCCATGTTTGTATAGTTAGTTTGTGGAGTAAATGTGTATATATGCTATGATCTGTGTGTACACACAGCTTTTTTTTTAAAAGGCGGGTACTGGTGTTTTGCGCTAATTAGCATACATTACGTTGCTGGTAGTTCCTATTGTGATGGGTTAGACCTTAATCTGAAGTAGGTGCTAATTTAATTCAGACAAACGTAATTTCTAGAACTAGAATTATTCCCAGTTCCTGCAGTGCGAACACACCAAAAAGCGAGTACTTCTGCCATTAGTTCTAGGAACTATGAAAAGGTTACTCCAGTGCGAAGACACCCAGAGTTGGCGGAAAAAGCAGTGTGTTGCAGCCTTGGAAGCCAGCAAGCGAACTGGGTCAGAGACCACACATTCTACCCGATCTAAAAATGGCATAAAAAATTGCAAACGTATACATTAGCTGTTCAGCTTGCTGTGTAAGGCGCGTCACTTTCCATTGTCAGTTGCGTTCGTTCCTGTTGCGTGTCCTCCAATCTGGTAAGCATCAAGTCTCTCTCCAATATTTAGAATTTCACCCTATACAAAAAATACACCCTAATTTAGTCTATTTTCTAAATGAATGGTATTGATTTTATAGTGAACAACTAATGTTTTTTTTTTTTTACATTTTGACCTTTTCTGTCATGGAGTTCTTAATATCATAACTTGACTTCTCCAATCATTTAGTCCACTTAAACCACGCCCCTTTCTTACAATCGACTGCAAGCTTGTCTTCAGATCTGCCTCCAACCAACCAATCAACCAGCAATCAATTGAACCAAGTCCCACCCTGCTTTTTTTTTTCTTCTTCAATAAAATGCTTCACTGGGATGCACTTCACAATTTACGCTACTTTCATTTCATCGCAACAGACTTTGTATCAGAATTGAATTACTACATCGTCTTAATGCTCTATAGTTAAAAATAAGGATTTCAACCTGATGCCATTGGTGAAAGGTTTTATGGTTTAGAAAATCTATACTGGTACTTCAGGGATTCAAGGAGGTCTTCACTTTAAACCTTTTAACCAATATTTAGAACCTATAATATAACATCAAGAACCATACAGCCAAATCAAACCCCTATTTAATAAAAAATCATGTTCAATGTTGTATTACAATTTGATGTAGCAGTTTGTTTAATTTGTTTGCTTTCCTTCTGGGAATATTTTTTCCTTGCAGAGAAACTGAGAGATGCTAAGGAGGAGAACGTCAAGATCCATGCCACTTTGGACCAGACCCTGAGCGAGCTCAATAGTTTCTAAGGAAGACCTGGAGCAAAAAAAAGCAGCCTCTTTCCTTCCTGACACCCTCATCTCATTTGGTTTCTTTGTCTCTGCACATTTGATTCGGCTGTCTTTCTGATCCCCTGTTCTCCTGGAGGACAGGCTAACCAAGCCAACCAGCAAAAATGCGGTGCCTCTCGATGGTTCAAAAGTACTTTCATCTTTCTGGAGCACTTAAGCTTCACTGCTCATCTCCTCAGAAAATCCCAAGTGATTTCAGGAACAATCTACTATGGTATTCCTAAAGTGTCAAATGTTGTATTCAAGCCCATGATCAGCTTTACGGTCGGGGCGCGTTTTTCCACATCAGCTAAAACTCTCTTCTTCATTTTACTGGAGGGTGATTTACTTAACAATTTGTGCCATAAAAGCCTTCTTGGCAGTCTCATGCTTGGCTTTAGATCCCTCTACAGCCATTTTTTCCTGTTGATCATGTGACACAGGATGTTTTTGCTGGTTTTGGTGCCTGATCCACTGCTCTCCTCTTACCACTTCCCATCCCTCTTCTCATCCCGCACAAGTTTCTGCTGCCTGTTTGTCGGCGTCACAGGTTTTGGGACCAAAACCACATCATGTGGTCTGTAACAGTATGCACAACCATGCCGTGAGGGCCATTGTTGTTTTTTTTGTCTGTCATCTGTTTTGTTTTATTAAAAGCCTTTGCTTCCCTTTTTTTGAGTAATATATGTATTCATTTTTGGGTCTAATCCCCCTGCATTTTAACACAAAACTTATGACAAACCACTATATGAAATGCTGCACTGTTATGGGCTTATGGTGGACATCTTTTGAGCAGAGGATCATTCACTCTGGTGGCCTGTTTTGTGTTGTTGTTTTTTTATTTTTATAAATTTGCTTTAAAGAGCCATATTCTACCCAGGGAAGAAAGGTTGAAGATTAAGATTTTTTTTTTTTTACCGTGGGTTCAAAGCAGTGGCACTGCCAGATTCTAAAGGCCCAAAAGCCGTGCAGATCTAAATATGTATTATGAACACAGTAAATGGGAGGAAAAAGTAACACTTAATAGTATAAAGATTAAAAAGGGTGAACACATAGTTTTAACTGGAAAGAGCCCACAATGATGTGTAATCACTTTGTTACTGTCTGTATCTTGTGTAATGATACCTAAATTCTTTTTTAAATAAAGACCATGATTTTTACTGTCATTGAACCTGTGTTTCTCTGGATTCGGGTCTCTTCTGATTTTCTTGCATGTTCTGAAGATTATTGTCATTTAATTTTCTCTAGTGTGGTTTCTAGAAAACAGACTTAATGTTCAGTCATTGATCTTTATTAAGAGACAAAATATCAGTCTTGAATGGACATCAGTACTGTTTGTCATGGGGGATAAAATTATAGTTTGGCCGTTTTGTTTTAAATTATGATTAACATACAACGATTTAAAACTTAATTCAGGAAATAAAAAAAAAATTAGGATTTTTTTCGAATGTAAAAACCTCAATATTTAACATTACATACTTGAATGCATGGATTGAATAGTTTAATAGTTCCAAATAATAGTCAAACTGTGTGTGTGTTTGTGTCATTACAGTACAGTAGCTACTGGTCAAATGTTTTTTAATTGTTCAAAATAATTTATTTAAAATCATTCTAAATATTTAAAGAATCCTGAAAAGTCATGTAATCCACATAAAGCAGTTCAACTCTTTTAAAAAGACAATAGGAAACGTTTCTTGAGCAGCAAATGGGCATAGAATGATTTCTGAAGGATCATGTGACACTGAAGACTGGAGTAGGCCTAATGATGCTGAAAATTCAGCTTTGCCATCACAGGAATAAATTACATTTTAAATTATATGAAATTACTTTTGGACAGTATGTGTATACATTTTTATATGGGTGTGTGTCTGTACTTGTACTATCTTTGTGAGTATTTGACGCACAGAGTGGGTAAATTTAGGTCGGTCCTCACTTTCTGAAACCCCTTTAAAGACCTGTTTTGAGGGTCAAGATGGGGTTTAGGGATAAGGTTAAAATAGGTTAAGGGTAGGTTTAGGGTAAGAATTCAAGTTAGGCATTAGAGAAGGAGCTAGAGATTACATTGTGTCAATGAATGTCCTCACAAAGATAGATGCACAAGAATGTGTGTGTGTGTGTGTGTTATAAATTATATTTAGCATTTGTGAATTCAGTAGTGCAGTCTAGTAAAGTGGGTCGTTCTCTGATTTCCACAACGGCCCTTCTGCTATTCGCAAGCGGTTTTTCCCCCCAAACAGACAGGGAAGTTTATGGTTGGCCTTCATCACCACGGCAACTGTGCAGGAATCTGGTTTTCTAACGGCCTCGCACCAGGGCGGGTAATCGACTGGCTGCTTTCCACTAGAGGACAGCAAAGAACAATGAGCTTCAATATCAGCTGCCTATAGAGTGCTCGTAGTCATGCAAGTATGCGCTTTAGAAAACTTACTGTTCACAGCAGCCCACTCCAAAAGGCTCGAAACACACACACTGGAAACATTCGTCATTTATCCAGGCCTCCCCGATGTCAAAAACACGGCCTTTGTGTTCACAGCTGGCTGCAGTGAGAGTGACCATTACCACTTTAAGTAACAGATCATGTGACGTACATTCAAGCTACTTTTTATTGTTGAACTGAAACAAATTTTTACAGCATTTCTCTAACCCTGTTGAAAAAAAAACAGCATATGCTGGTTAGGTATGTTTTAAAACATGGCAGCTGGTTTAAGCTGGTCAAGTGTTGGTCATAAGAAACTAGCTCCAGCTCAGGACCAGTTTATAACCAGCTTGACCAGCTAAGGACCAGCATAAACCAGCTGCCATGCTTCAAAACTTACCTAACCAGCATATGCTGTGTTTTTTTTCTCAACAGGGAAGATCTGTGTTTATCTGAACCCTTTCCTTTTAGTCTAATTTACCTTTTGCATTGAAGTAGCATTCTCCACCGCCGGATACTCCATGACAGAGCTGGAGGATGTTAACCACGCAAAACACCGCTAGTCGCTTATTGTCTGCATGTCTAGAAGGAAAAATGGATATTTATTCTCAAATTTGAATGATATGATTCAGTTACTGTGAGCTACTTGTGATATTTTTTTGTAATTACAAGCATTTATATTCAATTAAAAGCACATCAAATAATGATAAGCCATTTTCTATTCCACTAATCGTCAAAAGGATACTGTAAGAATACAACATAAAGTGCTTGTATCACTCTTGAAATACTTTTATTGAAAAATAGTGTGTGCTTGTAGAAAAAAAAAAACTTTTATCTCTGTTTGGTATTGTTTGTGCATTGAGCAGAATGGCCTATTGCAGGACCATTAAAGTTTTGCTTCAGAATGCCAGATCAGATTATTATTACTATTGAATGCTGTATAAAAATAGCATACTACAAGGTGTTTACAAGACAATATTTCTCTAAAGGGGATTGTCTAACATTCCTCTGAAATATTGCAATATTGATTCTTATCTTATTCTCATCTTTTTCTTATCTATGTTACCAATTTGGCAGTATTTGACATAAAATGTGGCATATAGCTGTGTATTTGGAATGTATTACCAATATTATAATAAAGACATCTTGCTGGAGCGTTATGGCCCGGTTTCACAGACAAGGCTTAGATTAAGCCAGGGTTATACCTTAGTTCAGTTAGGACATTTAAGTTGCTTTTACAAACATGCCTTAGAAAAAAACAATGGCACTGACATAATTTGAAATATGTTGGTGCAAGTAATTTTAATTTAAAACAGCTCAATAATGCATTTTGGTCCGGGACTAAATAATCTTAATAATGACTTTTGAAAGTTGATTGGTCCTTTAGCGTTACGTTTTTAAAGAGATCATATACAATGAGTTTCTTACCTTTTCAGATCTGTCCGTGCTTCCGTCCTCTGTCCTGGTCTGGTGTTTTCTTTCAGGATGTGTGATGCTCAGAGTCAGACACACAGCAGCTTTATATACCTGCACCTCTCTCCTCTCATCTTCACCTCTCCCCCACTCTGTCATTTATGTTTAGCCTCACTCTATTCATTCTTTCTTTACTTTCTTTCTGTGCACACAGAATGTTTTACTGCTGATAAGAGGGGTGAGTCTAAAAAGCCTAAAGGACTGTTCTTATTTAAAGTTTTATATATATATATATAAATCCCCTAAATGACTATTCTTATTTAAAGATTTTTTGAATTATGTATTTATTTTACCAGTTCTTATTATATTATATTATATTATATTATATTATATTATATTATATTATATTATATTATATATTCATATTTTTTGAATTATGTATTTATTTTACCAGTTCGTATTGTATTGTTTTGTATTATATTATATTATATTATATTATATTATATTATATTATATTATATTATATTATATTATATTATATTATATTATATTTATATTTTTTGAATGATATATTTATTTTACCAGTTCGTATTATATTATATTATATTATATTATATTATATTTATATTTTTTGAATGATATATTTATTTTACCAGTTCGTATTATATTATATTATATTATATTATATTATATTATATTATATTATATTATATTATATTATATTATATTATATTAATTATATTATATTATATTATATTATATTATATATTCATATTTTTTGAATTATGTATTTATTTTACCAGTTCGGATTGTATTTTTATATTATATTATACTATATTATAAACATTTTATTTATTACATTATGTTATGTTATGTTATGTTATGTTATATTATATTATATTATATTATATTAATTATATTATATATTATTATATTAATATTTTTTGAATGATGTATTTATTTTACCAGTTCGGATTGTATTTTTATATTATATTATACTATATTATATACATTTTATTAATTATATTATATTATATTATATTATATTATATTATATTTATTTTATTTTATTTTATTATATTATATTTATATTTTTTGAATGATGAATTTATTTTACCAGTTCGTATTATATTATATTATATTATATTATATTATATTATATTATATTATATTATATTATATTATATTATATTATATTATATTATATTATATTATGTTATATTATATTATATTATATTATATTATTTTATATTATATTATATTAAATTATATTATATTATATTATATTATATTATATTATATTATATTATATTATATTATATTATATTATATTAATTATATTATATTATATATTCATATTTTTTGAATTATGTATTTATTTTACCAGTTCGGATTGTATTTTTATATTATATTATACTATATTATAAACATTTTATTTATTACATTATGTTATGTTATATTATATTATATTATATTAATTATATTATATATTATTATATTAATATTTTTTGAATTATGTATTTATTTTACCAGTTCGGATTGTATTTTTATATTATATTATACTATATTATATACATTTTATTCATTATATTATATTATATTATATTATATTATATTATATTATATTATATTATATTATATTATATCAATTATATTATATTATATTAATTATATTATATTTATTGTATTATATTATACATTTTACAACCACAATTACAAAAGAAAAACTGGCTTCAGCAACTCAATCAAAAACATTGCAGGTTTATGCTAAATGAAGTGTTGTTTCTAATTATTGTAGTTACACTATATTTCTTTATATATTTTCTTTCTATATTTGTTTATTGCTTTTTCAGTGGATATAACTGTAACAATACAAGACAGATGTCTGCTTCTGGTTTGCAGTTACCTCATACTTTGCCTTTTCAAAGGTCAAAGGTCACATGATGATATTTGACTTCACATCGAAGAGGTCACCCAACGGATTGTCTTTACATAGGCTACAGTATTGTCTCTGCATGTGCACAGATAAAACGTGCTGTTTTGTGTTACACATGACATAAACACATGCCTGAGGAACATTTGACGTCACTGATTGCTTTTGCATCCTTTATCCTTTCTGAGTCAATGTATTTAGTTGTCATTCATTAGTAAATATGGAAATCTGTTACAGTCTTTCTGCCTGTTTATTGTTGTAGCATTGAGATATAGATAAACTCATTAGTTCAGGAGCTTTCAGATAACAAAGTGTAAAGAGAGATGTCTGGGAAGACAAGATTGTGTTTGTCCAATTGTCTTTTATTGTCTGTCTTGTCTCAATTTTACAGCACTGCTAATGCAAACACACCTGCTGCACAGTATTGTTGTAGTACACACACAAACACAAACACATTCTGTTTTCATGTTTTATGGGGACTTTGCATGACATAATGATTTATATACTGTACAAACAGTATATTCTATCCCCTAACCCTACCCTTAAAACTTCCTATCTCAGAATACTTTCTGCATTTTTGCATTTTCAACAAACACTTAGTATTATAAGCTGTTTTCCTCATGGGGATCAAAAAAGTCCCCACAAGGACAAGGATTTCGGATATTGCCATCTTTGTGGACACACACTCGTTGGGTTTCCATGTTTAATAGGGACTTTGCATTGACAACTATTTCTTGTACAAACTGTATATTAATTTATGATTGTTCCCAGATGTCCCCACAAGGTCAAGGTTGCATGTTTAATAAAGTTTTTCATTTAAAATACAGTAGTATTGTGAAATTTTACAAAATATTAAGTCTTTCACATAAAAACTACATCACATTATTAAAAGGAATCTTACAGATTTTAATGTTCTATTCTGTTCTATCATACAGTATCAACAAACAGATGTGCTTTGGAAAATGTACATTTTTGATTCATATAATTGAGTAAAAGACTTGACTAGAAATATTTTTATGGGGCAACTTGACAAAGATAAATCAGCTCTGCTCTCATGATCTAAACCACATCTTGTATTTCCGCTTTACATCACATGCTCTCAATAAAAAGTTTCGATTTGGTTTGCAGACTTCAACCCCTGCCAACAAAGGTAAGTGTCTTTAAAACAGATTTTTTAAATGAAATCGCTTTCTGCTTGGTTTCTAAATATCTTTTCACTATAATGTTGCATTTCATTGAATGGATGAGACTAGAAAAATAATGTATTTTAGCAATTGCGAACAGTCACGGTACAGTTTAGAACCAATCAAACCTAAATCAGTTAAACCGAAATCTTAAAATGTTCTTGTTACAGATGTCTGAGGGAAATCAAAGCGAAACCCTTTATGGATTGGTTTTCTACAGTGATGGCAAAGTGAGAATCAGTCATTTTCAGGTGACAGCATCAGTTTGCACACTTCAGTCGGTCACACAAAAGAATGAAGTTGCTGATCGGTCATCAAATAATAGGGTCAAACATGATATCAGTTGAGTAGGGAATCAGACCATAATGTTGTAGTTAGTAGGGTGGAGTCTAAACAATAAATAAATATATGGCAAAATATAAGAGAAATACAGAAACACCTTTTTGCCATAATTTTCGAAAAGTATGTGTGACCATACGGTTGATATGTCTGTAAAGGGATAAATTAGCCAGATAGTAGACAGACTGAAGTGTGCAATTAGGGCCTTATGGAAGTGGATTATGAGGATGTCCATTGGGATATTTTATTTTTTCATCAAGCAGACATAAAAAAAAAAAGGAATTTAAAATGACCACTGACACTGATTATCTCTTCATCACGGCACCTGTTAGTGGGTGGGATATATTAGCAGCAAGTGAACATTTTGTCTTCAAAGTTGATGTGTTAGAAGCAGGAAAAATGGGCAAGCGTAATGATTTGAGCGAGTTTGACAAGGGCCAAATTGTGATGGCTGGATGACTGGGTCAGAGCATCTCCAAAACTGCAGCTCTTGTGGGGTGTTCCTGGTCTGCAGTGGTCAGTATCCATCAAAAGTGGTCCAAGGAAGGAACAGTGATGAACAGGGTCATGGGCGGCCAAGGCTCATTGATGCACGTGGGGAGCGAAGGCTGGCCCGTGTGGTCCGATTACACAGACGAGCTACTGTAGTTCAAATTGCTCAAAAAGTTCATGCTGGTTCTGATAGAAATGTGTCAGAATACACAGCGCATCAGTTTGTTGCATATGGGGCTATCTAAGCATTGTTGCAGACATGTACACCCTTTCACGGTATTCCCTGGTGGCTGTGGCCTCTTTCAGCAGGATAATGTGCCCTGCCACAAAGCAATAATGGTTCAGGAATGGGTTGAGGAGCAAAACAAGTTTGAGGTGTTGACTTGGCCTCCAAATTCCCCAGATCTCAATCCAATCATGCATCTGTGTGACGTGCTGAATAAACAAGTCCGATCTATGGAGGCCCCACCCCGCTAGAAATTGTATGTTCCCAGAACGTTCTCAGAATGTCCCTGCTGGTGTCTAGGATGTCACCTAGTACCGTTCCCAGAACGTTCCAAGGTGGTCATGATGTGGAGTTCTTTAAAGGTTTTGGGGACGTTATATGGAGGACCTTCACAGAACATTCAGGACGTTCTCGGAACATTTAGGGGACAATATTTTATTTGTAAATGATGTTGCCAGAACATTCTCAGAACGTCCCTGCTGGTGTAAAGGGCGTCACCTAGTGCTGTTCCTATAACGTTCCGAGATGGTCATGATATGGAGTTCTTTAAAGGGTTTGGGGACGTTAATTTGAGGACCTTCACGGAACATTCAGGACATTCTGGGAATGTTTAGGGGACCATTAGTATAGGACGTTCCCTCTAAACTACATTCCCATAACGTTTGCAGGAACTTTAGAATGTTATTTTTTGGTCCTATTTAGGTCCTTCTATCACGTTTAAGCCTTGTTTATACTCGATGCATCCGCACGAGCGCATTTTTGGTAACAACGCGCGACTCCGCATCCGAAGATGAACGAGTTCTAGGTGAATCTATAGCCGAGCATGACGTCTCATCATGCTGGCACCCAGTTTGCACATACAAATTAGGTGCTTATATTTACAAATTGAGACTACAAAGGCAGAAATAAGCCCTTTTAAATAAAGATCCATGTTTAATAAAAAATTTTTTTACGAAACTAAATGAAAATGTTTAGTGAAATTAGGAAATATTTAAGAGATCGTTAATTTAGTTGTATGTGTGCATATATTTTGTTCTCATGGCACAAGTAATATCAGGGTTTACTGAGTTTTACACAATTCTTTTGTAGTGTGGTTTTCGGTGAAGTGTACTAAAATAAATATCATCACCTGTGTACATTAGCCATAGATAGTAGACATTAGCCCACTTCTTCTCGACGCTTTTTCCTGATGGTTTATAGAATAATTACTCTGAGTCGTATAAACAAGGCTTTACTGAATGCTTTCAGAACATGTTTGTGTGCATCTACGTTACACTGAGCACTGAAAAAAAAGTGTGTTGGATTTACATGATTCAATTGTGTACATCGTTCCCACATGAATCAGTTAAGTTAAACAAACATAATTTGTTCATGTAACTTCAACATCACAGATTGAATACATTTGAAGGGATTTAATTAAGTTGTCTCAAAGTGAATTTAAATGGCTCCATGACATGATTCAGGCATTCAGTTTCATATATTCATTCATCCACTTCAAGTTCATATATTTTAATGTTACACAACTGAATCGTAATACTGCACTAGCTAGTTGACAAACTTTTAGCTAGTGACAGCACACATTAGCATCTTAAATGCTAATGTTACGCCCAGAGGTTCTTTTGTTGGGCCAAGCTCTCTTGTTGTTTCTCTCCCTGTCTCTCTCCCCGCAGAACCAGTATCACCACCTGATGTTACTAATTTGAGCTTTGCTGTGATTGGATGAAGGGAGAAGAGAGCATATTTAAACTGCAGCTACCTACAGAGCAGTGTTGGTGGTGGCTCGATGGTGTGCAATGGCTGAGGTCTCGTCTTCATCTCCAGACTGACTGTTGTAATAATCAAGCTATTAGTTTGATTTGTTGTATCTTTGTCTCAATTGTGTTGAGACTATTTGAGTAGAACATCTGTCCTTTGTCTCTTTGTTTACATCTATGATTGAGACTTCAAAGAGAGAAGTGACCTTTAATTTGAGTTGTCTATGGTAAATACTGATCTAGCTTTATTATTTAATGTCTCTATTTTTCTTTGTTGGGGTTAGTAGGAAGGTTTACATTTAAAGCTCCTTCAGCATAGCCATTATGACATTAGTTATTTTAGTCCACAGCCTAAGCAAATGCTCCACTCTTCTCCACAATAGTAACCCACTGTAATTTAAATTGTTCTAATAATTCCAACAATTGAATATTAAACACAACCAAGTCTCCCCCTTTCTCAAAAATACAAAAAATAACACTTACATATAAAATAACAACATTTACTCTCTCTTGATTTAGCATTATGCAAAGCATGCTGGGAACTGACAAGCCCCGCCCAGTTTCAGTTAATGCAACACAAATCATTCATGTAATCTCAACACAAACGGATTAAGTAAACTTCAGTTCGATATATATATTTAAGTGGATTGAACACAATCAAATTAAGTTAGGACAAAATGTATAGCAATTGTGTTGCTTTAGCTCATTTTAACTAAGCAATTCGAACAAGCAGTAAAAAATTTGTTTCAGTGAGCTGCTTTGCAAATGAGGGTCAGTAAAACGCAGGATTTGCACAAAAGTTGCTCTTCAAAGATGGATTTGCAATTTGCAAATCAATTTGCAAAGCAGCCCAGTGTACATTGCTTGATTTATTTCTGAAGATGCGATTTGTTTTCGCCCGGCAACTCATTTCTACTGCTTCTGTTACACTTTTGCAGGAACCAATCACAGACTGGCTTATCCACCTGGCCCGCTTTTGGAGGGATCACGATGACAGATAGAGAAGCGATGGGTCATTGCCCGTTGATCACGCCTCTTGTGGTCTGATTGGTTGAAGGACTATCCAATTGCGTACAGAGTCATTTGAATTATGCTTGTTTATCACGCCTCTTGTGGTCCGATTGGTTGAAGGACTATCCAATTGCGTACAGAGTAATTTAATTTATGCGCATTTATGCTCGCATGTGCAGTAGAAAATACAGAACAGACTCCCCAGACCAATGTTCAATCTTAAATTGAGCTTGGTCTGGTGATAGCCAGACAAGCGTGGTCACCCATCATGTCCAACTCATGCAACATTAGGACTAAAAAGAACAAGTTGTATCTTTACATTTTGCAACATTTTCCACTTTTCACCTTTTTTACCACTTCTGAGGAAAGAGGGACAGATTGACATCATTGTCTCCCTTGATTTAAGTGGGACAGACCCATTCAAGGTAGAATCATTGCGTTCTGTTTTTTTTTTTTTTTATATTATTATTATTATTATTAAAGGGATAGTTCACCCAAAAAGGAAAATTATGTCTTTGTTGACTCACCCTCATATTGTTCCAAACCTGTATGAATTTCTTTTTTTTCACAGTCATTCATAAAAACCGTAGACATGTGCAATCACCTACACATTGATTTCCCTGAAGTATCAAAAGAGGAGAGAGATGCTCCAGAGGACTTTTATGTGTTTGAAGGCCCCAATGCACCAACTGTAATTTATATTCCTCGTTTCAATATCAAGTATTGTGGTGATAAAGGTAATGCCCAAGTACTGCTCTGTGATTGCTGAAATCTTTAAATTGTCATATTAATAATAATAATGATAATAATACTAATTATTATTATTTACACGTTCAGGCATAATATTATGACAGGTGAAGTGAAACACTGATTATCTCCATCATGGCGCCTGTTAGTAGATGGGATATATTAGGAAGCAAGTTAACATTTTGTCCTCAAAGTTGATGTGTTAGAAGCAGGAAAAATGGGCAAGCGTAAGGATTTAAGCAAGTTTGACCAGGGTTTGTTGCATATGTTGCAATAAAAACACAAAAATGTCCCAGGTCACTAAAGACTTGAGGCCAGTTTGCATATGCAGAAGAGCCAAACATGAAAGCTCCCAACCTCCCTACCACAGTGAAAAGATCAAAGATCTAATGGAAAAAGCTGCAATGAACATCAACGATAACAAAGAGAAATTTCTGGGATGACACCACATTATTGTTCCATTTATTGATTCTAAGGAGCTAGTGGAGGTGTTGTGGAGCTGATGTCCTCTGAGAGTTCTCCGAAGGACATGGCTGAGCTCAAGGATATGTTCCAGAAATTCCCGGTAGATCAAAAAGAGCGAACCAATCGTCAAGAACAAGAGAATGCACGACAAGAGACAAGATGGAGGACCATGCAACATCAGTTTTGTTTACTGCAGGGAGAAGTGAGCCAGCATACCTCACTGGGAAATCCGCCACCTGGGGAGAGTGAGGGTCCAGACACTTCGTCCAGAAATTCTGATGGAGTTCGATGGCCAATTGCTGGGGGTCAATTGAAAGAGCCAAAGATGCAGCAGCTCAGAGAGATGGATGACATTGAGCATTATCTGACTACCTTTGAGCGAATTGCTACCGTGTGCAAATGGGCTCCAGAGGATTGGGCCATTCGACTAGTTCCTCTACTCACTGGCAAGGCCCGTGCGGCCTATGTGGCTATGGATGTGGCTGAAGCGAGTGACAATGGGGAGGTGAGAGAGGCAATACTGAAGAAGTATTCTCAGTGCCGCCGCTCCCATTACGCGCATCACGCGCAGCGCGTAGGGCACCAAGTGCTCAGGGGGGCACCACAAGAAAATGCTCTCAGCATCTGCTGAGGAGGCCGCCAGGCTGGCGGATGTCTTTGTGGCAGCCAGGCGAAGGACTGAGCCTTGGAGCATTGCTCATTGGAAGACGGCAAGAGACAAGCTTTCATATCGCAAGACAACCTCACTGCTAGAAGAGGGTAGGAGTGTGGGTGAAAGATTGGTGAAACAAACAGAAATGTCTAGCTTAACTACAGTGGGGACTATTAGGTGTTTTAGTTGTGGCCAGTTAGGCCATAAGAAACCAATGTGTCCAAACCTGAATAAAAAGCTTACCAATGTCTGTTATGTTCCACGGATAACGATACCCGAATCTCGCATTACTCCAATACCCAGTGATGTCACAATTCCTGTACAACTGAACGGTAAAAAGGTGATTGCTTTGGTAGATACAGGATGCACCCAAACTTTGGTAGAAACCGATCTTGTATCTGGATGTTCTATGGAGAGTGATTCCCCTGTTATGGTTAAATGCATTCATGGTGAAGAACGGTCGTATCCGACCACTAGGTATATTTAGGGGTTAATGAGCAATCTTCCCTAATGAAAGTGGGTTTTTGCATCAACACTGCCATATCCTGTGATCATTGGTCACGATTTTCCTGTGTTAATGGACTTACTGCAGCCAAATAATTCCTATAATTTGGTGTTAACTCGTGCAAAGTCTAAACAGAGCCAGGAGGTGAATGAGACAAACTCCTTCAAATGCCTTCCTTTTGATTACTGTGATATACCAACCCATCTAGTGAAACCAGTAAAGTCTAAAGTTGAAAAGAGTGTTTGGCACTGATTGACAAAGTGAAATATACCAATGCTCGTGTAACTCGTTGGAGTTTGGCTATGCAACCTTTTCATTTTATTGTATGACATCGGCCAGGGTCAGAAAACGTGACCGCTGATTTTCTCTCTCGCTTACCTTGCGAGAGTTTGGGGGAGGGGGAAGATGTGAGGATCTCATAAGTAACCCCTAATTCTTTTATAGGCCCCATGTTTGTTTGGTTTATATTACTTGTATACATGTTTATGTTTCTTATTGTTTGTATAAATATGATTTGTGGTTACCTTTTTCTGGTCTAAGTGCACATTAGATTAGAGATAAGACACCAAGAGTTTCTGTTTTATTTCTTTATTTAGAACTTATACATTAGCATTATGGTGACATTTTCATAGTTTACCTTTTGTCTCCTGGTTCATGGCTGCAGCATGGTTCCGGGGATGGGGTTTAAGAGGAAGTGCGGCCTTCTTATTCCTCATTTTATGCCATTCTGAGGGATTCTGGGTAATGTAGGCATATCCTATTGTCCAGTGGGAGCAGGGGGGTCATGGTTTCATTTGTTTATGTTGTTAAATGTATTGTATTGTTTATTATTTGTATTTTGGTTCTTGTAATATTTATGTTATTGTATTTTGATGTTTTATTTTCAAATGTTAAGATTTATTTATGTATTTATGTGTGTATGTATATACCCTGTCTATTCCCCTATTGCGAAATGGTTGAACCCTTCAGCATAATAGGATTCAGTTTGTCTGTTCTTTCAGTTCTGGTGAGGGACTTCCGTGAGGAAGGTCACCTGTAAGGTTTCTGCATCACAATATGGTGATGGCAAGTTTGAAAATAAAGCTTTAAATTGACGACAAGCAGTGTCTCCTGCCTTTGCTCTGGTCATGTCCTCACATTTACAATAACATTATTTAGTCATACTTTGTAAGCACCTATTAAAAAAAAAAATCTAAATTGTATTTAGTTCGTTTCGTGTGTGCGGGGCACCGGACAGGTCTGTTTTTTTTTTTAATGCACATGACTTGAGGCTGAGCTCTAATTGGCCTGTTCCAGACTCTCCCACTTTTGATTTTAGCAAATCAATATTGTTTTTATATATTTTGGCCTCATGTGATTGGACCGTTCTCGACTTTCAAGTAGGCGCAATTTCTCTTCTGCGATTATTTCAAATCGGTTTTAACTTTACAAAAAATCCTTTTACAAGGCATTCAAAATAAGAAATACATAAGTATCATGGAGCTTGGACGCAGTTGGCTAGCTGGATGTAATGTAAGTAATGCATTTTATAGAGTGGTGCAGGTATGACATCACTTTGTAGGTCAAAACACGGAAACGAGTTAGCATTTTAGCACTTCCGTGTTGACTAACTGTGTTGAGCTAAATAACAATGATTAGTTTTCTGGCGATGAATGGATCCAAACAGTTGCTCACCTGTCTAATAAAACACATAGGGCTAATATATTAATAGTCTTTGGTGTTTCCAGGGCTTCTACAAAATAGAAAACGGAAATCCAGGGTAACGCGGGTATGATGCCCTTCATAAGGGACACACATACACAGCTCGTGTCCTGATTAAAATGGCTTATTTCTTTGGATTTAAACATTATTGGAAACATTTGGGATAATGTAAGTACACAAGTGAACAAAATATATAACATTGTTCCAGTGGTTTTTGGATATTTTAATCCAAAAAATCTTACATATTGTGCCTTTAAAGGGTTAGTTCACCCAAAAATTAAAATTCTGTCATTAATTACTTACCCTCTTGTCGTTCGACACCCGTAAGACCTCCGTTCATCTTCGGAACACAAATGAAGATATTTTAGTTGAAATCCGATCGCTCAGAAAGGCCTCCATTGGCACAATGCACGGTTCACTCTCAAGACCCATAAAAGGTACTAAAGACGTTATTACAAAGTCCATCTCACTACAGTGGTTCTACAATAACTTTATAAAGCGACGAGAATAGTTTTTGTGCGCAAAAAAACCCTAAATAACGACTTATATAGTGATGACCGATTTCAAAATAATGCATCATGAAGATTCAAAGCATTATGAATCAGCGAGTCGAATCATGATTCGGATTGCGTGTCAAACTGCCAAACTGCTGAAATCAGTTGACTTTGGCGATCCAAACCGCTGAATCGACTCACTGATTCATAATGCTTCGAAGCTTCATGATGCCTTGTTTTGAAATCGGTCATCATGATATAAGTCGTTATTTAGGGTTTTTTTGCGCACAAAAACTATTCTCGTCACTTTATAAAGTTATTGTAGAACCACTGTAATGAGATGGACTTTGTAACGACGTCTTTAGTACCTTTTATGGGTCTTGAGAGTGTAAAGTGCATTGTGCCAATGGAGGCCTTTCTGAACGATCGGATTTCAACTAAAATATCTTCATTTGTGTTCCGAAGATGAAGTCTTACGGGTGTCGAACGACATGAGGGTAAGTAATTAATGACATAATTTTCATTTTTGGGTGAACTAACCCTTTAAATTATTATTTAACAATTACATTAAGTCCTGCATTAACAGTGTGATTCAGTTCGCAGTTAGCACCAGCCGCCACTGGTTTTAATCATCGTCATCGTTCAGATAAAAACTTGATTTTCTCAGCTTTTTGCTCAAAATGTTGCTTTTTTGATTAAACCATATTCAAGTGTTGTTTAAAAAAGAATGCAAGCAACTAGAATAAAAAAGGTTTTTTTGTTTTTGTTTAAAAGCAGATGGTCTGTTCTTTCTTTTGGTATATTGCATGTTCAGATATATCCATACAACTAAATATTCTGGGGGCCATGACATTTTTGTGAAAGTGATCAAAAACGCTGGTGCTGGCTGGCAACTTTTTTCAAAAACGTTGGCGGGGAAAGAGTTAAAAGATTTTCTCCTACAGCCTTTGGCATGAAACATGATGCAACAGTTTGGACTTCAGCCTATATAGCCTAAATATTCTGTAACCAAGTTGTAACTCTGTCTATCATTTTCACGAGTCCTTCGGTTCCTCACCTGCATTTGTGTCATCACAGACTAGTGCATCAGAATCAAACAAGAAAGAATATTTTGAAACATTTTTGCTGTCGTTTTTATATTAGTGTTGTTTTTTTTTATTATAATATTTTAAATAAACATTTATTAATATTATACTTTACACAGGGAAAAGGTTTTGAATAGAGAAAAATGTCATGGGATTAACATGAGCACCCCATATCCCAAAGATACTGCAACTATCATGTTTAGTCAATGTAAGCATGCTTTCATTTTATATGTAAATCCAATGTTTTTAAAACCCACAAAAAAACTGACCAAAAAAGCAGTTGTTTTCTGTGGAGACTGAGAGTTTTCATACTTTTGCATATTCATTTAGCAGATGCTTTAAATCAAACCAGTTTACAGTTCAGCAATAATAACAACCTTATTATGATAGGAGTCAATAATTCTAAAGGTTGGCCAGAAGGGCTCCCACCGAGATGCAAAGTTTAGTTTCTGGAAGGAGTGTATAAATCCATTATTTTAAAGCTGTGGAATGGTTGCTAACCATGCAGCTACACTGAGCTAAACTTTTCATTGGGAAACAACCAAAACTGGAGTTGTTTTGTTTTGAATTTGTGGGCAAAGATCACTGAAAAAAAAGAAGAAGACAGATATTCAGATGAAATCAAACTCTGAGCTCAAGATTAATTCACATATCTTGGTGACCATGAATCAATCCATATCTGTAATCAAAAAGAAAAATTTCTTTAAAAACTCACTTTATGGTAGGATCCAGCTCTTCTGGACTAATCTTCACATAGGCACAGACTGGACTGACGTCCTGAAGTAGCTGTTTAAGGCCATTAATTCCTTCCATCCACTTTGTCCTTTCACCAGCAAAAAGACCTGAAATAGAGCAGAGGAGAGAATTAGCAACACCTGTTTTGTTTGTTCTTATATATTTGCCTTATGGGAGTTAAAGTGAACTCTTTGCCCATCCAACTTTAATCTGCGAGGGATTTCAAAATAGGGTACAACACTTCTGAGAGACCACAAGGGGGTGCTAGGGGGTCAGTAAAAATATACAAATTTAAGGAAATAACCTGTTTAAAGGGATAGTTCACCCAAAAAGGAAAATGAATTACTCATGTCATTCCAAACCCGTAAGACCTTCGTTCATCTTCGGAACACAAATGAAGAGATTTTTTATGAAATCCGAGAGTTCTCTGACCCCTCCACAGACAGCTATTTAATTAACACTTTCGAGGTCTAAAAAGGTAGTAAAAACATTTAGTTAAAATAGTCCATGTGACTCAACCTTAATTCAATTCAACCTTTCAACCTTAATTTAATGAAGCAACAAGAATACTTTTTGTGTGCCTTACAATTTTAGTTCTGGCCTGTGCTCGTCTCCTACGCTGTTTACGTTGTATCCCGCACATGCGTCGTAGTGCTCACGTGAACAGCAGCGACTTCCGTAGATCTCGAGAGCACTGCACTATTTATAACGAAAACTGCATAGGAGACTGGCACAGGCTAGAATGAAATTGTTGAATAAAGTCGTTATTTTTGTTTGTTTTTGAACACAAAAAGTATTCTCGTCACTTCATAAAATTAAGGTTGAACCACTGTCACATGGACGATTTTAACGATGTTTTAAAAACCTTTTCTGGACCTCCGAAGATGAACGAAGGTCTTACGGGTTTGGAATGACCTGAGGGTGAGTAATTAATGACAGAATTTTCATTGTTGGGTGAACTATCTCTTTAACATAATACAATTGCGGTTTCATTCTTTCTTTTCTAAGATTAGTGGATGGAAAATATAATATTTTAATTAGTTTAATTAATATAAAAGCTGTAAATAATAATCATCATCATTTAAATGTTATTAATGTATGGATGCTAATATACGCATGTGTGTGTGTGTGATTAATTTATCATTAATATAATATAAAATACTTGGTAACATTTTACAATAAGGTTGTATTAGTTAACAATAGTTAATGCACTAGTTAACATGAACAACACCTCTGTTCAGCATTAGTTCATCTTTGTTAACGTTAGTTAAAGGAACACTCCACTTTTTTTGAAAATAGGCACATTTTTCCAACTCCCCTAGAGTTAAACAGCTGAGTTTTACCATTTTCGAATCCATTCAGCCGATCTCTGGGTCTGGCGGTAGCACTTTTAGCATAGCTTAGCATAGATCATTGAATCTGATTAGACCGTTAGCATCTCGCTCAAAAAAATTACCAAAGAGTTTCGATATTTTTCTTATTTAAAACTTGACTCTTCTGTAGTTACATCATGTACTAAGACAGACGAAAAATTAAAAGTTGCGATTTTCTAGACCGATATGACTAGGAACTATACTCTCATTCCTGCGTAATAATCAAGGAACTTTGCTGCCGTACCATGGGTGCAGCAGGCGCAATGATATTACACAGCGCCTAATATCATTGATATTTTGTGCTGAACACAAAAGAAGACATTTTGAAGAACGATTGCAACAAAGCGGATAGATCAACCATTGACTACCATATTATTTTTTTCCCTACTACGGTAGTCAATGGTTGCTCTATCTGCTTGTTAACAAACATTCTTCTAAATATCTTCTTTTGTGTTCAGCAGAACAAAGAAACTCATACAGGTTTGGAACAACTTGAGGGTGAGTAGATGACCGAATTTTCATTTTTGGGTGAACTATCCCTTTAAGTGTAGCGGTGATACAACTATGGCCGGATCTAAAGCCCGACTGAAACTGATTAAGAACACTAAGTCTCCAAATAGTGCATAAGCTGCTTGTTGACCAACCTCTCCAATATTTTAGAGAGACAGGGCAAAATGTAAATGGGTCTATAACAATTTGGATCGGAGTTCTCACCCCCTTTAAAAAGTGGGGTTACAGCAGCAGATTTCCAATCCCTCGGGAAAACACCAGTATGGAGAGACAGATTAAAAATGCAGGTGATGGGCGCTGCAATAATTTAAGATGATTTCTTCAAAAATAATGGATCGAATTCATCCAGTCCAACAGATTTATGAACATCCAGGTTAAGCAATTCCTCAAGTACCTCGGTCCCTTGTATCGACTGAAAGGAGAAAGAAGGTGAACCTAAGGCAAGTGAATGCCTAACAGATGCCGAATTGACTGAAGAACAAGTAGAAGGACATGCACAACCGGCATGTTAAATTGATCAACCATTTTGGATTTATCTGTAATAACAACACAGTCATATTTAATTACCGTGGGCAAACGGGAGGTGATATTTTCATTTTCCATTATTTTGATGGTATTCCAAAATTTTCGGAGATTATGACCGTTAAGTGATGTTTGAAATAACTTGATTTCGCCTGTCTAATAGACTGAGCACATTTATTTCGAGTAGCCCTGTATGATTGCCAGTCAGAGATATTATTAGAGATCTTTGCTCTACGCCATAGAGTGTGTTTCTGGCCGCCATAGAGTGTGTTTCTGGCGAATAAGCTCTGATAAATCTGATGTAAACCAAGGGCTAAGACATTTTTTTACTCTGATCTTTTTAAGAGGGGTTAAAAACAGTGCTGAACAAAGATTTAAAATATGCCCATGCCTCTTCTACTTCAGGAATAAGCCCAATTCTGTACCATCATATCAGACAGGTCGTTCAAGAAAGCCTGTTAAATTGTTTCAAGAAGCGTTTAAAAACAAACACTGAGAGATTTCTTAAGGTGGTGCCATTACGAAAACAAACTATATTACAGTGATCACTAAGGCTTTGACAAAGCAGTCCAGATGTATACCTCTCTGGCCTATTAGTAAGAATTAATACAATTAATCAAGCAGATTCCATAATCTTAGTGTTATATCTTGTAGAGGCCTGCACAATCTGGGACATATTTAGTGCGTCCAGTTGTAATAGTAAAGATGATGGGGGATCAAACATATCCCAGTTCAAGTCACCCAACAAAATAAATTCAGAAGAGATGTAAGGAGTAATTGTTTCACTTAAAACAGTCAAAGCACATGCAGGGTCGGAGGGCGGCCTATAACAACCAGCTACAGTAATAAACATTTGTTTAGATAAAACAAGCATTAAATCAAACTGTTTAGCAACAGATTTGGATGTAATCACTGAGCATTGTAAATTATCCTTACAATTGACAACAATCCCCACCTCTGGAAGTTCTATCTTGACGAAAAATATTGTAACCATTGAGACAGCAGAATTAGAAATGGATTTCTTAGGTAAATGTATCCAGTATAAGGTATTACATAGGTATTATTATACACCAATGCAACTTTTTAGAATGGGTTGTCTGATTGATAATAAATGCTAGAAATGTAAACAAGAAACTGGCACATACATTCATGCTCTCTGGCACTGTTCAAAGATTCAACCTTTTTGGGAAATTGTGTTGAAATATCTTGGAAGATGTTTGGGACTTGACCTCCCACTTTCATCAAGGATTTGTCTTTTAGGAGATAAATCTGAGATTCCTCAGATTAAAAATAACGAGTTTTCCCTTGTTACTGTGGGTGTGATCACGGCAGTACGATTGATACTTAGATTTTGGAAAGATATCCAATGTCCTTCACTTAAAATGTGGATTGAATCGATGATAGAGAATGTATCATATGAAAAAATGTTAGTGAAAATGAATGGAAATCCCATGGATGTTGACATGTGGGAGAATTTTATTCAGACTGTTACTTCAGGCATGGATCTATTATCACTCACCCTTTGAAGTGACTTGCTTACCCTGTTGTGCATTTAAGTGTAATTTCTATAATTATTATTATTCATTATACACTCTAAAAAAAAAAAGCTTCTATATGGCACCAAAAATAGTTCTTGGCTCGTAATCATAGGGGCTATATAGCACCAATTTTGGTGCTTCAGTGGTTCTTCAGCGGTTCTTCAGAGGTGCTATATAGCACCTTAGTCAAAGAACCGGTGAAGAACCTCTGAAGAACCTCTGAAGAACCTCTGAAGAACCACTGAAGCACCAAAATTGGTGCTATATAGCACTAAAAAAGGTTCCCCTATGATTACGAGCCAAGAACCATTTTTGGTGCCATATAGAACCTTTTATTTTAGATTGTAATTACTTTTGCTTGTTTTGTTGTGTATATCGTGTATTTAGTTATTTATTTATTTATTGTACTGGTATGTTTTATGAAGAAAGAAAACCAATAAAAACTTCATTTTCAAAAAAAAAGAAAGAAATGGATTTCTTAAAGCTACAATGTGTGACTTTTTTAGTTTATTCTTAGCTAAAAACACTTAGTTCTTTCAAAAATATATGTGCTCATTAATGTATATTTACTTCTTTCAAGTAATAAAGTATTCTCGTAAGTTTATAATATGCCATTGAAAATACATACGGGTGAGGGGTTTGAATGCCGGTCGCCATGTTGCCCCTCCATCTTGAAAATACATTAGCCAAAGAGGGACATACCCGTAAATTCGCCTTTCGCGTTTTAACACTCGATGGCACCGTGTCAAATGTGGATGAGGTCGAACTGGAAGCCATGTTAATCTAGGACTAAATCGGCCACCGTAGGAGTTCAAACGAAATCGGAATTGAGAGGAACAGAAGCTAATATTAACTGGATGGTCATATACCTTTTCACCGCTAGATGGGGGAAAATATCACACAGTGTAGCTTTAAGCCATGATTCAGAGATGAAAATAATATGCAGTATGAACGTATGCAGTAAGCTCAGCAACTTTAGGGAGAAGACTACATCTGTTCAAATGCATTAGTCCTTTACGATTATAAAAACAGTCAAAAGTTAAAGAATGAGTAGATTTGTTTGTCAAAATATCCAAAAATGAACAATCAAATGGCCCGGGATTTGGTTGAATATTCCCAGACATCAACAGCAAAAGAATAATAAAACATCTCTTTCTAAACAATTCCATGGTAAAATCCTTATTAACAGTCTTACTAGGATGATATGGCACAGAAAAATTTATGGTCCTTTAAGGCCATAATGCTGAGTGTACGAATAAAAAAAAACATAAGCATGTTGAACATGATAAGCAGCTGGTTGAACATGTACTACTGCTGATGTAAATGGAGTAGGCAGAACTGCAACTGGGGCCTGGCAATTATTAACTTTGACAGAACTGCACAAATAAAACAAACAAAGTGCAGCATAGAAATAGTCTTCCTTTAAAAGTTAATAAGCAATCCGATAAAAAGCAGTTCTGAAACCGTGACATTTTAGGATCCAGTCCGTATGAGCCTTTTTTTTTTTTTTTAAGTGGAGTGTTCCTTTAATAAAAATCCAGCTGTTCATGGTTTGTTAATGTTAGTTCACAGTGGATTATCTAATGTTAACAAGATTTTAATAATGCATTAGTAAATGTTAAAATTAACATTAACAAAGATAAATAAATGCTTTATAAGTGCAGTTCATTATTAGTTCATGTTAACTAATGTAGTCAACTAATGTTAACTAATGAACTGTTTAATTTTAGAAAGATGTCTTATAATATAATGCAGAATAATTTTCTCACTCAGTATAAATTGGTCTCTATACCTGAAAATATAGCTGCCTTTAAAATTCAGTTTACTGTATATCATTTTTGGGAGTTCTTGCATATTTAAACATACCATCAGTGTCACTCTTGTCTTTCTCCACGGCTGTAAAGTCATTATTCAACCCAGCCTATGAAACACACAACACAGAGGAGATATTAGAAAGGAAAACATTATAGCATTTCCTACCTAAAACACTCCCTCAGCATTATGAGTTGCTTAGCAAGTAGGAACCAAAACAAAACAACCAAACAAATGAATGAATACATAAAATTGCTTGCAACTTATAACTGAACTATTCTTTCCTGTACAGTAAGCGATTTCTGAGGGTACATTCATACTTGTAGTTTAGTTTGCTTAGTTTGTTTGGTCCAGACCAAAAAAACAACAAAAACAATTCAGTTCTGGTCCGCTTAGCATTCAGATTGGCATTTTTATCACCAAACCTAAAGATACCGGACCTAAAGACATAGGGATACGTTCACAACCTGATTGGTCAGCTTTTATGACATAGTCTATTACCTATTTTGAGACGGAACTTACCGAACATCCAAAACAATGCTTTGTGCTGGGCTAAATGCGCTGGCTATATGTGTGTAGCCTACATATGATGGTATTTTGACCAGCTGAGAACTCGTGAAGAGCTTATGAAACATGTAAAGAAGTCAAACAGCAGCAGGAATCCCTCTGTCACACACACAAACTATCTGCTGTGAGGAGACACGGTTCTGAAAAAACAGTTATGCGCAAGCATTCTGTCCTTTTTAGGGTATCATCTTCCTGTTTTTGGTTCGTTTACATGTCTTTGCTCCGTGTTGCATTCATATATCATTTAAACCGCACCAGAGTTCATTTGGAAGCGGATCGTGACCCATCTTTTCAGCGGTCTCGGTCCAATTGTTTGGTGTGCACCAGATATCAGATGGCAGGGTTCACACTTATTCAAATGAACAGCACTAACAAAGCAATCGCACCAGGATTACTTTTAATCGAACCAAACATGCCAAGAGTGAAAACACTCTGCGAAAGTGGATCGGACCGAGCACCACAACACACTTGCAGCCAATCAGTAGTAGGGGAATTGTCCACTCATGATGGTGGAGGAGAGAGAGTAGAAATAGAAAGAGAGATGGCTGAGAGACAAAAGAGAGAAGGTCAAAGGTTGAATATATCACTGGAAAAAGAAGGGTTATGATAAGGCAAGAGCTTTAGGAACTGTGTTAATATTAGAAAAGCTTTCCAGCAATAGAGAGACCTAGGCGGGAAGGCCTGAAATTTGACGCTGAGGTTGCGTTGTTTCTGCTCCATACATGAGTAACATTAGATTTGCTATGTTTGTAGAACCAAGAGATGCTGTTGCTGTTGTGTTAACTATAATAACAGGACAGTTTTGAGTGTCAGTGTTGGTCTGGAGGTGCTGCCGACTAACAACAAACTCTTGCTTGTATATACTCTTCTGTAGTGTATGTTCATTTTGGTTCTTCCTTGTCATTTTCGCAGCATTTTATTTCAACCACCATTTTTAAAATTCTGTTGCTGTGCTTGCAGTAAGAGCTGTTTGCTATTCGAATCTAGCCTGGATGCCAGCCGAATTTAGCCCGTCCCACAACATTTGAGTTTGGGAAATTCGGTCTGGACTTGATCCGTTGGGGAGTAACTATGCCCCAACAGGAGCTGTTCGGACCAATCAAATTGTCAGGGCGGGCTTTATACGATGATGGACAGATGATAAACAGTTACGTAAGCATTCACGTCACCAAAGAGAGCGAGGAGAACTTGTTCGTATATGCATTCACCTTTACTATTTCTCTCAAAAATGATGATCGTGTTGGTAAGTACTCAGTGTATCCTTAAATTGTTTTTACAACACCGGCAAAGATCGTTTACACTCATCTTCTTCTACTTCTTCTAGCGTGAGTGCAGTTGACAACTATGCGTCGCTCCATTGCTCTGATTGGTTCTAGGTCCATCCAATTGAGGTCTTTCCTGGTTCGGTTGAAACACGCCCCATAATGACAGCCCAAAGGAGCAGTATCAGACTCATATTCTGACTAGAATTGAGTATGACAATGTCAGGCTAATTCGAATCAACAATGGAGTATAACAAATATGACAGATTGACTGATGACAAGGTTCAGGCTTGGAAAGTTGTACAGTCCGACGTCACTGGACTAATTTACCTAAGCTTTATGGTACTTTAGACCAGTGTTTCCCAACCTTGGCCATGGCACGCTTTAAAAAAAAAAAGGGTGCCATGACTTAAAAAAAATTTTTTTTTGCACCCCTGCTCTCGTCAGACAGCACCCTGGCACCCTGGTTGGGAAACACTGCTTTAGACCGCGATAGAAACACAGACAGCAACAGGTCTGGGGGAAAAAAAGCCCTGGGAAAAAAGTTACTAGGACAAATTGTTCTGGGTAATTTCGGTGGAAACCCGGCTAATGAAAGGGGTTGTGTCTTTGTTTGGGTTGCATTTAAATATCAACCGTTTTTCTCAGAAATCGCTTACTCCACCTTTAAAGACTGATTAAATGACACAATAATGGTACGCTGATGTTGAATCAACGTGTGTGGTTACTTCCAGTTCAACAGGTAAGTTGTTAGTTGTTAAACCTGCTCAGGCACCTTATCAGTGCCTAGCCCAGCATATAAAAATCATCCAAATATTATACAACACAGTATCATAATGTTATTACATTTAGATATACAAGTACAAGCACTGAACCAGGAGAAGTAATATTGACCGTACACCTATCCTGCCAGTACAATATGTGTGTTGTAAATATTTAAATTTTTTCCTTATGAATATAATATTTTACTCACCACTGAATCCTTGCATGCTTTAACCTCGTTGTTCTTTCCCTCATTAGCAGAGGTTAAACTCCCGTTCTCCTCCTGAAGTGCCTTGACCTCCTTCTCTGTGTTGTCCATCTCCGTCTGTGTATACTGAATTGCTAAATCGTAATTTTCTAAACCCTGCACTGCTTCTCTCACCGATGCCTCTACGAACTCCATTTCATTTGTTAGTTTGTTTTCCAACTCCTTTTTAAGATGCACATATCCCAGCAAGCCTATGGTCATAACTACTGATAAAATCAGGATCAAGGGCCAGCATGACTTTCTCTCCATGGCTATGTCCAAAAGATTTTTTTAAATATTAAAAAAAAGTTTTTAATATAGTCAGTTTTTAGACAGTTTTAATATAGTCCTTTATCTGTCTTCAGTCGAAGTAATAGACATGCATGTATATGATGAATATAGCCGTTTGATCTCTAAAACAGAGAAACAGGAAAAATAATTAATTTACAGTCATAAAGACACCTTTTTAAAAACAATGAATTTACAGTTGACATTTAAAAAAAAAACAATCAATTTACAGTCTTAATGACACATTTAATAAAACATTATTTGAATGATTATAAACCTCAGTCATGGGTAAAGTGTGAACCAACTGCATGTATATGTGGAGGTATATCCCTTTCCATACTTTTGTGAATTTTTTTACAACTCTGCCAGACTTTGCTAAGTTGGTCTTAAAGTGCCACAAACCCCTCTAAAAACAGAAAACAGAACAAAACCAGATAAGACCAGCAACCCACTTAAGGCTAGTTTAAGATGTTTTCCTGCCATCTGGAGCCATACACCCCAAACAAAAGATGTGCACAAACTGAAATGTAAAACAGTGAAATGCTGTCCTGAAGTGAATTATTAACTTGTAGTCTAATATTTTTAATTATTTGACTAACATAGCAGAAGATTATTACACATTTCTTTAGATTATTACACAAGAATTACACAAGATTATTACACAAGAAGTGATGAGTGCAATGAAACCTACCTTTGGCAAGAGCAGTACGCACACAGTGTTGTTGCTTCAAACAAGGGCTGGTTGGGAGTGGACAGACATTAAAATTGGCACTCATTGGACACAATATCATAAAAGAAGCAAAAAACCCAAGAGTAAAAAAAATGATTACCTCGGTACACCTATCTTTCTCTACTATAATCTTTTCTTTTCCTTCTCAGTCATTCACATGTGACTAGTCTAACCAGTTAAGCAACAAATTCATTTCTGGTTTTATCTTTCTATCAATGACAAGTGACCTATTTACGAAATCAAGTTGGTTTCTTGTGGCCATCTGACCATAATATAGCCGTTGGCCCTGTTTGTCTAACTTTTTTATATTGCTTTTTATTGCTTTACATGTTTCAGCAGTGTTGAATTTACATTTATGAATGTAAGCTGTATTTATGAATATCCTTCCTCAACCTGCAATAAACCCTCTCATTAGAAGGATATTTACATAGTAAAAACCGAGTGTGACAATGTAGAGGAGAGACTGCAGAGCCAGTGGGTGGAGTTTGAGCCTCCAGCTTCCGCTCTTTGGAGGTAATGGGTGGAACTTGAAGGTCTAGCCACACTTTAACCCATAACCCTAAACCTAATTAGGTCAAACTCCAGCCATTAGCTACAAAGAGGTGGAGCTGGAGGTCATTTGGCTCTGCAGTGAGCACCTGTAGGGGTGAACAACGCTTCGGAGTTTGACGCTTTGGGAGTGAGAATGGGTTGCAATAAAACTTATTTTGTAATAACTGTAAGTAATACCTTCACACAGGGAAAAAAGCAGTCCACATTTTACCTTCAGGGGTACAACCACTGATCTGTAGTGAACTAATCCTTTAAAGTCATATGTATTTGTACACTAAGGTACTAATATGCACCTTTTAGGAGTACAAAAAATACAAAGATGTCCTTTTAAGAGTACTGCCCTAGTGACAAGCTGTTTCTCTGTGTGTTTGACTGCAGCTGAGCAACACTTATGTTATGACTTTCAAGGAACTTGCACCAATAATTCCTCATGTCATGTTTGAGTGTAAATGTACGTTTTTGACTGACGTTTTCCACTGTCATTTCTAGCGAGAAATTACTACTATATAGGCTAGTAATTAAGTAATCTGTCCGAAATCAGCTTTGTGAGGTACCTTCGTGCGCTTAAGCTGCCTTACAAGTCATTGCCTGATAAGGCAGCGAGGCAACAAGTCAGCTGCCTAGGTTTTTGGATGCAGCCTATGGATGAAGTAATGCAACTGATGCTGGTAGGTCACATAATAATGACAGCATTGTGAATGTAGTACGTCTGAATTACATTCATACTACACACATGCATACTATATAAAACATACTTTTTTTAGCGGCCGTGGTAATTACATATTCAAAATAAGAAGCTATACCTACTCAAGAGAGTATGCAATTTCGTCTGAGGAGGAGGTATATAATCAATAAGTGATTTGAGGGAACCAATAAAAGCAAATAATTATGAGGTAAAGTGTCTCTTTGGTATAAATCCTCTATTTGTTTTTGTTTTTTAATTAAGTGCCACAAGAACAAGAGGTATATGTAGGCTTATGTTAAATAATTGCATAATGTATTGTTTTTTACATTCTGAAAATAAAAAAATGCACATCAAATAGCATACAACATTTTTTATTGTGTATTTTTCTGTTCATATATGTTTCGGAATCCTTTCAAATTAGCCTTGAGTAACTACAATAAGGATGTTTTAAGTGACCAGGCCTGCGTTTAGCCTTGACAAAACTTTTTTTTAAAACGGAAACGGTGGTGCGTTGAACACGCTGTTCTGATGACACAAGAGTTGCAACTATGGCAGCTGAGAAGGCAATTTTTTGTGTTCTTTTTGAAGATATTTCGGAGCCTGATAAAATCGGTATAAATACATGTTTAATACTGCAAAATATGCTCTATGTTACAGTCACTGCCCTTGCCGTCCAGAATAAAAGAGAACATCCCAAAGGAGTGAAGGGATTTGTGGAAACTGGTTCCTAATTATTGTGATCCAACATTTGCCTCACATTGTAGTATTAGACTTATCATTATTGCTGATCAATGTTGTGCTATATTACAATATTTACCATTATATAATCAGAGGAGTATAGAAACGTTTATGAAAGTATCACTCCACAATACAATAGCAATATATATAAATATGTTGGCCTATAGTATTTTTATGGACCCATTGTGCAAGTTGTCTCTTTAATACCATGTGGTTTATTATACATGTTGCTGCTGATTGGGCTTACAT